>NC_068288.1:28716137-29029874 GCF_025860055.1 Xyrauchen texanus
TGGTATTCTCATTCCCAAAGCGCTCTTCAGCGCAGCATCCTAGTGTCGCTTTTTGTAAAGGGAATGTCTAGGGGTTACGTATGTAATCCTTGTTCCCTGAAAAAAGCAGAACGAGATGCTGCTCTTTTCTGCCGCACTGGGATGCCCCAGGACTGCTCTTCAGACGAAATATCTGATGATGCACCGGTGATGCATCTATTTATAGCCGGTGTGTCCAATGATTACATTGGCAGAGGCTATAAATTCCAGTCAATGTTCATTGACGTGTTGCATACATATTCACAGCTGGTCACAACTGAGACGTGTTACCAAAGCGCTCTTCAGCGCAGCATCTTGTTCTGCTTTTTTCAGGGAACAAGGGTTACATACGTAACCAGAGACGTTTTTCCACCTTTACTCATAAAATTATTTTAAAGGTAATTCATTTTTATATGGTATTGAATGTGGTTTGTGACTGTGAGGAATAAATATATTTTAAAAGCAGATCTCGCATGAGTGACGTGACTACGCTAAAATTTGAATATTCAAATGAGAAAACATAAGCGAGTAACTACACAACAGTTTGAGCTTACTAGCCTAAATGGCGAGTCAAAAACAAATATCTGATTTTTTTTTAAATCCTTTTTTTTTTAAAAAAAAAGCAAGTCTAAAAACAAATCTGTGCCTGATAACAGAAGCAATTCTGATGATGATGTTCTCACTCCCAGCACCTCATCGAGCTTACTCGGATCAGCAAGTTAGTGGTATGTTAATGCCAGCACCAGTAGCACTATCTCAACACCTGAGCCTGGGCCCTCTGCTAATCTCTGCAACACAATGACAAAATCAGGAGGGGTAGGAACATTAACACAGTACTGTCAGCCACATAACCATAATTTTCCAAGCAAACATTTTGGAGACTAAAGATTATCCTGTTTTCAGTCACAATGGTTTGACAAGTTGATTTGTCTACACTATGATATGACTAAGATGGACTGCTTGTTTTGCTTTGCATCGCCAAGCCGTAGAGCAAAATCTGCCCAGCAAGGACAAAGGGATCGGCTTTTTGTGGAAAGAGGGTTTCCATCTGGCGCAAAGCTACATCAAAATTTACTTTGCACGAAAAATCAGCAATTCACAAAGACACTGTAAGAATACTTGCCGGACTACAGAAAATGCCAATTAGTGCCATTTTGTTTGATATTGCAGTTAAGATTTGATATAAACGTCCTAAAGGTTTAGTTTTGTTCAATTGCATTCCTAGGGATAAAAGGGTCGGTCTTTTCTAGGTGACACCCTCGTGACAGTGTGCTGTTGAGTCGATGCTGGTACGGACCTACAATCTACTGATTGAAAGAGAGTGGGAGATGAGAAGCGGCAACTGGATGAGAGACAAAATCCAGATTATTGCCCAGTTTGCTCATGCCGTTCAGAGAAAAATTACATCTCGTGCCTCAGGCTGTGATTTCTACAGACTGACAGTGGATTGTGCAACAGACGTCAGCACTTCAAATCAGTTTTCTTGCAGTATTCAGTATGTTGACAGTAAAATGTAGTCACATTGTGATTTTTTAAGATTTTATTAACTGCCTTGACACTACCGCAGAGACACTTCATATGTGTGAAGGACCTGTTTAAGCGACTCAACATTCCAATCTGTCATCTTCAGGGGTACTGTTTTGAAAGTGGAATTGACATGTCAGGCCGCTTGTCTGGTGTTCAGGCACGGCTGAGAGAAGTAAGCCCACACTCATTGTACATGCATTGTAGCAATCATTGTCTTGATCTTGTGCTTCAGAAAGTTACACGTGAAGTAAATTTTATAGCAGAGGGCTTTAACTTTGTCCAGGGTGTTGCTGTGATTTTTAAAGAATAAGCAAAATGCAAACAGCTATTTGAATCATTATTTAGCACTGTTGTTCATCATATGTGGTGTTACTGGCTACACTGGAAACTTTGAAGGTGGACAGAGGAGTAAGAAGAGATATAAGAGCCAAAATACATGGACTTTACAAGCAGGCACTAAAAGGCAAAACTCTCTTCAGTCTTTTTTGCTGTCAAGTGCCATTCAAGTCATGTGAGGCAGTGGTAAAGAGCCTGCAGGGTAAAAAGACAACTGCTCTTGAAGTGTGTGAACCTGCTGATGGAGAGACTAAAGGCCTTGAGAATTGACAACATATCTGTGGAAATGATCAATCAAGTCAAAGACTGTGCTACAAAGAATGGTATTAAAATGCCTGAAGATAGTGAGTCCAGAGTAAAAAAGGACTCCCGCTCGCTATCTCTATACCACAAACACAGAGGCACTGCTACAGGTAACTTATGAACTCTGATGGAGAACAGGATTTTTTGAAACAGTGGACCTAGTTTTTTCCAAACTAAGCAGAAGATTCAACCAGGGTGGAATGAAAATCGCAACATTCAGAGATGAGACTGTTCTAAATGTGGCAAATCGAAACTCTTCACCAGCACTGGATGTGCAGTCTCTCCATCTTCCCAGAGATATTGATGTGGAATGGCTGAAACTTCAGCTCCAGATGTTAGGAGATGCATTCAAAGGGGCTGCTCCATGTGAAAAGGTGCAAGATGTTGCAGGCCTCTCCAAATTTCACCATCAAACAAGATCTCTATTTGTAGAAGCAGAAAAACTGCAAAAACTCTGCCAGTGCCTTCCTGTATCTATTGCTTCCTCTGAGAGAAGTTTCTCCACCCTCAGATGTCTCAAAAGCTGGTTGAGGAGCAGCATGTCACAGAAGAGATTAACTCGTCTGAAACTAATGCATGTTCATCGAGACATAGTTGAAATAGAATAGAGGACATTATATAAACCTTCATTGGCATTACTACGGAGTGCACAACCACATTTGGAGTATCATAACGTAAGATGCAGGTTTTTGTGCTGCTGCCGTGCAGTGAAATACTTTATACACTTTTTAAGATTCACTTAATCGTGAGTTCTAAGTGTTCTCATTTAACTCTGTCCTCATATAATTGTATGCTCATTTGTAAGTGTAGCATTGTTTAGACCGTTGTATTGGGATGATGTTTAAAAAAAACCCATTGCTGCATCACCCAGCAACATCACCCCACCTCCCCACCCCCCATCATAAACGTGTGTGAAAAATCCTTTGGTGTGCAGCTGGAGCAGAGGTTGCGCTGGCGCGTAACTTCATAGACTTGATTTCGGCAGCACTGATGCAAGCCATGCGAAAGCCCCTCAACATCAATGAACATCAGTCACTTTTATGCATTAATAGCTCTTAATCACCCTTTTCTCTCTGTGAAGAACAAGACTGACTCACATGCCGATGCTGAAGTAAACAAACAACATGCCCCTCTCAAGTTTCACGAGTGCTGCTTCTCACCATACATACACGCACCGCTGTAGCCAAGCATGCAACTGGCTGTAGCTGTAACCAATCAAGCAATCTGCATCGGTTAGACAATCATTGCTAAGCACACGATTGTCTGCAGCTTTAATCAATCATGTTCCCTTAACCGCTGACATTGTTTCACAATGCGCAGCCACCGGCAGAAACAAAACTATACGAATGTGTATTTGACTCCTATTGCAAGTCACAATCATTACCATGTTTTTGTACATGTAACAAAAACACTGCCAAACCGTTTTATTTTACAAAAATATTTTCCATAACAAAAATTTGTTTTCCACGATATTTAGGTATTTTTCAAATTTTCCATGACTTTTCCATGACTGGAAAACTGCATTGCAAAATTCCAGGTTTTCCAGGACGTGTGGGAACCCTGATATTGTACTTATTTCACATATATATTTGTGTAATATCTGTTAGTTACCATGTTGAAGTGCTGCTCTTAATGTCAGTAAATCCCTCTGAAACGTGTTTGATCGGATTCACGTGAATAACGGAGCCTAATAAATGTTTTTTTTATCTGTAACACGACTAGCCGTTCGAACAACTGACTGACTACTCGATTATGAAAATTTCGTTTTGCACATCCTGAAGCATAATTTTTATTAAGTCATTTTTTGTGTGTGCATTTTTTTTTTAAATAAAAAACCCCCACAGTGAAATAAACAATGAAAATATTACATAACATTAGTTACATTACTGTCATTCAAGTTAAACACAATTTATGACTATGTTAGCATTTTATTTAACCCAGATCATAAACTGTGTATTACGTAACTGAACATAACATGGGAGTTAAAAAAGGAAGAAGGACCCACACTTAACTACATGTAATTGCACATTCCCTTTCAGCTCTTCAAGTATCACTGAAGGTTTTGGTGATTCTAGAGTCTCCTTGCCCTAATGGAGTAGGCTGGTATTTGTGGTGAGCCCGATCCATGTGACAGAGCAGTGTGTTGGTGACTGAGGATTCCAACACGGATAAGAAGCAATGCGTGGGTGATGGGGGCTCATCTGCATTTGAAAGGAAAACCTTTCCAGAAGAGGCTATGAGAATGTGGGAGGATGATCATCCTAAACCCATGGCCAATGCACCTCAGTCACAAGTGATCAGACATGGTGTTCCATACCTATCAAAAGCCCCTGATTACAAAGACTTCCTCTAACTCATTAAGCTAACAACTACATGGATTTTCCCTTTGCTAAATCAAAGAGGATACAACTGGTATTAACACCTGTTCAATCCCATTTTTTTTATGGATTACCTATGCTAAATACAGGTTTGAATGGGGTCTTAAACATTACATTTGGCTAGTAGTGTAAATGTGATCCATCCATGCGATTCATTTGTCATAGTCAAAGTCTTTTGAGGCATACAATAGCTTTTGGTGAGAAACAACCAGAATTTTATATAATTTTTCTGTGTAATTCATGACGTGTGTTGCGTGTTCATGAGTGAATGAGAGAAGTTCGTTCACAGTGGCACAAGTGTTTACGTAGGAACTTTTGTTGTTTTTTATTCCTTTAAGAGACACAAATAATCAACCAGAGGGAGTTTGAAGATCATGTGAAGACTACATTAACTTCAAGGGTGACAATGAAATATAAAGAAGTGAGAGAATACATTTCACTTTCACATTGTGAATACAGTGCAGTACAGTACCTTGTAATCCAGAGTCTGTGCAGGTCTTGTCGGCATCACCATCTTCCTGGCCATCTGCGTTCTGCTGGGTGTGCTGCAGGCTAAGTTTGTGACAAACCTCAAAGGCCTGACCCACCGTCCGTACTATCCGCATGGCTTGACTCTAACAACAAAAGAAGGAGAGCTTAGTATTGCACAAAATCATAAATAATTACAAATGAAAGAAAGAAGAATGAATACATACATTTGAAATATAAAACGTATAGCCTACGCTTTTAGATTGTACCTTTAATTGTACCACATTTTACTTTTATGATGTTGGTATTTGTGGCTCCTTGATTTCAAATGTCTCTTGCCAGAGTGTATTGTGATGATGGGTCTTGTACTTTAACATTGAGTTTGAAAAGTAAGATAGCTCCTAGCTCATTCATGATGTCAGCTGAGGTCAGCTTTGTTTCATTGGTAAACACAGGATATCTATAACATAACATGAGCAACACTGATATTCATTAAGGATAAAAAGAGTTTAAATGCTCCACTGGAATAATTATTATTCTACAACATATCCTGTTCCTGAATTGTCTAGTATGGTAAATTCAAGAGTAAACATGTGCATATCCGCAGTGTGCAGATAATATTCATTGCTTTGTGACATTTATACCAGAATGTCAGGGGAGAGGCACAAATGATATGTCAGAAGCACAGGAAGTAGTGAGGTCTGTGTTTTATAGCTCAACCTGAGGTTCATAGCTTTATTTTATTTTTATTTTAAGCACTTGAAGAGTAACAATCATGTTTTTAATTGTAAACTGGACGATCATGGCCAAAACCAGACAAAAAAAGGGCTAGTTCAGCACTTAAAGGGCTAGTTCACCAAAATATTAAAATACAAATTTCTCGAAAATGATAATTTACTCACTGTGGCTGGCGAAGGGTGGGGCCAGGTTGCGATTTTACACACCCAGCCCCTTATCAGGCTAATCAAGCCTCCGAGACGGATAAAGGCCGACTGCGGACGGTGGTGCGAAACAGAGAGAACGTTTACGGGCAGCTGTCCATCCTATGTGTGTGTTCGTGTCTTTTGGTTTATCTCTTCATTAAACTATTATTTATATTGTTAAGCCGGTTCTCGCCGCCTCCTTTCCATTGAATTGCTTTACACTAACCCTCATGTCACCTCAGGTATGACTTTCATTCTTCTGCTGAATACAAAAAAGTTGTTTAGAAAATTATCTTAGCACTGTAGGTCCATACAATGCAAATTACTGCCGACCAAAACTCAGAAGGTCCAAAATAGACAAAGGCACCATAAAAGTAGTCCATACGACGTATGACTGGTGGTCAAATCCATGTCTTCTGAAGAGATGATAGGTGTGTGTGAGAAACAGATCAATATTTAAGTTATTTTTTACTATAAATCTCCAACTTAGATCAGCCCCAACCAGTAGGTGGTTGAATATAAAAGTAAAAGTATACATTTACAGTAAAAAGGACTTAAATATTGATATGTTTCTCACCCACACCTGTCATTATGCTTCAGAACACATGGATTCAACCACTGGAGTTTACAATGATTTTATGTCTTTTTTGGACATTATGAGCTAAAATATTCATCCAGAAATTGTTGTTTGTTTTCTACAGAAGAGATAAAGTCATACATATCTAGGATAGCATGAGGGTCAGTAAATTACAAGATAATTTTTGGGTGAACTATACCCTTTAATAAATGTCTCAATGATCTGAGTTAACAAACAAAAGACTTCAAACATAGGAGAGTTTCTTTGATATGACTCATACCTGTTCATTTTAATTAACCATAACAGTCTTTGATTCCCTTCCCACACTTTTAATTTCAGATGATATCCTGTTATCCAGCTAATGCATAAAACCGGAAGGCTGCCAACTATCCATGCAAACATTCAAAGATGTTCTGATGTTGAAACTAGGAATTTCAAACAGTTTATTGCCAGTTTAAATCTGAAATTGGAATAGGAAAATATAAATGCTTTGAAGCTTAACAATTGGCAATCTTAACAGCCTTCAGCATTAGACAATCTCACAAACCATAGTTTGAACTAACAGCAATGCAGCAATACTGCTATAAATCTTCAAATAAGAGAGGTATGAGTGGAATTTAATTGAAAACAGATGGAATTTTCCCAGTCAATTTTCAGTTTCTTTCATCACCGTCTTACTCACCCTCATGTCCCTCATTACATTCTTTCACCCATGGAACACAAAAGGTAATGTCAGGCAGAATGTATGGGACTGACAGCCTCAGTCACCCTTCACTTTAATTGTATGGGGGGATATCATTTTGTAATAAAAATATCCTTTTAAATATTTGTAATAAATACATCTTATCTCTATCTGATTGCATTATTATTCATTCCAACTTTAAATATTGAAATACAACATTAATGAAAAACTTGGACAAGGAATGAACCCCATTATATGTGTCACTATGTGGTTGGGAGTTTTTGCAACCCACAATTAAGTGTTCAAATGTCACTTAATAATACTGTTTCACAAACACATGAAAAATTAAATATAGGCTTAACAATGGATGATGGTAAAAATGGATCAATGGCAACATTATTCCATCTAAAATGTTTGAGCCTGCATACTGAGAATGGAAAAAAATATGGAGGAAATATTGTACAGTTCTTTTCCCAGTTTATTGAGGGCACACTTGAACGGTTGATGCACAATTACTCTGAACAGCTCTGAATGGCTCTGTCTGTAATGAACAGTGATGCCAGGGATAAATGGGTCAGGCAGGGCTCTCAACTCAAATGAGCAACTTCACCCAGAAGATTCTTCGTTAAAGGAAAAAATACTTCTTTCTTGATTGGCTTTCACCACGGCCACACTTCTGCTGTATAATCAATAGCAACAGCAGAAATCCCAAATTTTTCTGGACGTGACCATTTATGTGGATTTGTTTTTTATTGTTGTTTTTTTTGTACTGTGCCGATGTGTTTACAGTGTTTTCATTCTGTATGTCATCCAGCACTCATTGTACTTATCTTTTCCAGGGTACTAAATAACTAAATGTAGAATTAGCTTAAGAAAACTACAAGGGAACTAAGAAAAAGGAATAGAATAAAATCAATTTGAAGATTACTACAAAATACTATTCAGAGTAGTTGGTGGCTAAAATGTTTCTCACAGCCTTTACCTTGAAAGACCTTCCCAAACTTTTTACAAAACACAGTGATGCATAGTTGAGTTTCAGTGGATAAAAGTGATCCTCATTTGAACTGAGGTCTTAACTGTTTTTCTGAGGCAAACGGGATTAGAAATAAATGGCATAACTATCGCAGAAGACATTTTTTAGATGAATTCTCTATTGTCTTATTCAGGGCTAGGTTATGCAACTCTCTAACTAGTCAATTCAGACTCTGAACTTGATAATAACAGTCCCAAGAAACTGGCTAGATGTGAAATGGGGATAGATTCAGGTCTTGACAAAAAAGTTTGTCAAACTGAAATGACCACACTAGTCTATAAAGTTCAGTGTTAAAACACTTTCACCTATCCCATTTGAATATGCAGTGACAACTGTAAATCATTTGGTTGCTTTACACACTTGTGAAGTGAAAATGGGTAAGATCACAATATATAGATACAGTAAATTAGCAAAGTATGGAGCATTTATTTAAATTATATACTGTGTGAGGATGCAAATCCTTTCTTAATTTAAGCTCCTTGAAAGAATTTGCTAATAATGAATATTATTGATTACACAAACTGCGTCAGACACATTAATTCCTCATATAAAAATAAATAAATAAAAAAGTACATTGGTTTGCCACTGCTAACTTTGTGGTGGAGATTTGGTAGCCTTGAATAATGCATACTTAATTGCACTGATACATAACAAATAAACACAAACGTATGCACTTAATGCGTGTCAAAAAAAGAGTGCAAGATGTTGTGTGTTCTTTTTATGCAGTCATACTGTATTTGCACTGTTTAATTTACTTAAAATAATATACAAGTATAGGCCTACTCTTCCAGCACACTCAGTTCCTGAAGCCTTTGCACTCTGAGATCCACCACAGACTCTTGTATACAAACTCCTGTGATAATGCGATGTGTCATTGTGACAACTAGCGCATAGCATTAATGCAAATTCCTCTCTATATTTATAGAGCATACAGACACTTGCCGTCTTATATTGGTTCTCATGACATTGCAGATTAATTACTTAAACTGTAGAATAATAATAATAATTTAAATTAGTCATGTAGAAAAGATTAGATTCTGGTGTCAAATCATCCTTGCAAGTGGTGGATGTCTTCAAACAGCTATTTAGCAAATACGAGGCCACTGATCCAAATGCATGCCTGATTTTCAGTACTGAGATTGCAACCAGAAGCTTGAAAGGGACCAGAGAGCCTTTCACAATTTGACAACATTAAGGACTAACAGCGTGCTCCGTCAGTAAATCATGTATATGCTCCACTGCTGAATCATTGTACTTCTCTGCATGCTAGACTGACTGAGAAGAAAGATATACCCATTCTGAAAAGTACATTTCAATTTTATGGCCAAGGGCTACAGTTAAATTTCTAGAACCAGCACTCAAGAGAAGCCTACCTTTTTCTTTGATTTGAAGACGTTACATCGAAACACATTACTCTGTCCATCTCTTGCAATATAACTGAAGATCTTCAAGTCTTGAGAGTCGTGTGATACATAAAATATCCTGTGAATTAAAACAAAAAAGAGAGGGGGAGAAAAGGATAATTAGGAAAGAATGCTAAACACATTTGGTCTTTGTCTTATGTCATTCCAAGTCTATATAAAGATTTTTTTTCTTTCTGTGGAACACAAAAGCACATTTTTAGAATCTTTACATTGCTCTTATCCATACAACCACAGTTCAAAGTGACCACGTCAGTTGAGCTCCAAAAAGGACATAAAAATCATAAAAGCACCATTAAAGCAGTCCATATGACTCTTGCACTTTACTCCAAGTCTTGTGAAGCCACTAAAGCTTTTATATGAGGATCAGACCAAAATGTTAAGTCCTTATTTATTAAATAAATCTTCCCTGATTCCACTCCCAAATGTCACCGATTATTTTAATCTGAACGTGAACACGTGCATGATTTCAAAGCATTAGAAGAGGGAAAGATTATCAGTGAATAAAGCCTTTATTTCTGTCTTTTCCTCACACAAAGCTATAGTAGGTCTTCAAAAGACTTAATACAGTGCACAGTTGTATGATGCTTTCATGGTGTTTATTTGTCCTTTTTGTAAATTTGTGGTGCAGCAAACAACATAAGATACTGAAGCATTATCAATTTTGGGTTGATTACAAGTACACAAAAGCAAGCAACACTTATGAACAAGCAGCATTGCAGATCAGAGTGTAAAATAATAATAAATAAACCAGTTTAATAATTGACATCAAGCAACTGCAGATCAATTTTGCACTTGGTGCAATTCACTTTGAAAGAATGGTCAGAGAGAACAGAGGACTTTTTGTTCAGAGGTTCATAAAATGACAATGAAGCTGTCAGAAGGCATCAAGGCAATTCCTGAGCAGAAAAATCCCTGAATGCCTTGTCGGGGATGAATAAAATACATCTATGTTAAAAGCAACTTTTTCCAAGGTAGGCCTACACAACATCAAGTGTTACAAATATGATAAACAAATGGCTAGATTGGAAGACAACATACAGAATGATGCCTTCTCAAGAGAAGTTAAATTGATTTAATGCGTTACATTTGGGAAGAGGGGACTTGTATATATTTTTGCAATTCACTGAAGCATGACAAGCAAATTAAAAGCTTAGAACGGTTTAAGTGGTTTTGTCAGACATTGAGAAATTGCAAAAGAAAGCAGAGAGAGTACTGAAATCAGTATGATGAGTTTAATGTCTAGTAGGCTAAAGGCTCCTGCACACTTCATACGAAACTGAAGAACAAATTGGTGTGACGCCATTTAGAACAAAATCTTGACAAAAACAAGGTCTTTTTTTTTGTTTGTTACGGTGGTTTGTAATAGCTCGATGGGGTGAACTTTCAGGAAAACTTCTTACCAGGTATTAAACACCTTTCTGCCATTGGCCAACATCATCGGTAGGTATGACCTTGAGCTCCACCTATAGTACTTTGGGACCGGCAGCTAATTCAACAGCTAACTGATTAAGAACAGTCAACATGAACACACCGTCCTGTAAAGCTATTAGCAAACTGGTGCAAATATACCTACATCTGTACAATCGTTCACACAGAGACACTTTCCAAAAACATATCATGTGATTTTTTTTCTATTTAATTAGTCTACAAAATGAATCAAATCTACTCAAGTGCCCATTCACTCATGTGCATTCTGCAGTTGAAAGCCACACACATCTGCTCAAAGAGATGCCTATCATCCTTGTCTTATTCTGTATTCTGCCTATTAACACTCTTTTATACACCCATCTTTGCAGAAGTATCAGTGTCATCATAAATTACAATAACAGAGTGTAATAGGCTCATATTATGACTCCATATGTCGTGTTAGTGCATTAGTGCCATGAATGCAAAAAGTAAATATTAACAATTACACATAATACTGCATAAATATTACTTTAAATAATCACTGAGTAGTTAATACAGCTTCTTTTACTGATGTTATGTGGGTTCTACTCATAGAATGAGGCATGAAGTCATTTATTCCACATTTTAATGTCATACTAATTGAGGTCTTCCAAGTGGTCTTGAGAATCCTCATATTTAAAGGGATAGTTCACCCCAAAAATTTAAAATTCTCTGATCATTTACTCACCCTCATGCCATCCCAGAGGTGCATGACTTGCTTTCTTCAGCAGAACACAAACAAAGATTTTTTAGAAGAATATTTCAGCTCTGTAGGAAGTAAAAAGTGATCAGAGCAGCTCCAAAAATCATATAAAGGAAATAAAGAAGTATTCCATAAGACTCCAGTGGTTAAATCCATATATTCAGAAGCAGTATAATAGATGTGGATGAGAAGTCCTTTTTTTAACTCTAATCTACACGTTTACATCTGAAAGTCAAATGTGGTGCCTGTTTTGTTTCATTTTCACAACTGAAAGTGAAAGTTAAAGTGGAGATTTAAAGTAAAAAGGACTTAAATATTGTTCTGTTTTTCACCCACGCCTATTATATTGCTTCTGAAGATATGGATTTAAATAATGGAGTCGTATGTAGGCATGTGACTGTATTCGGTTATATGGTATATCACGGTAAATAACATGCTATTATTATCACGGGCACTTCAAAATACCATAAATAATTCTAGATAACCTTTTGGTCAATTTTCATTTTTTTCTGATCTCAAAGTATTCCCAGCAATGAATCAAGATTCACAACACTGTGTGTATGACACAAATGACACATGTGCACTCTGATGTAATAAAAACAGTGTGGAAGAGAAATGTGGCTGAAAGAGGAACGCTGCCGAGGCTATATCGGTAGCATTTTGGGTCCCGTAAAATTGCAGAGGGAGTGATGGTTCCCTTTGTGTTAAACATGCTGCAGAAAAGTGGCAGCGATACCAGCAAAACTGCTGAGGACAACACGTTCGCTCATCTGCGGGACAATCATTGCATTCAATTCAGCAATATAAAGGTAAGTTGTGAGATTTCAGCTCGTTTTTCCAAACTGTTTTTGAAAACTGAGAGACAACACTCTAGGAGACATCTAGCTGACAACTAAGATGACAAAGTGGTCAGGGTTCTTTTCAAAGTTCTTTGTTATCAATTAATTTAAAGGCCTGTTTGGTATTGAAAGTGTAAACTATTTATTAAGAGTACCACAAAAAAGTTTGTTTATCGTTCAATCCGTTTTTGCAATTCAATACTATATATCGTGATAAAAGCTTCAGCAATTATCGTGACATAAAAATTTGATACCGTCACATGCCTAGACATATGGATTCATTTTACATTTCCTTTATGTGATTTTTAGAGCTACAAAGGTCTGATCACCATTTCACTGCATTGTATGGACCAACAGAGCTCAGATATCTTTCTAAAAATAATTGTGTGTTATGCTGAAGAAAGAAATTCATGCACATCTGGGATGGCACGAGGGTGAGTAAATGATGAGAGAATTTTCCTTTTTGGGTGAACTACCACTTTAAATGTACCTCTAAACACCTCCCACAGCTATGTGGCAGAGTGTGTATGTTTGCAAACAGTATGCTGTTGCTCAACTCTTTCGAACTTCTTTTTACCTCTGAATGAAGAACGAAGAATCATTTCTTCATAAGTGTGCTAAGGCCTTAAAGAAATTGTTCTCTAAAGCCCATGTGCCCTTTTCAACTAACCCACTGTTACATATGCTTATCAAATATTTATTTACTATCACCATGGTCTCCACTGGGATGAGTGCAGCCTCAAACGGCACACCTACAGTCTGTTTAGTGACCGTCTGATATCTAAGCTATATCAGGAGCGAAGAGTGCTGTTGTTTCGTACATCAGCATAACTGTGATTGCACCCTCATGCCGCAGGTAATACGAACAAGGGTAAAATTGCAAATGTGATATTGCTTTTACACAACAGTTCAACTAACAAGTGAAGTAAAAAAAAACAAGCAACATCCAAAAAACGTTCGTGTGAGTCAAACTAATTTCTTACACCATGGATATTGCCTCGAAACAGACAGAGCTGTTGTTGCTTATTTGAAAGTTGTGCCCAAGCCTCTGTTCCCAATTCAAAAGCATATCATCATAGCTACTATAGACGACTAGGGCTGTTTATAAGTTATTAAAGTAACAAGGATGTTTGTAATGGATCCAGAACCCTACAATAAATACTGCAGACCTACATTATTGGGAATGTCAGCATGTTACACGTAAGAGTGTACAGATACATAATTGCAATGTACTCCAAGGGAACCGAATGCACCTAGACTGCAAAATTCTATTAACCTCATACTCTGCTTAGCTGTACATTTTGATATACAGCCCAGGACAGATGGAAGAAGAGAAAGCTAAGAGAAACTCTGCTCATTAATTGAATTTTCTTCTTTGCTGTTGACACCACAGGGAGTCGAGCCGCATCAGCAACAGGGATGTTCCTTGAAGACGAATACCTTATTCGGAAAGGCACGAATAATGACTTCAAAATGTAAAACGGAACAACCGTTTGTGGTCTCTGTTAATTTAGCATGTCTGGAGCTTGTCAAGTGCAACATTAACTAAGATACAACATCATATACACTTTCCATTTCTTGAAATGTCTATGTTAATATATCACACGAGTCACACGTGATTCTCGTGTATTTATTTATAGCCTAAACCTGAGCGTGATGTTAAATTCCTGACCTGAAGTGATTTAAAGTCAGAGCCCATTTATCGTCTCTTAAAGTTGACCACATTTATATTCACATCAAAAATGATGGTAATTTATTCCGGAAGAAGGTAAAATGCTCCATAAAGGTTTAAATGATCCATAATGTATTATTCTACTCAGAATAAACTGAAACATGCTCAGTTCTTTAATCTGTGCTAAATTTGAAAATGTTCTTGAACCTAGTAAGGCACTATATAAATTTACAATTATTTTTATTTAACTAAATAATGGTGTCCTATTGTAAGAATTCCTGATAGACTTACAGTACTAATGTTTGAATTTGTATTTATTATTCACTGAAACAAAATGTGCTTGACATTTTACATTATGCTTGTCATCTCTTGCTCCAGAATAATGTTGTTATATATGCAGAGACAAACAAAAATTCTATTTCATGTAGATATTAATATCTGAAATAACAGGAGAAACATATTCTTAATAAAGTTAAGTTAATATAGACAACAAATTTAGCTTCATCTGGTAAGAAAATAAGAATAAAATCATATTTATTTTAAATAATAATAATAATAATAATTATTAGGCTATAATTATGAAAAGGCATATATAAAAGGCATATTTGATTAATATAACAATAAATGTAAAAGTAACACTTGTGCATTTTTTTTTTCATTTGGATGCACTTCCGGTTTAAGCCCCCACCCACATCCAAGTTCATCATTTTGTCATATGAACAGATCCAAATACAGATAATGGCTTCGCTGCACACCCCTAATCAGCAATTTGTGTGGATGACACATGCTGTTTAAGAGCTTTTTCCCTGCCAATTTAATTTATCAAGTCTGAAAGCAAACGAGGAGCTGAAATATCTGCTGAGTATATGTAACGCTGACACCACTTCGTCTATCATAATTGGAGGACACTGAAATTACACTTCAAGCATTACACAGCCTTATGTGACTGGTTGCTCGGCTTAGGAAATGCTTGATTAAGCATCTAATGAGCACATCATACTTAATAGAAGGCAAAGTGGTGCTTTGCCATTGCTGTCTTATATAGCTTGCCTTGGACATGGGAATTATTAATTTATTAAGTAATGGAAATTATTTTGAGTGCTGATACATTTGCATTATGATCTCAAAGTATTGATCCAAATAAAATGAATGGCAAAGTGCTGTGACTCTTGGGGACAGTTGGCTTACCTAAAAGTTGTTTGTCAAGGTCTCAGCAAAGAGTCCCAGCATTTTACTGTACTTACCATAATTCATATAAATAGTGTTAGCTAGGCCTTTATTTACTCAACACTTAGACTAACAATTATTGAATTCGCATTAAAATTCTGTTCCATTTGATCTTGTATGCAAGTAGGGGTGCACAACTGTTAAAAATAATGTTGCAATTATTATGACAGAACTGTTTAAATGTTTAAAAAGGGTGTGCAAAAACAGCATACTAGCAAGCTATGCCTTTTGTTCTCCAAATTAAGTCGTGTTTTGCCATTGCTCTGCTGACAATAGAAAGAGTTACTCTTTAAGAGACATCTTAATAGTAAATGAAGTATCTGGTCCATTTAAGTTTAAAGGTGTCTCCGTCCACTTTTTATTCCACTTAATATTATAAAATGTTATTAATCTATATTAATATATTATATTATTGTAACACAATACTGACATTTTTATTTGGGATATTCTATTTTTCTGAAGAATAATAATATATTGCTGCTGTAATTTAAATACATTTCACACAACACTGTAATATGGTCTAGTTTAACCCTTCTGTCTTTAAGCAGAACATCAAAGGAAGACCTTTGCATTTCTGGTTTTCTTAGTTTTCTCCAAAATGCTGTCAACTCATTTTCTGTCCACAAAACCCAGGTGTTGTGCTGTTACCATCGATTTGTTAAGTAAATCGTAGCAGCAGAAATTATTTCATTGTATGCAAATGTGAAAAGAAAATGAACCTAGAGTGCTTTGAGTTCACAAATCACATTATATTGTAAGGGTACCGAACTGCTGACATACAGCAGACAAATTTAAGACCACCTCTTGAGATGGAGTTTGTGTGCAATGTACATATTGTAGATTGCTCTGAAGCGAGGAAAAAAAATTATAAAACAACTTATTATGAGTCGATATCATGAGTGCTCAGAGTATGTATAAAGCCCAAAGTATATTTCGGTTAGACGCAAACCCTCACAAGACACGTGACGCAAATTTTGTCATCAGCAGAGTGCTCGAGCACTGAGCACATGCAGCCTGGGTTTTTCTAACAGCGCATCTCTGAACATACAGAAAACGTATGCGTCTGGAATAATTTGCACTAAAAAGTTAGTCCACAAAGTGGCAAAACTCAAAGTTGAGCCGTTGCCTTTATGGAGAAGCGCTAAAAGATGTAATCGCTGGTAACAACAGGAGACAAAGGTGGAACCAGTGAATGTGCATGCCAAGAATGCGTGTGTGAGATCAGAAGACTTGCATTTGTATAACTCGAGTCTGAAGAAATATACAGACATGTTTATGGGTATAAACTCCTGAAGAGAAATAGTCCAGTATCTTATAGCATTCGTTGCGCACATGGCTAGCGTTCAGCTGTACGCAAACGGCAAGCGTTCGAATCAAAACCAACATATACTTTGGGCTTAAGACTACAGAAAAAACTAGATAGTGCTGCCCATTAGCTTTTAAAGAACACCGTGCATAAATATATACACATATATATATATATATACACACACACACACACACACACACACACACACACACACACACACACACACACACACAGTACTGTTCAAAAGTCTTAGGCACATAAGATGCTTCAAAAAATATGTCAATGTTATATTTTCAGCTTTAGTGTGTCAACAGGAAATATAAATTTTAGACTCACAAAAATTTATTTTGCAAATAGAATAAAAGAAAAGGGAACCCTGCAACAAAGGGCATGGTCCCCACAGACACCCCCCACTGAATTTTGAGTCAGTCTGGGATTACAAGAAAAGACCAAATAAATCGAAGAACTGTGGTGAATTCTCCAAGAAGCTTGGAACATCCGACCTAGCAACAACCAAGAAAAAACATGTCCAAGTGTACCTAGGAGAATTGGTGCTGTTTTGAATGCAACGGTGGTCACACCAAATATTGATTTAGCTTTTTTTATATATATTTACTCGACTTTGTATGACGTTAATTGATAAATGAAAACAATTTATGCCATTATTTTTGAAGACATCCTCATTATGCAACATTCTTCCCAAATGCCTATACTTTTGCACAGTACTGTTTATATATACAGGATATAGACCTGATATACAGTATATGATATATATTATTAGACCTAAATACAGCTTTTTGTGGTTTAATCACACTATGCCATCTTCATATTTAATTTAGATTATTGTGCAGCATCAGCCTTATATCCAAGCCACATAAAATTGCATTTTCCTATATCCTATATCTTTTCCAAAGTCCACTGCCCCTCCGGTGAATCTTTCCATGTGTTTCTGTAAGTGCAGTCATGGGATGAGAAATCTGAATTATTTATGCCTCCATTATATTCTTGTTAATATCACCAGGTCATTTTCCCTGGCCCTGGTGCCAAGTTTCTGCTCTTGGTGACAATAAAGGCATACAAATGTCACCATTGCTCTTGAGAAGGGAGGTAACAGCAGGCATTCTCACATATCCAGAGCTGACACAGCCCCAAACCTCTCATCCTAAAAGAGTCCCCACACACATGACCCTGTCTCTTTAGCTTGCAATCCAACAAACTCTCAGAAGCTGTTAAATGCCTCCTGGGGTAGCTGCTACTTGTTTACCAGACTATTTGAGAGGAAAATGATGGCTATCACTTACCTATGTACAAGTAATTATAATTAACTCAAGTTTTATCCTCAGATTACAATAACATGGAAACAATTTTAGGGTGACAACTTAAAAAAAAAACACCTGTTTTAATACATCACTCTGAAAAATCAATCAATCAATAAAAGATTGAATGGTGGTGACTGGGGCTGTAAGTGCCTAACATCTCCATTTGTGTTCAATGCAAGAAAAAAAGTCAATACAGGTTTGGAACAACAAAATTATTTTTACATTAGGGTGAACTATCCCTTTAAGTCCACTTAAGTTAGATGAATGTGTTTTCAAATTAAAGGCCTCTATTCAAAAGGTATGTGGGACAACAGACCAACCATGGACACCATTTGCTTGCTTAATTCCTGCCAGACAGAAATAAATATTGTCATGATATGTCAGCCGCCTCATTCAATGAGTCAGCAGACTGAATGGGCATGTTGTCAAGTTCAAGCAGCAAATTTCAGTAAAGATGATTAATGTGTTGTGATTGGGCTTGGAGAGGGGCTTATACACAAGCAACACTATGTATTTGAAGAGGACATGGAAAGACACAGCCAAAGAGAGCATATTTCAAACTGCACATTTACACACATTACTAACAGCACACACATATACCGTTATCTTCAGTAATGTTTAGGGTTGGGCAATGTCCCCTAAATTGGCAGTTGACGATGTTGACAGTAAAACATCGCGATGGACGATGATATCGTCGGTGGGGGGGGGGCGTTTATATAATTTCATATAATTTTCAAAAATTATATGAAAAATTATAATTTCGTTATTTTACTAACCCAACTAATGACTCGTCGGCGCTTTATCAGTAGGTTGCACGACACGTGAAGCATTTTTTTTTTTTTTGCTTTCACTTAAGAAGAGTTGTGCACTTTTTATTTTAATATATCTCTTTATAGAAATACTATTTTCCACTTAAAAACTATAATTTCGTTATTTTACTATCCCAACTGACTCATCCGCACTTTCCAATAGGTTGCACGTAAGGGGGAAAAATATTTCTTCCACTTAAGATGAGTTGTGCACTTTTAAGCACTTTTTATTTTAATATATCTCTTTACATAGATATTTTTTTTTCTACTGAAAAACTATAATTTCGTTATTTTACTAGCCCAACTAATTAGTAGCCTACTCATCCGGGGTTTTTAATATATTGCGCCTAAGAAAAAAAGGTCGTCTTTGGGCAGCCTTCTTGCGAAGAGAGCAGCCACAGCTACACTCACTGATGAGCAAGAGGTCGAGGCAGAAATGACCATGTACCTGCAGGAAATGGCCATTGATGGGGAAGAGGACCCGCTGACTTTGTGGAAAACGAACGACAAAAGGTTTCCGTTCATGGCAAGATTAGCACGGAAATATCTGTGCATATGTGCTACCAGTACTCCATCAGAGCGGGTCTTCAGCACAGCGGGTAGTGTAGTTACTCCAATCCGCAGCTTATTAAAACCAGATAAAGTGAATATGTTGGTATTTCTGGCCAGAAACATCAAAATTTAAACATGGTCTATGGTGAAAGATATTAGACTTCTTTAAGCATTTTTCGCCATCCGTTGCGGAGCTATTCGATTTTGCATATTATTTTTTAAACGTTCAGTTGTGTAGTTCATATGACCACTTTACAATATTTCAATAACATAATTTATTTTGTAGCCTGTGCTGAAGTTAATTGTGCTGCTAATTATAAGTGAAATGTTAATGCCGAGTTTCGGTCTGAGTGTTGTTCCCGTTTTCCCGTTCTTTATTTGTTGTTCTTCTATGTTTTAATAAATGTGTGTTATTCATATTCACCTTGTTTCTTTCACTTGATTTGACATTATGGATTTATGGCCAAGGAAAGTTTTCTTTAAAAGTATTAACCAGACAAAAGTTATTTGACGTTCGCTGGTCTGGGTTTATCTTAAACTGCCGCTTCAGTGTATACAAGAGCTATGTGACAATGAGCAAGATTTTCTGAGACACTACAACTACTAATAATTAATTAATAAAGGCTATTTTCTTGTAGCCTACAACATAAAATATTTTAATCTAAATGTACAGTGTAAGACATGTAAAAAAAGACAAGAAGCTAACAATGTCAAGATCAATATTTGTGTAGCCTGCCTGACACGGTATTTTCACAGACTAACACGTCACGTCTCTGGCATATACTACAGTATTTAAAATAGCATATATGCATTAGTTATATTCTCAATTTAATTTACAGAGCAATCACTGCAAAGTTTTTAGGTTAACTATAGAAGAGACTAGGATTAGTGAGTCACACTAGCAAGACTCGCAAAAGGGGGCGTGGCATCACGATGGTGGCTCGACATCGTGATGTTGGTCAGCCATCACGATGGACGATGATATCGTCCATCGGCACAACCCTAGTAACGTTACATAAGAAACAACTGTGTTGCTCAAGGCTTTTCAATGTACAAACACTTCTAAGCTTTCCACATTCTCCTATAGCTCATTGACTGCTATTTTCCATACAATATTTGCATTTCCTCCAAAGCTATAGAAATCAAGAGCATGATTATATTTCTCCAACTATGAGATGAGTGACAACCCATCATCATAAATGTGTCCTTGAGCCATACACTGACCTACTCACTGCTACTATAATATTAAACAGGCTAAATTATATATGGCCTGCAAATTCATACATTGGCTTCAGGATTTTCTCAAATGAATCTCTGAAGGTACACACACCCTATATAAGTGTCATTTTACCATGTTCATGCAAATAAAACAAAGTGCATGTTGAGTCTACTGCCTAATTCCTATTAATTGCAAATTAAAGGCTCATGAATATAAAATTACAGATGCAAAACCGATCCGATACCTGGATTGGAATTGGCTCCGATACTGATGTTTTTAAACGGATCTTGTATCGGTCCGACGAGCCCGATCCAAATCCGATACGGTCAAGTTCAAAAAATGACATAAAAAAAACATTAAAACACAATTAAAAGAGTTCATATGATTCGTAAATTTTATTCAAAGCCACTAGAAGACGTGCGATAGCTCTGTGAATCACAAAAGGCTGTGTTTTATAAGTAAATGTATAAACTGCACGTGCAGCTCCAGCGCGTCAGTGAATGGCGCTGCTCTGTTTACAAACACCCGCAGCTAATTTTAGCCTTCCCGCGGTGCACAATATATCACGGACATCTCAGATGTAGATGCTCAATAGTTCGGTTCACTTATAATATCCATTTGGTTAAACAACTGTGAACTTGTCTACAAACAGACACATTCCTGGAGAGTTCAGAATATCAAAATAAAAGCGTGAGGGATTACAAGTTAAAGGTGTCACGGAGAGACTCACGGAGGCAAAGATATGAACTCAGTAGCAGGGTTTATTGAACAGATGATTGAAACAGTGATTTAAACATCATGTGAGTAAATCCAGTTGAGCAGAGTGGCAAACAGCAGGTGAGTAATATCCAGACAGGGTATAGACACGATGAACAGATAACTCACAACCATCTTGATACTTGCAGGCAATAATGAAGACACAGGTATGTTTGACATAGTAGAAAGGCCTGGAGTCTCAGAGATACCATCAATGAGAACAGACAGTGGAATATATATGCAATGATTAGCCAATAATGATATACAGGTGCATGTAATCAGAACTCAGGGCAGAGTGAGCGCTGCAGTGAGGAAGAGAGAGAGACCGGTGGATCCGTGACAAAAGGTGCACGATTGAGATATACTACTATATATTACTTTTATAAAATCTTTTTATTATTATCATTTGTTTACAAATTTTGCTGCTACATTATCCATTATACTAGTTAATAATAAAGTGTTTCTTAATAAGCTATACATTTATATAAAATAATGTGTAGTTAGAGGTTTGTGTTCTTTACATATTAAAGAATGTTCCCAATTAGTTCAACACAATAATGTAAAGATATTCTAAACTGATTATGCAAAAAACAACACTGATATCGGATCGGGATCGTATCCGCCGATAATGCGATTTCCGATATCGGAATTGGATCGGAAGAGAAAGTGGCATCGGTGCATCCCTATATAAAATTGCTCACTTTGGCATAAATGTAGTAGATTACACTTATAGTAAAAGAGAAAGCATTTCTCAATTTATTAAATAATATATTTCATCAAGCATTAATTAGTCCAATTGTACTGACACATTTCCATCAGGGACATCTCATGTTGAAAAGAACCTTCATATTCAATGTACACTATAGACGTTCTTTCAGTCAACATAAGACAAACTATTCATAAAGTTAGATTTTTTTTTCAAGAAAGCAAGTGTTCAAATGCACTAGTCTAAAACAAATAATAAAAAAAACCTGCTATACAATCCTGTATTTTCAAATAAAGCTCTTGAAATCAAGCCTAGACTAACTTTAAAGATCTGAACATTCTACAGAAACATGGGTGAGAGAGAGAGAGAGAGAGAGAGAGAGAGAGATTTGTGTCAGTTTTTAAACGGCTGTGCTGACACAGCCATTTAAACTTTTCATTAGCAAAGCATAACAATCACAAGCAGTAAAAACAGCTGGCTTTCTCTTTAACTTCTGCTTCATTCCAGCACACACCCCGTAAGACTCTTGAACATGTGTTTTGTAAGGGAGCTTGGCCTAGAATTTAGGACACATTGATCCCTGATGCTCATGTGAGCACCCAAGTTCTTGTGAAATTTCACGATGTCCTTCTCCCCATAATTTCATGTCCTCTCTCTGTTTTCTCTATAAATAAAAGTGTACAAAAAAGCCCAAAGAAAACAATCAAATACTCTTTTACAGCATGTTTTCTCAATTCACTGCCACTGCAATTATTAATGCATCTAGATAATGACCACTAAAAGAAAACCCATAAAATACATATTGATCAAATGTTCCGATATTATTCCTTCTACTGATGTCACTCTACTGCATTCAACAAAACCACCAATGCCACACATACACATTAAATTAGATCAGTCAAGTCACACATGCCACTTAAATAGCCATTCTTTAAGAGGAATAGATTAGCCAGTGTCAGTACAGTAATCACATTTGTCTTTTCTTCCATTGCTTTTGATGAACTTTAAATGAATGTGTCTGGTATGCAGTGACAGGTCAGTAAAAAGGGAGGAAGGTGAGAGGAATCTCAATCTCAGTGTCATAAGCTGCCAAGCAGGTCAATAATCAAGAGTCAACCGTCCACTCCTCTGTACTCCCACTGACACATCTAATGAGACCTCTCTCTGTTCTCTTCACTTCTGGAAATCTGCAAGCACACACAACTGTCTTCATCTGAAGATAGATAGTGTCACCCACTTCAAGAATGTCAGTTAAAACCTCACAGAGAGAGAAAAAAAGAGTGCTGCCCATTAGCTTTTCAAGAACACAGTGCATAAATACATATTCATGTATGTATATATATATATAAGCACATAAGATACTTCACAAAAACATGTCTTAAGATGGTTATTTATATTTTCAGCTTTAGTGTGTCAATAGGAAAAATACATTTTAGAGAGAGGGAAAAAAGAGCAAGTGAGATGAGTATAAAATATTAAAAAGAGAAACTTAAGTTGTCAACTTTCACTGTCAATTCAGCCAGACAAGCCAAGGTTTAGGACTAGTGTTGTCAAAAATACCGGTACCAAGTCGGTACTCAAACAAAAAATTATTTACGATACAAGAATTTCTGGAGGTACCGGGGTACCGAGTACCGGGTCTACCCATGCAGAGTCGGGAACATTCGAACGCTCACAACAAGAAAAAAGATGACGACAAGCAAAGCTGCGGCGGAGTCTCAACTGAATCTTGTCGAAAAGAAAAGTGGAAAAAGCCAGGTTTGGAAATTCATAGGTTAGGGAAACATCATATATCAGCAAAAACCTATTTGTAAACGCTGCTTTCGCAATTTTCTGACGAAAGGAGGAAACACATCAAATTTAATAAAGCACATGAAAGACAGACACCCGGATTTATTGAAGCAACTAAAGCATATTATCATTTGCATTAGGGCTGAAACGTTCTCTGTGTGGTCGGTGCCTCTTCAATGAGTTGCGTGAATGTTCCGATCTAAGGGGGAGAGATTGAAACCGCACCCGGCTGAGAGAGACTCTGCCTCGAGCACGCTCATCCCTCGAGCGCGGACGCTTCATGCAGCTAGATTAGAACTTATTTAATCATAATATCTATATATATGTCCATATGCATTTCTTATCATGAAGAAAAATGGCAAAATGCAGCATTATTAATACGAGAGCACTTTGCACATTAGTTTGGACATTTTTTATTCATTCTATTGTATGTTTGTTTATTTAGGTTTTGATTTTTAGTACTTGGTAAACATTTAAATTAAAAGTTGCAAAAGTTGAAGCAAATCTTATATAAGTGTTCAAAAATACTTTAAGCATACATTGTTCAGTTTTGTTATAATTAAAAAATAATATATTTAAATTAAAGTGTTGCTCAATGGCATTTTTTTTTATTTTAGTTCTGCTGCTAATGTTAAAAGAGTGTTGTTTAGTAACCTGTTTTTGTGTTTTGCTTTGGTACCGAAAATGGTATAGAGTACCCTGAAATTTCACTGGTATTGGTACCGACTACTGAAATTTTGGTACCGTGACAACACTATTTAGGACCACATAAAAACAATGGTGCCAAAAACTTGGACACTTGGATGTTTAAAAATGTCTGGATGTCCTTGCATTAGAATATGAAACATGTGGCATCTGTAAATAAATGATGCTAGACCTTTTCTTATAACATGAGTAATTTCTTCAATTACATTTAACCAGCTGGTCTCAACACACGCACACACTCACACACACACGCACACGATAGCAGAGCTTCCATGCAAGGCGCTAGCCTGCCATTGGGAGAAACTTGGGGTTCAGTGTCTTGCCCAAGGACACTTCTGCATGTGGAGTCGTGTGGGCCGGGAATCAAACTGCCAACCTTGCGATTAGTGCACCTGCTCTACCACCTCAGCCACAGCTGCCCCGATAAGATTAGTGTTGTCAAAACACCAAACTTTCAGATGTCGGTACCGATACCAGTGACATTTAACAGTATAACATGCTAATATGGTAATGTACAATTGTAAACACTTTTTAAGCCAATTTAAAAAAGGTCAATTTCAAGGCAAATAATAAATTAATATTAATGCATGATTCCTTCACGCGTTTCCCAATTAAGTATGCATTGTTTTCCATTTTATTGTATTTTCAGAATTCTGTTTTAAAGATTAATTTAATTTTATAATAAAAAAAATGTATCTAAACAAATTCATTCCTAAAACCTTTAACAAATTAAAATAATACATGGATACCTCCTGTGTGTGACTGGGAGATAATCAGAGCTAGAGTCATAATGTTCTATTTTCATGTTATGTTATTCTTTTAAATATTAAAACCTAAATATTACTTGCTTTGATAAAGATAAAGCACTAGTATTTACATATTTTGAATCAATGAATGAATTAATCAAATTTACACTTATAGCACTTTTCTGACACTACACTCATTTGCACAGCGCTTTGCATAGAGAACAGGGGACTCTCCACAACCAGTTACCAGTATATTTTAATATGATTCTTCATGTGTTTTATCTACTATTAATGTTTTTGTTATAATACACATCAATTTAAGAGCGAAACTTGTGATATGGATGATATGAGTTAAATGGAATACTTTATTATTTTGGTTATATTGTACAGCCTCAGTTGGTAACTCAAGTAAAACCATAATACTACAATAGTATGTCAATGCAATGCACTGCACAATAACATTGTAAACTATTTGAATAATGGGATGACATATACTTTATTAAACATGAAAATAATATACAGAAATATCCAATATAAAAATTATAACACGCTTTATTTCTTTAGGAGCAAAGTTATAATAGATAGATGGTTACAAACTAAACAAATTAATATGTACATTTTAAACAACTTGAGATGATTATACATTATATTTCATGGGGAACTACCTAATTGTAACTTGTACCTATAGAGGCTTTTAAACAAACAATCTGCTAAAAGGACAATAAGTGATGGCTTGTGCATTTCTGGGTCTGTGGCAAAATAAATAAGAAAATATTGGCACACCAAGATCTTACTTTTTGGAGAAATTTTCTCTGGTCTGATGAAAGAAAAATTAAACTGTTTGGCCATAATGACCATCATTATGTTTGGAGGAAAATGGGTTAGGCTTGCAAGCCGAAAAACACCATCCCAACCATGAAGCATTGGGGTGGCAGCGTCATGTTGTGGGGGTGCTTTACTGCAGAAGGGACTGGAACACTTCACAAAATAGATGGCCTCATGAGGAAGGAAAATTATGTGGAGATATTGAAGCAACATCTCAAAACATCAGCCAGGAAATTAAAGCTTGGTTGCAAATAGGTCTTTCCAAATGGACAATTACCCCAAGCATACCTCCAAAGTTGTGGCAAAATGGCTTAAGGACATCAAAGCAAAGGTATTGTAGTGGGCATCACAAAGCCCTGACCTCAATCTGATAGAACATTTGTGGGCATAACTAAAAAGCATGTGCGGGAAAGGAGGCCTACAAACCTGACTCAGTTACATCAGTTCTGTGTGGAGGAATGGGCCAAATTCCAGCAACTAGTGGAAGGCTCCCTAAAACGTTTGACAATTTAAAGGCAATGCTACCAAATACTAAATGTGTATGTAAACTTCTAACCCACTGGGAATGTGATAAAATAAATCAAATCTGAAATAAATAATTCTCTCTACTATAATTCTGACATTACACATTTTTTAAATTAAAGTAGTAATCTTAACTGACCTAAGACAGGGAATGTGAAATTGTCACATTACACGAAAATGTTTTGGCTAAGGTGTATTTAAACTTCTGACTTAAAGTGTACATCAAGATCAGTTAACACATGTTAACCGATCACTTCATATGAGCATGACAAGCAATATAAGCTTCAACAACCCTAACAGGTAACATATCCAAGCATTCTAGCAAGTAAAGAACAGCGTGCAAACAGTTAACAAATAAACATGCATCCAGATTGCTGTGATGCTGTCCTGAACTGTGACAGTGACTGTCTGAACAGAACAGAGCAGCGTAATTTCCCCAGCCGGAACACTTGACAATTGGTACTTTATTTCTGTGTTTACAGACATGACGTAATTGTAAATGCAAATATATTTTGTAGGCTCACTGTAGTGTATCAGGATAAGGTAAGGACATTATTTTGCACACTTATGTACAGTTCTGATTTCATGACAACTTTAAACTTCAAGTTTCAGTGGGGAAAAGGTAAGTTTGCTAATTCAGACATGAAAAAGTGAAGAATATGCAATACCCAAATCTGAGCTGCAAAGCAATAACAAATTGAATTGAGAGGTCGTCTGAGGATCAAAATGTGTGGGATATTTGAATGTTTCATGTGCAAGCCCCGAGGTTAGGTTTGTGAAACTAGTAAAGTCTCAAAAATGTTCTGGAGGTGCGTATGTTGTGTTGAGTTCTCAGTGATGCTATCTCTACTAAAGTAATGCCTTATGACTTTCCAAGCCTCCTGGGATTAAGTTTAACACTGAATGGCAGAGGAAAGACATCCTTTGGTCTTTGCAATAAGCTCTGCCCAGGGCAAATCAGCCTCCGCGTCTGCTTTATCAACAACTATTCAGACAGTATTCACACACAAGCAAAAGGACGTGCTCTGCACAATTCATTAGCCACACCTTGCAACCCGCATGGCCTCCGGTGGCTCATTTAAAAGTCCAATGTGGTGGACTTTTATGTATTCATGGAATATTAGATGCAACTCTACAAGCTAAATGTGTTCCGAGATTAAGTTTAGGCAAACAGGAGCATGGATACAGCACTTAAGAAATCAGCTATCCATCTGGCAGGTGAATTGACAGCTTTCATCTGTGACTTTCCTTAAGGAACATATAGAACAACAACAGCAGTTCAGTCCTTTCCTCACACATTAGGACTCTGTAGGATATTTCTAAAAGGCAGGATTTTTTGTTGTTGTTGTGGGGAACACCAAACAAGTGTATTTGGGAGTAAATAACTAGAAGTAGAGATGCAAAAAGGACTAACTTGACTACATTTTTCAACAGCGTGACAGTAGGGAAGCTATTTGCAGTAACAAGTTACTTTTGCCAAATAGTAGCAGTATAGCATCACAAATGCAACATTTTGTATTTTTTTTTTGTTACAATGGATTGCGCATGCAGCAATACTATGAGACAATAAGCAAACACGCATATCTAAACTGTCCTCTCTGTCTTCTGTAATTTTCAAGACCAAATAATTTAAGTGAATATTTCGCTTTTTTTTAGATGGTTCATATAAATTAATCTGTTAAAATAAACAAATAAACTTATCTGTAGTGTATTACAGTTCCTGCAAATGAACCAATGCCCGGTTGCATAAAAGTTTTACCCTTAACACTTAAAGCGTGAGTTCTCCTTACCCGAGGGAATGACTTGAGTGTTGCATATAATCCCAAGACACTTTTCTTAGGTAAGGGAAACCTTTAAAGGATTTACTACAGTGAGCGAGGTTTCACCATAATAACTCCACTATCTGCCAACTTTAAGAAGATCGGAAATGTCCTGACCAACACATGGGCAATTTGACCACATTTTAAATACTTTTTTTATTAATATATTTTCATTTTAAAGACTATTAAAGTTTCTGAGTATCATTATTAATATGTAAATTATCGTCTGACTTCTGAAGGAGCGTGGTAAATGGCACAGTCACGTCACACCTGTTAGTTTTCACAGGACTTTTCAGTATGCACCAATCACAGTCATTTTTGATTAAAGCACAAATATATTTTTTTAAACTCATTTTCTGGAGGATACACGGGCGGATTTTCATTTGTATCTGAGGTATCCTCGAATTTAATCAATCTAACCACTTTTTTTGTGTACAAATTTTTCCTTTGGAAACATCCTGAGTTTCGCATGCAGATTAATTAATGGAGGATTCTGCTTTTACAGCTGGCTAGTGCCCTTTTGAGAAGACACTTTTGAAAGACTGTGCCAGTTAGGGGTGGACTAGAGGTGCAAGATGTTAACATGCTTGTATAACTGTGCAGAGAACTGATTGTGATCCCATATCAAGAATATTAGTGGTAGTCAGTAGAGTAGAAGGATATAAAAATGTGCGATATAGCGCAAATTAACTTAAATATTTAGCTTTTTCACACCAAAAGTGAATGTGTATATATAGAAGACAATAATTTAACCGCTGGAGTCATATAGATGATGTTTATGCTGACTAACTGTGCTTTTTGGAGCTTCAAAAGAGAAATCTCCATTCACTTGCATTTTAAGAGCCTACAGACCGGAGATATTTTTCTGTTTTACTTAAAATGTGTTCTGGTGAAGAAAGTAAGTCATACACACCAGGGATACCATGAGGGCGAGTAAATAATGAGAGATTTTTCATTTTTGGGTGAACTTTTCCTTTAAGATCAACACATTTTATGCTTTATGCAACAAGGCCATTTCAAATAAACTATTCAAATATTAACTTGTGCAAGTCTTTTTTAAGTGAAATATTTAGGGTATCACTACAATTTATCATTATGCTTTTGACTCAATTATATAAAACACAAACGTTTCTGGTTTTACTTGTTTGTGAAAATGATTACTTATAAAAAAATAAATGTACTATTTAGTATAAATTTATATCTTCACTTTAATGTTTAATGCCAACCTATTTGAGCTTTTAATTTTTATGCCAGATAAATAGTGTTCTGATTGCAGAATTAAAAAAAATAACTGGACAGATAAATATTTCAAAAGCTTTACTTCCAAAAATAGCTTCAATGTAGATATGTATTTTTGCCAGTAGCTTGTATTGTAACAAACTACATTTTCAAAAGTGTAGTCCCTGAGTGTAGTTAAAATTGGGAGTAGCTTGAAGCTACAGTTTCAAATTAGCTTAACCATCACTGTAAACAAACCATCACAGAAAAAAATTATTGATAATGGGTGGTATGCAAAATTTTATTGAATTAAATGTCTAAAGCCATGTCACTGGTCACAGTAGGAGAAACACAGCATGACAAGGGCTATGGCATTCTGTATAAATTCCAGTCAGCCAGTATGTCAGCAGTTTTCTTGTTGGCCTTCCTGCGCCCAATCTGCTGATGAAAATGTCTGCTAAATACCAGCCATCAGTTTTATTGAAGAGCACATCCCACAATGCTGTCTGACTGATGCTTATGAGACACCTGCAATTCAAACCAACATTTCACACTAAATTTTAAAAGATTTTGAGGGACATCTCGCTTACCACAAAATTGTACATAAAATAATCTCCAGGCATCTATAGGGCCACGTTAAGCCTGGGGTTTGGCTGCTCTGTGCCAACTTCATATTCTGTGTTAAGACACTATACTGTATAAAAAGCCATATTAAAATATACAAGTTCCGTCTCACCTCACACCCTAGTATCAGAGGTGGCTCTGATGTTGCTTTGGTTATACTGTGAATGAAATGTTGTCTTGACAATCAGCACGCTTTGTTTACTGTCAGTTCACTCGACTGTGTGGGAGAATCAATTAAGCAGTAGCCATAATCTAAATGTCTAGCAATAAACTGAAAAAATGGATAGACAACAATGTACTGTTTATTGCACTATTGCAGTGAGACTTCAACTTTGTGGACTACAGAGATAAATAAAAATAAATAATTAAAAACCGGTGACAGTTAAGCTCAAAAGTCTAAAAGGTTTGCATCTAAAAACAAGACCACAACAACATCTACACATTTTTTTTAATGTAAAAAATGTAAAGTCATGCTTTTTATGGAAAAACAATGTAGATAATCAGGGTTTTATATAACATAATGAATGTTTGTTCCAATTTGAACAAATATAAATATGAAACATATCAGTGCCAGTGGGCAACATTCCATCACAATTGTAACAATCAAGTTTTTTATACAGTGCACACTGTACACAAATTAGTTATCATATTTTTATAAATTAATCATAGCTTTATTCACAATCTAATTATTCAGCATTAAACAGTCTATGCAAAGTAAATTAAACTTTCAGTTTCATCTCTTTTCCTTTTTTTTTTTTTCTTTTAACCAATACAGCCAAATCTGCATGGATAAAAACTAAAATCTTTGATAAACCTGAATGCACATCATTGTACCAAGAAATATGAATAATTCTTAAATGTGAAATAATAGCAATGACAATCAAGTACGAGGGCTGAGATGGGGAAAGTTATTGAATATAGCAAATACACAGTTCTTTTGTTGTTTGTGAAAGTTTGCAAAAAAATCATTGAAGGAAATAATTAAATTATCAACTTTTAGATTGAAACAAGCCAAAACTTTAATAAGAAACATCCAACCATATCCCTTGTGCCACTTGCATATGGAAAAGATTTCCCATAAGAGCTAACATACTTTTCTGCACACTTAACTGCTGAAAGTTAGAGAGATTTGGATAGAATCTAGGGAAAGAGAACTAAATATAAGAAAGCTTGTGGGCAATTCGATATTGCTGACTCTTTCCATCAGCACATGCTGAGTTTAGCATCACTGTTCCTAACTCACCAAAAACAAAGTCACACATAGATGCAGTTCAGGCTGCAGACAAAATGTGTACAGACACATTGTTAAAATGACAGGCTCACAGCAACTCATCACTAAAATAATTTATATAAGTCAACAATCTTCAAGTTTGAAGTTATTAAAGCAATAAGCCACTTGAGGCATTCCCTTGAATGCGTTACAGTGATTTTACTACGATTAAGAGATTTTCTTAGGTGCAATGTGAAATTACAATCTGAAAAAATACTTAAATTTTCAATTAATAATTAAATCAATAAATAAGAAACACAAGCAATTGTTTCACCAAGTAATGTAATTCAGTAGCTTAAATGTAGGCTGTGAAAAGTTGCCAAGCAATGTAGCTTGCAACTTGGCAAAATAATAAAATTCTACTGATGTGTAGACACAGGATTGTATCGTCCAACCCAGAACAATACATTTTATAAATTTTAATACTAAAATATGTTACATGTTATTTTTAATTTGGGATTTTAAAAGAATGTTTTGAGTTGCAGAATGGAATGATGAAATGCAAATGAGATTTAAATCCAGTTCCTCTCCTACATACAGTAGTTATAGCATGTGTAATCAAAAGTATAAGAACCAGCTAAAATAAGTCATTAGGAATACAGTAACGTTTACTAATTGGCAAGTATTGGTAGTCTTAAAGTTACCATTTTAGCACTTGTTCTACAAATGAATGTAAAGGTTTGTAAATAGTTCAAATTATGCATAAAACAATCAAGTAGGTGGGACTAATATATATATATATATACATATACATATATACACACACACATATAGGCATTCAACTGATCACAATGTATAGTCAGGACATTAATAATGTGAAAAGTTTTTTTTTATTTATTTTTCAAAACTTCAAAAAGTCCTCCATGTGCAGCAATGACAGCTTTGCAGAATGTTGGCATTCTAGCTGTCAGTTTGTCCAGATACTCTGGTGACATTTCACCCCACAATTTCTGTAGCACTTGCCATAGATGTGGCTGTCATTTTGGGCACTTCTCACGCACCTTACAGTGTAGCGGACCACACAAAAGAACAAGAATTTCCAATTATTGGTTGTCTAATGTCTGTTTTTCTTTGCCCCTTTTTTTTCCTGTTTCAAAAGTGGCTTTTTCGTTGCAATTCTTCCCATAAAGCCTGCATCCCTGAGTCAACTCTATTGGATTATACATGCAGAAGAATTGAAATGGTTTGAATCAAGGAAAAACCCAACCTTTTTAATCCTGGAATTAATTTATGTTTATATTATATTTTTAAAAATAATAAAATGGTCAAGACACTCTAAACAACATAATTAAAAACAAAAAGGGTCATTGGTCAGAAAGGCCCCTCAGCACGACCTTCTGAACTTCCACACGAGAGTTAAAGCAGACTTCTCTTTGAAAGGTTTCCAAAAGACCATCAGATTTGCCCGACTCGAAAACACATTTCATCTTAATCCAGGAACATTCTACACAAAGTAACAATACTATACAGATTTAAAGGAACAACACGCTCTCTTGTCATCTTCCCTCTCTGCTCTTCTGACTGCTCAGACTTCGCTCTGACTCTTCCCTTGTGGTCTTCTCTGGATCTCGTCGGAACCAGGTCCATGCCATGTGAGGTCCAAGGAAGCTCTGGACTCAAAGTCCCGAGGCAGCCTCTCACTCTCTATGGTCAATGAGAAGGCCTCGCTTCAAAGCCAAGCTCATCATTCATACAGACAATAACTAGATCTGATCTTACAGAGGTCAAAAACATCAACGGAACAAACTTTCGAACAAGAACCAAGAACCAAGCAACACAAAGAACACAAGGAAACAGCACAACATGCAAGTACATCTCCAATATTGTGCTCAAAGTGCTGGTGTATTAATTAAATAATTTGGGTAATCCGATAGCAAATCGATGTAGGCTCAAAAAAGGATAAATGGTTCTTAAGGTATTGTCAACAGACTCCATTAAGTTCATTTTCACTGTACTGATCATTTATTTCACATTCTGTCACTCTTTTCACCAACCTGTCTCATGTATATATGTGTTAGATTAGATTTATGTTTAGAATAGTAATAAAGTTTGTCTCTATTCAAAGATGAATGACTGTGGTATATTTTGATAAATAATCTCATCACTGTTTCTAAAAGATTTCGCTTCAAAGCTGTACCTAAATACGTGTGATATTATTTTCAATAAGCCATGAGAATAATATCACTCCAATAAGTGAATTAATTATAATTCACTTATTAAAATAATTCCTTACAGTAGAAATTGTGAGTGGATACAACAAGGCATTGTATTACAATTTTAATGGTGGAGAATAATCTAGTTATGTCATTTATCTCATTTATAATGGTTGTCGAACACGACTAATTCCATTATACATTTCATTACCTAATAATGTACAATAAGTTTAATTTAGTTCATAGCTCACATATTTCAAGACCCTAAATTCCTTATCTATTTGTTTTTTATATATATAATATAAATAATATATTTATATATATAATTCCTTTATAAATTACATATATTTGTGATAGAAGACGTTAACAGTTCCATCTAAATTCATCAGTACCAAATACACTTACATATAATAATGTGAGAATGAGGGCACTTTAACGGTTCCCTTCTAAATGTCGCAAACCAAATATACTACATCTCTTTACTGTTGTACAAGAAACTGGTGTTGAGTGGTAGAATTCAAAGAAACTGTCAGCTGAGGACATGTGAGGTGTCTATTTCTCAAACAAGAGGATAATGTATTTATCCTCTTGTCTAGTTGTATATCTGGCCTTCCACATCCCTTTCTGTAGAGCCAGTGGTCCTTTGTCTATGAAGACTGTAGTGTACACCTTTGAACACGCATTGTATAGCCTTCACTCCACAAAACAATGAATGACAGACAAGTTTCTAGAGAAAGCGGTTTCATTTTTGGCCTAAGACATAAAAAAAATAATAATAATAATTATCCACTCCACAGATTTTGTATTAGCAAACTATAGTTTTTGTTCAGTTGTTTAGGACATCTACTTTGTGCATGACATGAGTAATTTTGCCAACAATTGTTCACAGACAGATTGTTTCACTTTAAATTGACTATATCACAACTCCAGTGGGTCAGAAGTTTACATTCAAGTTAACGCTGTTGTAAAGGGATCAATGGAAAGGAGGTGGTGAGAACCGGCTTGACGATGTAAATCATATTTTAATAGTAAACTTAAAAGACAACATAAACACACACATGACGGACATGTCCGTAAACGATCTCTCTCTCTCCCGCACAATCCTCTGCAGTCGACCTTTAACCCTGACGGAGGCATAATTAGCCTAATACGGGACCGGGTGTGTAGGATCACGACCCGGCCCCACCCTCCGCCCTGCCACAGGTGTCTTAAAGCAGCAAGTCTGGTTCATCCTTGAGAGAAATTTTCAATTACCTGAATGTACCACATTCATCTGTACAAACAACAGTACGCAAGCATAAACACCATGGGACCACGCAGCCATCGTACCACTCAGGAAGGAGATGCATTCTGTCTCCTAGAGATGAACACAGTTTGGTGCGAAAAGTGTAAATCAAACCCAGAACATCAGAAAAGGACCTTGTGAAGATGCTGGAGGAAACGGGTAGACAAGTATATATATAGCAGTATCCAATTACATCGGCAACCCCCAGGCTGAGGGATCAGTGAATATTCTTGCTTTAGTGATTTTGCACTGAAAATGTATTTAATTTATTTAAAAAAAAAAATTAAACTTTAAATCAAATGCATTTCTAAATTCAAATTGCACTGTATTTTTGAAGTGCACAAGTCCCTCCTGCAGCAATGCACCCCCACAACATGATGCTGCCACCCCCATGGTTAACAGCTGGGATGGTGTTCTTCGGATTGCAAGCCTCACCCTTTTTCCTCCAAACATAATGATGTCATTATGGCCAAAAAGTAACATTTTTGTTTCATCAGACCAGATGAAATTTCTCAGATGAAAGATCTTTGTCCCCATGTGCACTTGCAAACTGTAGTCTGGCTTTTTTATGGTGATTTTGGAGCATTGGCTTCTTTCCTTGCAGGTTACAAATTTATTCACACACTATGTATTTTCCTGGACAATGAAATATCTGACTGGTAGAGAATGCACAGATGAAGTAGGTTCTTTGCCAAAGAGATGTTGCCCTTCAAAACTGTTGTAAAGCCATCTTTCAAAATTTTTTTAAAACACAACACACATTTTAATTGCACTTAATTTGTTTTCCAGTTTCATTAGAATTTTTAGTTAAAATAAATAAAAGTTCAAAGTTTGAAATCAAGGTGTCTAGTTTTATTGTGTAGGCTTAACCCTAACCCTGCTTAACACAAAGTTCCCCATAATACCACCTAGCGTCGCATCAGCAGTGATACTGGGTTTGAACGTGAACATCGCAACCCCACACACGATCATATCGAGTATTGGCAATCTCACAGGCTGACGATAGGAAGATCTGTCTATGGAGATCACCCAGCCCTAGTCCACATAGCCAGTGACCTATACGGGTTATATAAACAATGAATATAACCCATGAATGTGTTTTCTTGATTGATCATATTCAAAGTCATATTTACATTGGGACGAGTGACCTGTTTTATAAGCTGGTCTATTCTCTCACACAACAATCAGCCAGACACTTCATGGATTAGGAGTGCATTTCAAGGCAGTAGACTCATAAACACATTGATCTGCCTGTTGGTACAAAAAGACTATTTATTATAATGAGATTATGCACTTTTTCATCTGGTGCATACGGTAATGTATTCCACCTCCTGCAATTGGTGACTAAGAGAAGTAGTTCTACTGATGCACACTGTATGTAAACAGTCTGGGCTATGCCAAAATAAAACCACAAAAAAGTTATTTGATTTCTGAATGTTTACTTGAATACTTGATACTTACTGTTGTATAGCATAAAGCAGAGAAATTATTGGATGCATGCTATTGTTTATTTAATATAATATTTACATTTAATTTAAACTAATTTATTTCATATTTATTTATTTATTTTGGTTTTCTGATTTTTCACAGACCAAATAAAACACAAAACTAAGACTACAACAAAATAAAATAAAAAAACAGAACAATTGAGGTACAAATGTATACAACAAAATAAAATAAAAAAACAGAACAATTGAGGTACAAAATGTATACAAAGACAAATTATCATTGGACAGATAATGCTAAAATTGCAAGCTTGTAAATGTTTGGATCATTCATTCAAAGAAAAATGAAAGAGTTTGGATCATTCATTCACACAATTATAAACACAGCCATAGTGCCGTCATTGGTGTAGGAGTGTGTGTGTGTGTGTGTGTGTGGGTAAATGGGACACAGTGTAAAGCACTTTGGTAACCGCTAAAATTTGAAAGTTGTTTCTTCAAAGTCCCTAACTTGTAAGTATCTAAAGAAACTAGAGGTATTGATATTAAAGGCCCTTCTTAATTGCTTAAATGAGGCAAATTTCCCATCTATAAACAGATCATTTATGTTTTGAATGCCATCCTTCTCCCATTGTGTAAAACCCAAGTCAAGCAAACCAGGAGGAAAAGCATGGTTATGACATATAGGGCTATCTAGATACATATCAGGAGCTTTTATACAAGTTTTAATTTGCTTACATATTTTTAGAGCATTATTTATAACAAAGTGAGTATCATATAAGGCTTTATTAATTTTATTAGGACTATTGAGAAGAGCAGCAAGATCTCATGTACATTAATGTGCTGTTTTTTCCACCAGAAGAAACACTTAGATTAGCTGCCCAGTAATAATATTGGAACTGTGGTAGGCTAAATCCTCCATCCTTCTTAGCTTTACATATATCTAAGAAGCATCTTCACACACTCTTATAATTCCCCAAATAAGGCACAATTACAGCATCTAATTGTTTAAAAACAACTTTGTGAGATAAAACAGGGAACTGCCTGAATATTTTGCAAAAATAATGGGAGTACTACCATCTTGATCGAGTTAATCCTACCTGCTATTGACATGGGCAGCATCCTCCAAAATTCAACATTTCACTTTAACTGATCCAATATTCGTTGCCAGTTTATTCTAAGTAGATCTTTGGGCTCTTTAGTAACTGTAACCCTGAGATACGCAAAATAATTTTGTGCTTTTTTAAAAGGGGTGGAATTCAAGAATTGTGGGTCGATTCTTGTATTAGGGATTAATTCGCTCTTCTCCCAGTTAATTGTAAAGCCGAAAAACATTGCAAATGTTTTGATAAAAGACAAAACTGAAGGGACAGACTTTTGAGGATCGTAACTATATAATAAAATGTAATCTGCGTATAATGAGAGATGGTCGGGGAGACCTTTAATATTTATAGGACTAATATCTTAATGCTGCCTTATACTCACAGCCATGGGCTCAATAAGAATTGCAAACAAAAAAGGTCAGAGGGGGCAGCCCTGTCTCGTTCCTCTGTATATCTTAAAGGGAGGAGACACATTCAAATTTGTGATTACAGATGCAACAGGGTGAGCATACAGTGGATATAAAAAGTCTACACACCCCTGTTAAAATGCCAAGTTTTTGTGATATAAAAGAATGAGACAAAGATAAATCATGTCAGAAATTGTTCCTCTTATAACGTGACCTATAATGTGAACAATTCAATTGAAAAACAAACTGAAATCTTTGAGGGGGAAAAATTAAAAACCTTACAATAACCTGGTCGCATAAGTATGCACACGGTCTTATAACTGGGGATGTGGCTTTGTTCAGAATTAACCAATCACATTCAAACTCATGTTAATTAGAAGTCATTACACACCTGTCATCATTTAAAGTGACTCTGATTAATCACAAATAAAGTTCAGCTGTTCTAGTAGGATTTTCCTGACATTTTCTTAGTTGCATCTCAGAGAAAACGCCATGGTCCGCAGAGAGCTTCCAAAGCATCAGAGGGATCTCATTGTTGAATGATATCAGTCAGGAGAAGGGTACAAAATAATTTCCAAAGCATTAGATATACCATGGAACACAGTGAAGACGGTCATCAAGTGGAGAAAATATGGCACAACAGAGACATTATCAAGAACTGGACATCCCTCCAAAATTGGTGAAAAGATGAGAAGAAAACTGGTCAGGGAGGCTTCCAAGAGCCCTACAGAAACATTAAAGGAACTGCAGGAATTTCTGGCAAGTACTGGCTGTGAGCTACATGTGACAATCTCCCGTATTCTTCATATGAATGGGCAATGGGGTAGGGTGGCTTGACAAACATCAAGTCTTCCAAAAGCACGTGGGAAAATGTGTTATGGTCTGATGAAACCAAGGTTGAACTTTTTGGCCATAATTCCAAAAGGTATGTTTGGCGCAAAAACAACACTGCACATCACCCAAAGAACATACCCACAGTGAAGCATGGTTGTGGCAGCATCATGCTTTGGGGCTGTTTTTCTTCAGCTGGAACCGGGGCATTAGTCAGGGTGGAGGGAATTATGAACAGTTCCAAATACCAGGCAATTTTGTCACAAAACCTTCAGGCATCCGTTAAAAAGCTGAAGATGAAGAGGAAGTTCACCTTTCAGCATGACAACAACCAAAAGCACAAATCCAAATCCACAAAAGCATGGCTTCACCAGAAGATGATTAACGTTTTGGAATGGCCCAGCCAGAGCCCAGACCTGAATCCAATTGAACATCTGTGGGGTGATCTGAAGAGGGCTGTGCACAGGAGATGTCCTCGCAATCTGACAGATTTGGAGTGCTTTTGCAAAGAAGAGTGGGCAAATATTGCCACGTCAAGATGTGCCATGCTAATAGACTCCTACCCAAAAAGACTGAGTGCTGTAATAAAATCAAAAGGTACTTCAACAAAGTATTAGTTTAAGGGTGTACACACTTATGCGACCAGGTTATTGTGAGTTTTTTTTTCCCCTCAAAGATTTCAGTTTGTTTTTCAATTGAATTGTTCACGTTATAGGTCACATTAAAGGTGGAAAAAGTTCTGACATGATTTATATTTGTCTCATTCTTTTACATCACAAGAACCTGACATTTTAACAGGGGTGTGTAGACTTTTTATATCCACTGTAGATAGTTTCAATCCAGCCCTTAAAAGACAGGACCAAATCCAAATGCTTCTGTGGCAGATCTCATGTATGACCATTCTACCTGGTCAAAGGCCCGTTGCGCATCAAGAGAAAATGATAGCTGTGTCTGTATAATGTTTGCATATAAAATATTAAGAAGACGATGCAAATTAAAAACAAAACATATCTGTCAGGCATAAAGCCAGTTTGGTCAGGATGAATAACAGTGCAAATGTGTCTTCTCAGATGATTGACAGTATTTTCCCCAAAATGTTGTTTCTATTGGGATCAGCAAAATAGGACGATGAGATGAGATCAATAAAGGATCACGTCCTGGTTTGGGAATCAAAGTTATATTTGCCCAATATAAAGAAGGAGGCAGCTGAGAGGCATTGCCACTATGTTTATACATGCGTACAAGAAATGATATCACTAAATCTCTAGATTAATTCAATAGTAAACCCATCTGGGCAGGGGATTTTTTATTTGGAAAAGAAAAAATAGCTTTATTAATGTCTTTAAAACTTATATCTGCATCTAAATATTTTACAGCATCTTCATTTAATTTTGGAAGATTCAAATTGGCTAGGAAATGAATTGAGGTGTTTGAAGTTGTATTCTCCAGGGAACAATATACATCTTCGGTTTATCTCCTAGTTCAAAATATTGCAGAGTATTTTTAATTCATTTTTAGACATGGACACATTATATTCATATTTTTAATTTATAATTTTATTCAATATTTCAGCACTCTGAGTGGTTCTATGTTCCGTTTTTAACTGCATTAGCATGTCCTCAATTTCTTTAAATTTTCCTTTTTCCTGTTTTCTTTCCACAGCCTCATAAGCTATTAATATTTCCTCTTAAAACAGCTTTCATAGATTCCCAAATAGTTCAATCGAGAACGTCTCCTTTATCATTTTGTAGATATGAAGAATTCTATTATCTCCCTGAGATAATCACAGAACCGCTTGTCCTTTAATAGACTGTTATTCATTCGCCATGTATATTCTCCTTCAACTACGCCTAAATTCAAATCCAATAAATGTGGGGAATGGTCTGATATTAACACATTATGATATTTTGAGGCAGTTGCCATGGATATTAATTTGGAATCAATTAGAAAATAATCAATTCTCAGGTAAGATTTATGCACAGAAGAGAAAAAGGAATAATCTCTATCAGAGCGGTGAAGTACTCTCCAGATATCTACTATACCAAGATTTTTTTATATAATTATTAATAGTTAAAGACTTTGATGCAGTTAACTGTCTCAGTTGTTTGTCAAGAGCTGGATCTAAGACACAATTTAAGTCTTCCCCGATGATGACATTTGAGTCTTGCAGGTTAGGAAGTTTCAATTACCTAAGAAAAAATTACGGATTGTGGAAATTTGGGCTAGTAACCTGAGTCTGATTGATCATCCCACAAACCACAAGGCATCTACCATTTTGATCTGCAATAGTTTGCTTATGTATGAAAGGGATATTGTTCCTTATAAGGATAGCAACTCTTCTAGCTTTTGCTGAAAAATTTTACTGATATACGTAAGAGGCCCAACCAGGCCGAAGGCATCTCTGTGCTGTTCGTCTCAAATGTGTCTCCTGGAGAAAATAAATATCTCCTTTAAATGTTTTTAGGTGTGCAAATACTTTCCTCCTTTTTAATAGGCTATTCAGACCCCATGCATTCCAGCTTACAAACCTAACTAACCCTTTGCTTTGGGTACTTGGAGACGTAACCATCGAATAGTTGTTCTTGATAAAGTGCCCTTAAAAAGAAACACATTTTATGTAACATAAATTAAGAATGCTAACATAATAACTTTTGCATAGTCCCTCATAAAACGTTGAGAACACGTTCCCATACTCCCAGTAAAACAATCTTTCGCCACTAATTCACTTAAACCTAACATCACAGTATTGTTAACGTAGGTTACCATTTGTTACCAAAGAGCTTTGGAAGCAGCTTCTTGACAAAATGGGTAGGTTCAACTTGCTCTTTTTTTATTTATCCCTACAATCCGGATATTTTGGCGACGAGATCAAGACTCCAAGTCGTCAAGTTTATCATACATTTGAGACGACTCCGTAGCTAGCTTTGAACACAGCTGCTTTAAAGCCTCGATTTGCTGTTCATGTGCATTCGTAGCCTTTTCAATTTCCTTCAACTGCATAACAGTTTCAGCAAATGCACTTTTCACTGTGGAAAGTGAGGCTGAATCTTTGTTAAACCTATTGTCCATACTGCCGCTGAGTGCATTAAAAGCGTCCATGAGATCGCCGTTACTGACCGATGGGACTGGGGAATTCATCCTAGCATCTACACATTTAGCGCCGTCATTTGCTTTCGCCATCTATGTTTCTTCATCTTCTGTGCCTTTATCGCTTTTTTTAAACTTTATTTGGCAGTCATTATCCTATGAACTATGCTCTACTTAATTGTTACTGTTATTAACAAATAAAATGGTCTAGGTGAGAAAATTAATGTAAGTCAGACGGAGCTTCAGAAAATGCATCTACTCAATTTCACACCACCGGAAGTCCCCCATAATATTTATTTTTTATATTTAAAAAACCAATATTTGTTAATATTTAGATTTATTGATAGCTTTAAGATCTAGCTCCCATCCTGCCTGATGTCCAACTTCCACTGCTATGTGTCGCTGAGTGATGACGACTAACTGCAGCCTGTGCCGGCCAGGCTACACTTCAGTCTGCTACGATGGACTTCACAGAGGATGAATTGATGCCAACTCCAAGACATAGGATACTTCATGTGTCACAGCTTGAACCCTGGACTCAGCATGGACGTCACCAAAATTACCTGTCATAAGCTTCCAGCTGGACTGCGATGCCCTTCACTGACTGTTCCCTGTATCATCTTGATCAAAGGATGGACTTCACTCTTTTAAAATGGAATATGTTGACAATTAATGAACTGGCAACTAAAGCCTTCATCATCCAAATATCAAAGCACACTGCATCTACTTGTACTTCCACAGTTAAAACAGGATGGACTTCAAAGACCGTCACTAATCTTAGTTCATACAACATTTTGTTTAAACATTGGCCCCTAACATTTACTTAATTCACTCAATTAAACCATGATTTGTTCTGCACATAAATAACTAATATTGCCATTATATTCATGCTGTTTAGCCAGAAGAGAATTGGCCCCCAAAGTGAGTCTTGTTTCTCCCAGGGTTGTTTTTCTCCATTAACCAACATCTTATGGAGTTTTTTTGTTCCTTGCCACGGTCGTCTTTGGCTTGCTCACTTGAGGGTAAAATATATATATATATATATATATATATATATATATATATATATATATATATATATATATATATATATATATATATACATATACACATACATATACATATACACACACACTCACCTAAAGGATTATTAGGAACACCTGTTCAATTTCTCATTAATGCAATTATCTAAGCAACCAATCACAAGGCAGTTGCTTCAATGCATTTAGGGGTGTGGTCCTGGTCAAGACAATTTCCTGAACTCCAAACTGAATGTCAGAATGGGAAAGAAAGGTGATTTAAGCAATTTTGAGTGTGGCATGGTTGTTGGTGCCAGACGGGCCGGTCTGAGTATTTCACAATCTGCTCAGTTACTGGGATTTTCACGCACAACCATTTCTAGGGTTTACAAAGAATGGTGTGAAAAGGGAAAAACATCCAGTATGCGGCAGTCCTGTGGGCGAAAATGCCTTGTTGATGCTAGAGGTCAGAGGAGAATGGGCCGACTGATTCAAGCTGATAGAAGAGCAACTTTGCCTTAAATAACCACTCGTTACAACTGAGGTATGCAGCAACGCATTTGTGAAGCCACAACACGCACAACCTTGAGGCGGATGGGCTACAACAGCAGAAGACCCCACCGGGTACCACTCATCTCCACTACAAATAGGAAAAAGAGGCTACAATTTGCAAGAGCTCACCAAAATTGGACAGATGAAGACTGGAAAAATGTTGCCTGGTCTGATGAGTCTCGATTTCTTTTGAGACATTCAGATGGTAGAGTCAGAATCTGGCGTAAACAGAATGAGAACATGGATCCATTATGCCTTGTTACCACTGTGCAGGCTGGTGGTGGTGGTGTAATGGTGTGGGGGATGTTTTCTTGGCACACTTTAGGCCCCTTAGTGCCAATCGGGCATTGTTTAAATGCCACGGCCTACCTGAGCATTGTTTCTGACCATGTCATCCCTTTATGGCCACCATGTACCCATCCTCTGATGGCTACTTCCAGCAGGATAATGCACCATGTCACAAAGCTCAAATCATTTCAAATTGGTTTCTTGAACATGACAATGAGTTCACCGTACTAAAATAGCCCCCACAGTCACCAGATCTCAACCCAATAGAGCATCTTTGGGATGTGGTGGAACGGGAGCTTCGTGCCCTGGATGTGCATCCCACAAATCTCCATCAACTGCAAGATGCTATCCTATCAATATGGGCCAACATTTCTAAAGAATGCTTTCAGCACCTTGTTGAATCAATGCCACGTAGAATTAAGGCAGTTCTGAAGGCGAAAGGGGGTCAAACACAGTATTAGTATGGTGTTCCTAATAATCCTTTAGGTGAGTGTATATACCCTCTATATATATTTATATTTATATTAAGGCTGTCAATCGATTACAATTTTTAATCGAATTAATTACATGGTGTCCCGATTAATTAATCGCAATTAATCACATTTACAAATATTTGCTGAGAAAGCCCCTCATATGAAAATAATTCAATATATAATGATACATAGTTATCTTTAAACATTTAAATATATATATATATATATATATATATATTTAAAGTTTAAATATATATATATTTAAATATATATATATTTAAACTTAAATATATATATTTAAATGTTTAAATATAATATATATATATATATATATATATATATATATATATATATATATATATATATATATATATATATATATATATAAAATACAAAATATTCAGATAATTAAAATGCATTACATTCTTGTGGCAAAAGTGTTAATCATTAAGACAATACAAAATGCGGCTGTAACAACCCTCACGGGAAGGATGACAGGAAACGAGGCTCCAACTAAAAGGTAAGGCTTTACTTGCCATCTTCCTCACAATAATTTACAACGATCTCATACAACACAACATAATCTAATATAGTACAAGCACACTGGGTTCGCTTGTCGGGTCTCCCTGACTGGAGGCTCTGTGTCTGCTTTTATGCCGCTCTCCTCGTGCTCACTGGAATTAGAGACAGGTGTTAGGCATAATTTAGCTCAGGTGAAAGCGCCCTTACCTTTTTCCTCTCCCGGACGGGCGCTTGACCACGCCCCCTCTGCCACAGCGGCTTTAGAATATAATGTATTGTTTACTACCATATTATTGAACATAAGCCAATCATTGGCATACAGTTCACAGCAATCCATTTCACAAGTGAATTTGTCAATCAGTTCGAGATTTATTATGAGGGCTTGTTTAAGGTCCCGTCAAATTGTACACATGCGTCAGACATGCTTGTGTAGCGTCTCGGGTGCATCCAGTTAAATATAGTTTAATATTTAGAACACATCTTGAGATCCCCTAGTTCGAATTTGCGCTCCATCAAATGTTTTGAACGCAAGAACGTAACTCATGTTTGTGTTGTTCTGTCTGCTGCTGGGTTGAATGTATAAACTGTGTGTTGCTCACACAACTGAAGTTTCACTTACTGCCCTCTTGAGTAGACAGGTGGTACTACATGCTTGCATTTCTCAGGAAGGAATTTTCCTTATTACGGTCTCGATTAATTGAGTTAATTTTTTTAACGCGTTATTTTTTATCAAATTAAATCGCACTGAATTAACGCGATAAATCGCCAGCCCTAATATAAACAAACACACACACACACACATATAAAATAAATACACATAATACAGAAGTTTGTTTGAAATCTTTGCAAATTTATACAAAAATAAATAATTTTTTACAAAAAAAAAAAAAAAAAAAAAATCACACGTACATAAGTATTCACAGCCTTTGCCACGACACTCAAAATTTAGCTCAGGTGCATCCTGTTTCCACTGATCATCCTTGAGATGTTTCTACAACTTGATTGGAGTCCACCTGTGGTAAATTCAGTTGATTGGACATGATTTGGAAAGGCACACACCTGTCTACATAAGGTCCCACAGTTAACAGTGCATGTCAGAGCACAAACCAAGCCATGAAGTGCAAGGAATTGTCTGTAGACCGCTGAGACAGGACTGTAAGGGTACAGAAACATTTCTGCAGCATTGAAGGCCCCAGTGAGCACAGTGGCCTCCATCATCCATAAATGGAAGAAGTTTGGATCCCTACAGTGAAGCATGGTGGTGGCAGCATCATGCTGTGGGGATTTTTTTCAGCAGCAGGAACTGGGAGACTAGTCAGGATCAAGGGAAAGATGAATGCAACAATGTACAGAGACATCCTTGATGAAAACCTGCTCCAGAGTGCTCTGGACCTCAGATTGGGGCGAAGGTTCATCTTCCAACAGGACAACGACCATAAGCACACAGCCAAGATAATGAAGGAGTGGCTACAGGACAACTCTGTGAATGTCCTTGAGTGGCCCAGCCAGAGCCCAGACTTGAACCAGATTGAACATCTCTGGAGAGATCAGAAAATGGAAGAAACTGCCCAAAAATAGGTGTGCCAAGCTTGTAGCATCATACACAAAAAGACTTGAGGCTGTAATTGGTGCCAAAGGTGCTTCAACAAATTATTGAGCAAAGGCTTTGAATACTTATGTACATGTGATTTTTTTAATAAATTTGCAAAGATTTCAAACAAACTTCTTTCACGTTGTCATTATGGGGTATTGTTTGTAGAATTTTGAGGAAAATAATTATTTTAATCCATTTTGGAATAAGGCTGTAACATAGCAAAATGTGGAAAAAGTGAAGCGCTGTGAATACTTTCCGGATGCACTGTGTGTGTGTGTGTGTATGTATGTATGTATGCATGTATATATAAAAAAAACACTATACAAATAAAAATGAAATAAATGTAAATAGATTTATTACTTATATATATATATATATATATTTAGTATATTTAATATATTACCTTTTTTTCCTGTGGTATCGACATAGGTTTTGAAAATTACAGTGGTATTTATATCAACTACCTAAATTTTGGGTATTGTGACCAACCGACTGCCAACCATCTCCATATTTTTATACAATAAGGGACAATACTGACAATCTGCAGCTAAAGATGCATTTGGCAAGCAAACAGGAAGTTCAACAGTATGCAGCACGCCTACCAATTCTGGTCAACTAGCCCAGTGTGATGTTGCCAACATGTGATGTATTCATCAAGAGAGAGTTAGTTTTAATCATGACTCATGTATTCTAGGCTGGTTGTGGTGGATCCTCTAGCACTAATGTGACTGTATTCATAAAACGCCACTAATGGTTTGTGTGTCCTCAACACACACAAACAAATGTGCAAATATCCTTGAGCAAGGTCAATCGAGAAAGCTTTTCATATTCTAATGGGGACGCTGGGCTCACATGTTGCCTGGGAGATGCAGTATTGTTGGGCTTTTGCAGCAGTGCTGATGCAAATGTCAGCTAACGCTTTGGATCAATCCCAACATGGTGATCCAGGAAAGATGAAGTGTTGAGGAACCAACATATTACATACAATTTTTATTTTTTTTTACATCTGTTCGTTTGGCAGACCTTCCAATTTCAAAAATGTACTTTCGGTTCTGATCACAAAACTATATATAAATGCGAGAGCAATGGTATGATTTTGAAACTGACGTTACAGTGAGGTAAGCCAAATCTTAACATGTGCTAAGCTGCTAAGTAATAGTACAGTACTCAAATAATTTCATGACCACAGATGTCAGGGTGACAGGTCTGTAGTCATTAAGTTCTGTGATTTTGGGTTTCATTGGGAAAAGAATGATGATTGAGCATTTGAAGCAACATGTGATTTGCCATCTGGGCCCTGTGATTTCCTTGTCTTTTGAAATAAAAAGGTAAAGGGATAGTTCATCCAAAATATTAAAATTCTGACATCAGTCACTCACATTTATGGTGTTACAACCCTGTTTGTTTTTCTTTCTTCCGTGGAACACAAAAGGAGATGTTAGGCAGAATGTTAGCCACAGTCACCATTCAGTTTCATTAGAAAAGTGGTGAGAATGAGGGCGAGTAAATTATGACAGAATTTTAAATTTTATGTAAACTATCAGATTGATCAGGATTTAAGACAGAATGTGGAAAAGTGGGTACACAATTCTACAAGTATGTGAATTATGTTTTGAGATTTATCACTAGAATTTGGGTTGGATGGTATGATTGTATACTAGGAGCAATTGTAGAAATGTGTCAACCAGAAGAGAGTTTGTATACCGTTGATATAGATATATTTGCACGGGTATCAGTGGGCAGGACTATTTAAAGTTATTTACATGTGAACAATGTAAAAACATAGAATAATGCTAAAATACAGAGCAGGACGAGTTCCAAAAAAAGTCAAGACGAGGAGTTTAGTTGAGTCACAATTTACAAGCAATATGCCACATAATATAGTATTTATATCATATAGAATTAAATTGCTGTGCTGTCCCAGGTGTGTATATAGGGCTGGGCGATATGGCCAAAATTGTTATCATGATAAACTTTTTCGATATTTATCACGATATATGTACACATTGCACTTTTTTTCAAAGTTGATGGAAGAAAAGAAGAAAAAATAAATTCTAAATAATCAAAATAGTCTCAACAAAACTGCACAGGGCGTCCAGAGACGGCCAAAGAAGTGGGGTCTGCGGGATCTTTTACCAAAATATTTAAATATTTTATAGTTTATCAAATAAAAATTAATGTTAAAAGATAATATGTTTGTTTTGAAGCATAGTGACAGCAGTCCAGTATTTGTTGGAATATGTTTACATTAAAATGATTTATTTTTTATATTTTTTTAAATTCAGATTCCCAAGTATGGGGGCATAGAAGCCCTTGTGACTGTGGAATGATGCTGAATGTGGGTTCAGGGGTGTCCAGAGAGAACATTTTGAAAAAAAAAAAAATGTAAATGTAAAAAACATTTGTATATTTTCATTAAAGTGAGAGACTAGTCTACCAACTAGTAATTTTAGCCTTTCCTTTTCCATTCCACATATCTAATTAATTTTCACAAAATTACAACAAAAATCAATTTGTTTATTATTAAAGGCTCTTAACATGCTGATTAATAAAGATACATTAGAAGGGAAAAACATTATGGTCTAAAAGGTGCTTTGAAACCACGTTAACTCATGCGGCGCTTCATGTCTACACACATGCAGGGAAAAGAGGCAATGCATGCGGAGCGGGACAGGATAGAAATTATACATGTTTGGTGCTAGAAAACAATATTCAAGATTACAGCGCAGAAAGATCAGAGCTGTTGTCCACATCACTTTTGTTCTGAAGCGCTCTTCACTAGAGACGATGAGACGGCACAACCGTTGTCATGATGTCTTGCGGTGTGGATGGAATCAATCCGGTGTCCGACGTAGCCTAATCACTAGCAAGGCAGTTAGCATTAGCAAGTTCATCCAGTCTGACCATACTTTACCACTGGCTTGTTGTGAGCGAAGCTGAGAGCGTTTTCAATTCATTCCTATGAAAGCCGAACTGCTTGTGTGTTAACGACACGACGTAAATATAGAAAATTCCTCAAAAGCTTATCGTCGATATCGTGGATTTTCTTTATCGTGATAAATATCGATATCGTTTTATCGCCCAGCCCTATGTGTATATCGGCTATTTTACAATAACGTTGAATTTTCACACATTCAAATCAAAATGTGGATTTGTTTTCATGTTTTTAAATATTAGCATTATGCTTTGAGTGCTTGGTTTCATAACTCGAGGTATAAAAATGTGAAACTGTTTTTGCACTGATACCCCGGTTATTAATTTGTTATGAGTGAGATAGTGTACAACCTTTTATTTGTAGAGAATTTTTCATTTCAAGGTTTCACTTTTTTTTTTTTTTCCTCCAAATAACATCTAATGGAGTTTTGGGTTCCTTACCACCTTTGGCTTGCTCACTGGGTGCCTAAAGACAAATAATTATTAAGGCATGATTTTCAATGGCCTTTTTCAATGAAACTGCTCAACGAGGATTTAAGACATTATTGTCATTACAGCATAATCTTTGGTAAAGCTGCTTTGAAACGATGTGTATTGTAAAAAAGTGCTTTAATTCACTGGATTATGTAAATTAATTACATGTTCAATGTATAAACCATTTTATTCCTTTACATTTTTTAGGAATAATAACTATAGTGTTATATTTTCACCATGACATACAATTACTCATACTGTGGTATAACATTGTGGTTGTAAAGTATTACAACCTCATGAAAAAAAGTGCAAACTGGTTGTTTGAAAACTATGTACGGGTGTCCCCCTTACAGAGACAGCAATCTGACTGGATTTCATTCTGAATGCCCTTGAGACACCAGGATCAACTGAATCCTAGATAAAACACTTATATTCCAGATGAGCTGCGGTATTGTGGATCCAAACGAAAGCTTGAATCTCAGCCATCCATGTCTGTGCACAGCCATCCTGACTCTGTAACATGGTGACTGTCATCTTATCACTTTGCACCACAGAGTCTTGCAACAATACAGTTGTTCCTTGCCAACTCTGGATCAATCTGACACTTGGCATCAGAGCTTAAGTGCAAGCGGAGATTAATACTGATGACATAGTGCTGTAGCCCTCTCATTTTTCATTAGATCTGTCAGCTACTGGTAAATTGGGTCCTGCATCACTCTCAACAAAGCATAGTGAATACAGCTAGTGCATGTGTGTACATGTGCCTGTGTGTAAAATGAAATGACTGCAAGGCAATGACCTTGTCTGCAGTCACAGTGATGTCTGCTCCCACTACTTCAGACCACTCCTTTCTTTTGACTAATCCAGAGATTTGAACTCCAACCACAACCTCTCATTATCCAGGCTCTGAAAGACATAGTGGGCAAACAACAAATACTGATCCCCTGCACAAAGTTAATTCTCCTTGTCAAACTTCAAAGTACATTAATATAAGGTTGTATTTAAGGAATATTTCACAATTTAAAACTCAATATTTAAAACTAAAACATATTAGCATGGAAGCAGCCTTAAAAACATGAATTTTTATGTTCCACTGCAATGTGCTTCATTTGGCTGTTTTTGAATTAATCTTATGTAAACAACCCCAAAGTCCCACATCCGATTGGGTGTCAGGTAAACCCAAAAACCTCCTTAAGACCGATAAATCGACTAGCCGTTCAGAAAACACACCAATAAGCCGAAGAAAAACAAATATGAAATGTGCAAAATACTACATTACAATAAGTAGATATTGCAGTGTGCATTGATCTTTCTAATCTGTAGAACACTGTGTCTTAATTTGCATAATCAAAAAAGAGAACTTATCCCAGTGCTATTTGTGCCTCCCACTGCCTAATTACTTTAATGAAATGGAGCCCAATTAAATCCCACCATTTATTGAGATCTCAATTATTACATTTTTCTGGTCTTCTGGTTACACAAGCCTTTCCATAATCATATGAACCAATGAAGGATTGGCATACAGAATGTTAATTTGAAAATGCTTGTCAATTTGGTTTTAGCTTGTCTTCCTTCATAATTATTTAAAGCACATCACATTAATAGTGGTTAAGCATGAGTGTAATTTGAGTGCCAGCCACAACAAGTCCCATTATGCAGAGCTGTACCAAAATTTGAGCTCAATAGAGAATAAGGGACTCCAGTCAAGCAGGCTTGTGAATAACACAATCACATTGTGATTTTGATGGTGATGTACTGCATTTAGATGCACAGTTTTGGGGCAATGACAATAATTTTTTCACCTTTAAAGTTGAAAGATTTCCATTCTGAGTTGATTCACTACATAAATCATTCCTTCTCTGGACTGAGAGACACATTACCCAAGAATGGATGCAGTTATAGTAAGAGACATTGTAAGAAGCTCTGCACCTGTAAATTGGGTCTTGCATCACCATCATCTTGCTTTCGTCCCAGGTCCATTCTTTTTTCTGCAGGAAATGAGAGAGATAATTTCAGTTTACCACATGTCAAGCTTTAATGTTTGAAAATATATCCTAGGCAGAGGCATCATTTCTCCATGTTAAACCAAAAAATAGCATGAGGCAAAGCATGATGCAGAAATTGCACTGACTCTACCCACTGACAATAAACTTTAAGTGAACTGGCCTAAGGACAAAACCATCCCAAAAAACAGCTTAAGGCAAAGTATCTTCCCAAAGGGTGAACACAGAAGAGCAGGACTGTGATCTCTGTAACCCTCCAATTGCTTGCTCAGGTCTGATCTTAAAAAGCTGGGGGTATGATCATGCTATTTTTTAAGCTAGCTGCCTGAAGCTTAAACCAGATTGCTACCATCATCCCAATCTAAATTATGGCCTGCAGTTGTTACTTTAAAAAATAGAGGCTTATTCAATAAGCAACCTGTTAATGCTGCACCGACTACTGGCCAATATTATATTACATATTGTAAATTTACAGTACTGTGCAAGTCTTAAGCACATTGAAATGTGTCACAAAAACAATTGTCTTCAGATTGTTTTTATTTCTTCTGCATTAGTGTGTCAAAGGAAATATTAATTTTAGATTTCCAAACATTCCTTTTGCAAATAGAACAGAACAATGGATGGTATGGAAAGCTTAAAATGTCTACTTTTAAATAAAACCATTCAAATTTAAAACAAATATTCTCCTGCAATGTAATCTCTATGAAACAAAGCGATGTACAGTTTTTACTGGTCAGCGAATTATCTCTAATGTGATCCCACCCACCTGCAGAGCGTGCTATTCATACGCTAATGTGCTGAGACAATCAATGCAAATGGTAAACACCCCCGACTGTGCCTTGAAAACATATAGATCATTCACTTATCTGCACGTTTGAAAAACATCACAATACACAAGTTAGAAAACTCCTGGATAGTGACGAAGATTTACAATTTTCCTCAGAAGAAGAGCAGGACTTGTATTTTGAAGAGAGACTTGATCCAGCCAAGGATACATTTAGGTTCATTTAGTTTTAATTAGTTGACATTAGAGGTCGACCGATATTGTTTTTTTTTTCAGGCCGATGCCGATCTTTTGAAATCCGGATCGGCTGATGGCCGATTAATGCTGCTGATTTATTTTGGCCGATATGTGCTTGTTTTTAACCTCTTATTTGAACCTTTAATTTGAAAGATAAAATGTAACACAAATAATTACTTAAGATAGAGAACATTTCTCAACAAATACATTTATTGAACACTTGACCAATCTGCACTTGTACACTTAAAATTAAAAATGTATAATGTAAAAACATATTGTATAAATAATGTATCACAAATATATTAAATAAACGAACTGCTCCGAAACACGAAGGTTGAGATCCAAATGCAACTTTAATTAAGGGGCAATCCAGACACGTAATCCAATATTCAGAGCATCCAAGAGAAGCACAGGCATAACTAGGGATGGGTATCGTTAAGGTTTTAATGGTATTACAATCTTACCGATACTGTTTATCGATCCGGTACTTTAACAGTATTCTTAACGGTTCTTTTTGTTATATATATAATATATAATATATATATATATATATATATATATATATATATATATATATATATATATATATATATATATATATATATATATATATATATATTACACAAAGATAAATGTTATATAGGCACAGTGATTTAATTTCAGGAAGGTCTACTAACATTACTGTTCAGGTGTGGTCTAAAAAGAAATCTAATAAAGTAATCAATTGTAAAATAACACTGCATAGTTTATCATAGATAGATTAATGTTTATTAATGCAAAAGTTATTCATTCAAGAGCTGTACGTGATTTTCTCTTTGCCTTTTGTTGTTTGATTCGCAGTAATGGCTCAATCGTCAACATGTTCATTAGACAGCTTCCCCTTTAAGACCGAGTGCAGATCTAATAGGCTCCTGATGCAGCATATGTTCTCCCCAACTATTTCCATAACTACGTCCATTTAAGGCATAAACTGTGTTTAAGTGAATCTCCAAGCCCGTCGTTTTGACATATTTTTGTGTATATTTGATCGTTTAGACGCGCACATGAAACCTAAAGTAGCCTATAGTTTGCTTGTCTCTTTGCGGTGTGTTTCGGAGCGCGCGCCGCCTTGGAAACGGTATCTCTTGCGCTCTTTTTATTATTAAACGCGTCCCGCAATTTAGCAACAGTAGCTAGACTGCATTTTACAACAATCACCGATCGTGCTGATTCTGACGTTAAGTTTGAGTTTTAGGGAGAAATGTCAGTGCACCGCTGTGAAGGGAAGGAAGTTGTGCTAGACAGAATGCGGCTTATGTATAAATATTCTTTTTATAATCTTTGGAAGGCGAAATCTAAAATAAAATCAGACTAATAATCACAGATCTAAACCAGGCTATGTCTGAATGTTTAGTTCTGTCATTCATTAAGCTGGGCTCGTTTTGTGCTCGCTGTGGCACCGCGTGAGCGAGTTCTCTCTCGCTCTCTCTCTCTCTCTCACTGCGAATAGCAAAATTGCATCACAGACAAATGGTTTCATATTATTATACATAGAAATGGCTGGCGAGATAAAATAACTTTCTCTTTATAGCAATAAAGAATGTATTTTCTTAATTTCTCCAGTACCGACAGCAGAACCGATAACGTCCGAGCTTACCAAAGCCAGTCCTTCAATAGCCTATACTGCGTTGGTATATTTTTATTACTTATTTCTCTGCATTGAGTGACAACCCTCTCAAATATAAGACACACAAACAGAACAAATATAAGTCTCAGATTCACTGTCTGTAATTGCTAAATTCTTGCTTGCTTATTGTGATATGATAGCAACCCTTCTGCTGTGATAATGCAACTTCAACTACGCTATCAATATCCAAAGTAGCTGAACGTCATGTCAACTATCGCGTTTTTTCTTGAAGTTGGCAGTAACATATCAAAAGTTTTTAATTAAATCTAAAGAAGTTATACAAATTTAACCCTTACTGTTTTCTCCAAGGAACTTAGCTCCTTCCTTAAACACTGGAGGAGGTCTACTCACTCTACTGGAAAATGACTCTAGGGGCAGCGTGCGTCAAACAAGTGTTCCACAACAACACTAGGCTGCCCACAGATGCGCTTACCTAATAATCGGCTTGATATGCGTGGATATTGGCCGATGCCGATTATGTAAAAAATTAATTGGTCGACCTCTAGTTGACATACTATATTATATAAACATGTACATATTTTACTAGTGGGACTGTTTCCAGACTTGCCAGCCAGAATTCAGAGTATTGAAATATGTCCTAATAAGCAAGTTTGTTACATTTAAATGCTGTTTCGGCTAAAGCAGGTATTTAAATTGTATGCTATATGATATAACTATGATATGTAATATAATATAAAAATAATATGAATGTTTAGATTATATTTTAACTAGTGTTTATGCTGCCTCATTATCATCAATGAAGCTTGTGCTTGCAAATATCTGTTCAGGTTAAATAAGTAAAATGCACTTTAAATATGCCCATATTAGAAAATTAGCATATTATTATGATTTCTGAAGGATCATGTGACACTGAAGACTGCAGTAATGTTGCTGAAAATTCAGCTTTGATCACAAATTGCATTTTACAATATATTCAAATAGAAATCTTTTTTAAATTGTAAAAATAGCTCAAAATATCACTGTATTTTGGATCAAATAAATGCAGTCTTGGTGAGCAGAAGAGACTTCTTTTAAAGGTAGTGTAGGTCTAAAATTAAGTAAAGTCTATATGTAAAGAAAATGTACAGTCAGATTACTTCTTTAAACTTAATTAATTTTGATAATTAAGTCTCCTCACATTCATTCTCTTTGTCACATTCCTCATTGATAGGCCCAGGGGAGGGGTCTTTTGTCTGCTTACTTGTGAATTACAATCAATATTCATGATAGTTCACGTCTCCTTGCATATGACCTTTCTAACACTAAAAGTGTCTTACAAAAGTTCACTTACTATATTTTTTTTGTATGAATGAGTGAGTGATCAGGATGGTTTTCACATCATTTTGTAGCAAAAACTATAGGCTACAAGATCCAGTTCTCAAAAGGCTTGTGGACAAATGTTTATTACACTTCAACAACCTATCCTTGAGTAATCATGCTAAATTGCTAATTTGGTACTATAAAATCACTTACCATTATATCTAACACAGTTGAAAGCTATTTGGTTCATTAAATTAAGCTTAACATTGTCTTTGTGTTTGTTTTTGAGTTGCCACAGTATGCAGTAGACTGGCAGGTCTTAAGGTCAATATTAGGTCAAAAATGGCAAAAAAGAAACAGCTTTCTATAAAAACTCAATCAATCAATGTTTTGAGGAATGAAGGCTATACAATTCTTGGAATTGCCAAAACAATTTAGATTTCATACATGGGTGTACACTACAGTCTTCAAAGACAAAGGATGTACAACTAAACAAGAGGATAAGTATATCAGAGTCTCTAGTTCGAGAAATAGATGCCTGACACATCCTCAGCTGACAGCTTCATTGAATTCTACCTGCTCAACACCAGTTTCATGTACAACAGTTGTAGGTTTCCACTGAATGAAGCCTTAGCTTGACGCTTTATCCACTCCCTTCGTCCACATCCACTTGAATAAATCCACAGGACAACTCGTAAAAAATATATCAGTTTACTTAGTTATTCACAAAAATAGCAGCACAGTAATATTACGAAAAATAAAAATGATTATTAACAACACAAAAGTAGAGAAAGGTAAAGTAATGTAAAGGTCAAAAAACTGTGTGGCTCCACTCTCTGCTTGCCTGACTGTTCACACAGATAATTTCACTAAATCTCCTCACTAACTCTCGTCACTAACTCTCGTGAGAGTATTCCTAAAATACAACCAAAGTAATATAAATACACTCTAAATTATCCACACACATTTTAGAGAATAACACAATTAACTCCTTGCATTACTGTAAATATTAACTGCATCGAACTGTAAATATTTTCTCCACATAAAATGAATCATGCAAATTACTGAATAACGCATAAATTAAATTATTTATCAATTAACTGCATTTAGGCTCCTACATTACCGCCCCTAATTGTTATCAATGTCCTTGAAACAATTACTCAAAACCTAAATTAAAGGAGCCTATATGCTAACTAATAAACTATCTAAAGAAATATTCTTGGTCTTTGCCCTATCCGAAATAGGGTCTTTCCTTTGGAACAGCTTATACATTGTCCTCAGATCCTTGAAGAAGACAAAGCTTTGTTATAGGGCTGAAAAAGCTCGTTGCTCTTAGTCTTGACTTTCACCTGACTAACTGAAACCTTTCTTGTCAGGAAAAATCTCCACAATTCTTCCAAGCGGCCATGAATTTCTGGGCGTATGTATCATCCACAATCAGCACTACATCACCAACACTGAAGTTTCTTCCAGGTGTGAACCATCGTTGACGTTCTTGGAGCTGCATAAGATATTCTTTACACCAGCGTTTCCAGAAGACATCCACGAGGTACTGAACTTGCCTCCATCTGCGGTTAGCATACTGGTCATCCTTACTAAACACTCCTGGGGGTAACTCAGGCTTGACCTTGAGTAACAACAGGTGGTTGGGCGTTAAGGCCTCTAAATCATTAAGATCTGAAGATGCCTGAGTGATTGGCCTGCTGTTTATGATGGCCTCAGCTTCACACAGCAAGGTATGGAGACCTTCTTCATCCAAAAGTTGTTCCTTCACTGTGACGTTCAGAATTTTCCTTACCGAACTAATCAGCCGCTCCCAGCTTCCTCCATGGTGAGAACCTGCTGGCGGATTAAAGTGCCACTGGACTCCCTTCTCTTGCAAATTCTTTGCTATCTTGCTGGTGTTCCATTCTTTTATTGATATTTTCAACTCCCTGTCAGCCGACCTAAAGTTGGTTCCATTATCAGAATACATCTCTTTGACTTGTCCTCTTCTTGCAAGAAATCTTCTAATTGCATTAAGACATGCATCAGTGTCAAGTGAAGATGCGACTTCTAGATGCACAGCTCGTATGGCAAGACATGTAAAGATGACACCATATCTCTTTACTTGCGCTCTTCCTCTTTTCACCAGAAATGGACCAAAGTAGTCAACGCCGACTCTTGTGAATGGAGGACTGTCAGGCAGGACCCTGCATCTTGGTAGATCAGCCATGAGTTGCTTACCAGCCGTTCCGTGTAGTTTCTTACAGCTGATGCATCTGGACAATAACTTTCTAATAGCCGCTTGCTCCGGGGACCCAGAATCTTTGACGTAGTTGTGCCAACATATGATTTCTCCCGGCATGAGCTGTAACATCGTGAATGTGTTTTAGCACAAGCATTGTGATGTGTGAATCTTTTGACAAGATGGCTTGCTGCTTGGAATCCTCTGGCATTGCTGCGCGGCTCATCCTTCCACCAACTCTGATGACTCCGTTTTGAAGTACAGGGTTCAGCTTGTAAAGCGAACTACTTTTCTTTACCCTTTGATGTGCCTTTAGCATAGTCAAGTCTTCTTTGAAACATTGTTTTTGACAGTATTTCACAATTTCTCTTTCTGCTTCAGTCAAACCTTCACAGGTTAGGTGTGTTCCTTTGAAAACTTTCTTCAATTGATTAATTCGGTTTTCTCCATGTGAGATAAGTTCCTTTCTTTTTACTGTCAGTTCCTTCAGCAAATCTTTAAACTTCAGAAACCACGCCACCGCGCGTTTTAGTTTTGTCCAGGATGAGTAGTAGTTCATCAACTGTTCCGTAGCATTTTTGGGCTCTTGCGTCTGAATAACATGCATTTGAACTACCTTTTTAACCTCCAAGTCATCAATGTCCAGCATTCCAGGATCTGGATTTTTGGGCCACTGGTCTTGTGCACAGAGCAGAAAACTTGGTCCTGAAAGCCAGCTTTGGTTGTTCAAGAACGCTTCAACAGTCTGTCCTCTCGAGACATGATCAGCAGGATTCAGATTGGTATTAATGTATCTCCACTGTGAAGTCTGAGAGTGCTCCAGGATTGTTGTGATCCTATTGGCAACGAAAGTCTTGAATCTTGTGCCTTCACTGTTCAAGTACTTCAGCACAGCCGTGCTGTCTGTCCAAAAAACTGATTCGTTAAGTTCCAGTTCAAGCTCTTTCTTCAGAAGCTTGTCCATCTTGACGGCAACTGTTGCTGCAGTCAATTCCATTCTTGGTATGGTTGGAGACTTTAAAGGCGCAACCCTTGCCTTTGCCATAATCAGAGTGGATTGAGCTTCACCGCTTGCAGTGCGTAGCAGTAGGTAGCTGGTTGTTCCGTATGCGTCTTCACTAGCATCAGCAAAATGATTTAACTGTGCAATGAATGGCGCACCAAACTGCTTTGACTTAACACATCTGTCAACTCCAAAGGTCTCAAGCTGTTGCAATCCAGACATCCACTTTTTCCAGCTCTTAATGACATTATCAGGCAGTTCTTCATCCCAGCTATACTTCTGCCGGCATAAGTCTTGCAAGATTCTTTTGGCAGGCAGTATCACTGGAGCAAGAAAACCCAACGGATCAAAAATGGAACAGACAAGGGAAAGTAGGCCTCTCCTAGTGTGTGGTTGAACTTTGAGGTTGATTTTGAACTTGAACTGATCCGTTTCGCACACCAATGGATTCCCAATGCTCTCTCCATTGGCAAGTTATCCTCATCCAAGTCCAAATCCTGAAAACCCTGGGCCTTTTCCTCTTCAGGAATGGAGTTGAGCAACCTTCGACTGTTACTCGACCATTTCGTTAGTCGAAATCCACCTTCTGCCAACATATTCCTCAAGTCAGTGCAAAGAGTGATTGCTGTGTCTTCATCTGTAACTGACTTAAGACAATCGCCTACATAAAAATTTTTCTTCGTAAAGAGAAGACTCAGGGGTGCAGGTCTTTTGGGAAGAATTGCAAAGAAAAAGACACTTTTGAAACAGAAATACAAAAAGAAAAGGTTAGACCGGACAAAAGAAACAGACATTGGACAACATATAATTGGAAAATAGTGTTATGGATTTTAACCCCATAGAGATTTTGAGGGATCAGCTAGACAGTAAGGTGTGTGAGAAGTGTCCAAGAAGACAGCCACATATATGGCAAGTGCTACATGAAGCATGGGGTGAAATGTCACCTGAGTATCTGGACAAACTGACAGCTAGAATGCCAACGATCTGCAAAGCTGTCATTGCTGCACGTAGAGGATTTTTTTATGAGAACTCTTTTGAAGTAGTTTAAGAAGTTCTGAACATTTCTTTCAAATTGTAATAGCAATCTTTCACGTTATTAATGTCCTGACTATACATTGTGATCAGTTAAATGCCACTTTGGTGAATAAAAGTACCAATTTCTTTCCATAAGAGCAGAGTCTGTACATTATTCCAAACTTTTTCTGCCAGTGTATATTAATTCAATTCCTTAATACTTCAGACTAATAAACCAACATTTTATGGCTTTCTGTTATGCCCATCTGATCTAAATGGAGTTGTTTTACTGATATTTCCTGTCAGCACTGGTAGTAAGTCTAATTGAGCTAATAGGCCACAATTTATGGCAAAGCATCATCATTTATAATAGCTAATTATACTGTAGATCATTGAAAAGACTTTCTCTAGTTTTCACCACTGCCAAAAATACTGATAAAGAGTCCCTGGTACATTTCAGACTTTCTTCCAGACAGACTTTCTATGGCAAAATCATTTGTTACTTATCTGTAATGGATTAGTGATTTAAATTAATAGCATGTTTTTGCTATTGTCAAGTACTACTGTTTTATCCATGGCATAGTATTAATTTTCCACTTGTCTTAACGAGATAAGTAGAACAAATTAGTTTGATTAAGAACCCTAAAGATAACTGCACTTGAATGGAACTTCTTTGTAAATTGACCTGTTTTGAGGTAATTCGGTTTATCAGATTGCTATTGATTGCGATTTTCTTAAGAGGACCATGATGATGATGATACAATTGATGATGATTCTCATACTGTCACCACAGGATTTGGGTGGTTTATTATAGCTTGAACAATGTGTGGGGAGCAAAGCAATACACAAAGGTACTGACCACCTCTTTTGAGCAGTTTTAAAGTATTACATTGAATATCAAGTCATTAAACAAAACTCATTTAACCAATATGAATTGAATAAAAGTTCACCTTTTTCTTTTTCCGCAGTGCTATCTTCACCCCATCGACAGACACAATGATGTTGACTTTCTTCTTTTTGATGTTCTTCACTTTAAATTCATACTGTAACAAATGAAATGAGAAAAAATAATAATTAAGGGGTAAATTATCAATACAGAGTAATTATTTTTCCACCATTCCAGGTCGCCCAAGGACAGCTCTATTAATTAAATTAAATCAGAAACACTGTTGAAATCAAGCCGTTTGCCCTCTGCAAACATCAATAACATATTTATTGGCATACGCAGCTTTGTTGAAGAGAACAAGCTCAAATATGCCATTAACATTTTGAAAGTTGAATTGCAAGACTGTAACTTTTAAATGAGCCACGTTCAAAGCCTTTAAATTTAATATGGGCAGAATAAAGATTATTTTTCTGTTGCTCCTCAGTGCTGAGGTAACTTTGCTCTTCTGGTATTCAGAGAGGCAGCCTGCTTAGAGATATATTGGTGTGGGTGTCAGCACAAGTACCTGAGAGCAAACACTCTTACACAAGTAAACAAGAATCTCTGCTGGGACAGTAAGCCCACTTTCATTATTCATTTCTACTCATGTAAAAAAAAAAAAAAAAACATTATGTTAGTGGACTGACGTGTCCATGTGATGAAGATAAACTGAGGTTTAAATTGGAGACTCTGAGTGATTATTTACTCTTATTTTACAATCTTTATTTAATATATAATATATTAGAGTTGCACGATAATGGTGAAAATTATAATCATGATTATTTTGCTAAATTTTAATCATGATTATTCTGTCATTTGAAAACATAATTTTGATCACAGGGCTGCACAATTTGAAGAAAAAAAAGAAAAAAAAAAAGCACTAAAATCTATGGTCTGTCAACAGTCAGTATATGGAGTCTATCATTGAACATATCAATGGTAAAGCAGATGACTAAAGAAATCACAAATTAGCATGTGTTTGTCAAGGCTGCCATGTGTACCTAGGCACTAATACTAACAAGGTGATGGCACATGTTTACTGCTCTTTTCCATTTCCGCCCCCTCCCTGCAGTAATGCTGTTTTTCTCCATTATAATAGAGTTTCTTACCGCCACCTGCACCCCATTTCTTGTCTCTCAACAGGTGCTGAGTGGAATTTCATCCAGGACTGACTCACAGAGGTAATAGAAGATACAGACACTGCTGTCTGTGGGAGACGTATTAAGGATACAACCAGAAGATAAACCACTTCACAAGGCCCTAGCTCAAACGACATTTGTGAAAGGTGCTTAACTTTCTATTCAATAAAAATACAATAATCAGGACATAATCATAATAATTTAAATGAAAACAAATATTTAATTAAAAACTAAAATAACCCTGACTGGAATGTTACAACTAACTAATTTATCTAATTAAATCACAGTTTTCTGTAATTAATCATGGTATGTGGTACACTTAAAAGGTCATTAATATGATCATTAGTATATTTAATTTATACTTTGTCTCAAAGAACTTGCAAGAAATTGGTTAATCATAATTTATTTTATTTAAAAAGGTGCACTCAGTAATTCCTGAGAAACACTGTTGATATTCGAATTCAACTGCCAAAACAAACACAACCCTCCCATCAGTGCTCCTTTGGAAGCTCCGCCCCCAAGTTCATGCACGCTTATTCATTCCTTTTACCTCTCGGAGATCTCTCCACCACTGAAAAGCCTCGCCGATGGCTCCTAGCCCTCGATTTATCATAATCCTTTTTTTTTGTTTATATTCGTCTGACCTTTTTCTCTTGGTCTGTTTCTCAGCCATGTGTTCTCCTTGGAGTTTAGAAAGTTCACATCAGCCAGATTTGCCATCAATCTTCTAAAGAATTTCCCTCTCACTCTGCCCCCACCCCCCATCCTGTGCACATGCAAGAACAACCCTGTTGCTGATTGGCTGGAGTAGTGTTGTGTGGATCGGGCTGTTAAATTTTGTTTTTGTCCCATTTACAGAGCAAGGGCTGTGTACAAATACTAGATTTTTTTTTCCAGCCCACCCAAGGATTGGACAGCTAGCAGACTGAGGAGATATTTACAGAATTTGACAAAAAGTGTATTGGATTTGATTTACTGATGCCCCTTTCAATACGTACATAAATTATATTTTTTTTTTTTGCAGACACATTTTTACAGGTATATATATATGACGTCTAATTTGCTAAAGTTTAAAATCGAAACTATTTTTTCCACTGGCGCATGGTGAGCAAAGCAGAGCAGGCGTTTTCAATTCATTCCAATAGGAGCACAGCGCCACGTTCACAAGGTTGATTCTCATTGGAATGAATTAAAAACACCAGCTTAACTTTTCCTCACCACCTTTAATGTCAGTGAACCATTTTGGGCAATGCAAAGAGATACAGCAGCTTGCCTGTATCTTTCCACACCTGACTCACCAGTCTGTGGGTGAAGTCTCCATTCTCCATGCATTAGATCCACTCACGTGTTTATTATGCATAAGACATGCATTGCATGTAATGAAAATTTGCTCCATGCAATCAGTTTCTGTCCTCGAATGTGCAGTGAGAAGAGCCACAGTAAGTGTGGGAAAAATGTAGAACATTTTCAGTAAGGGGGGGGCGGACGATGAAGCGTATATATAGAGCTTGTCAGCAGATGGAAGCATGAAGAGCTCTAAAATCTCCTGGTTGACCACTGCATTGACTCTCGACTTGAGAAAACACAGTGGACCAACACCAGAAGATGACATGGCACCCCAAATCATCACTGACAGTGGAAACTTCACACTGGACTTCAAGCAACTTTCTGATTTCAAATTACACTTCTAAAAAAAAATATATATATATGTATATATATAGCCTAATCAAAATAACAAAATGGTCAAAAAAAATAAATATCATTCCAAATTCAAAATTTTACCCTCTCCAACTTTTATGTCACCTTTAGCAGTGACATAAAAATCACAATAACAACAGGGGGAAATACCAATAAGATCATGAATACAATTTTGAAATATAAACATAATAATAATTGAAAAATAAACCATGACTTATAGATAGTTCAAATCTCATTACATTTTTATTTTACATATACAACTCTGATTGTCAGGGACAGAAATTGATGTTCCACTATATTTTCAGAGTTTGGAAATTAACTTTATCACCAGCTTCTAATGGAATCTCCAAACTGCATATGTAGGAACAGAGTTTGGGCTTTGCGCTGAAAACAGAGGTGGTATTAAAGGGTCTTAGCGAAATTACCTATTTCTCAGGAAAACAGCAAATTACACCAACAGATTGCGTGCATACACCCACAGATAGCACTAACACTCCCAACCAAGCCCACTTGTGCTTTGTGCTGACACTTTGGAGTAGTGCTTAGTATAAGCGTGCACACTAAAATTGGATAAGATGTAGCGTGCTCGCTAAAATAGAGCCCTGAATCTGCATAGCTATAGCAAAAACTGTATCGTAATGTAATGAAATTAAAAATAGAGTTTTAGAGGTGTCAGTTTAATGAGCGAAAAAGAATGGGCCTGCGAAATAATTAATTGACAATGAATACTGACGTTCTAATGTTTTGTCCTTGAAGATTGCATGCAAAAACAAGCATACAGCTAAAGGTGGCGTTCAATTTGCGAACAAATCGCTAGATTGATGCAGCTGTTTTTAATGACTCAAACTGATTGGCAAATCAGTCTAAACTGCAAAGGAATCATCTGCCTGAATCATGGGCTGAATCAGTCAGACAACTCACTAAATCAGTTCAGACAACTCACTAAATCAGTTCAGATAACGCACGTAACTTTCCAGCATGTGGTAACATATATACTCTTTTCAAAATATATGGCAAACTCACTTCCTCACTAAATCAGTTTGGATAACTCGCTCACACATTGAACTGCAGGTAACGTCCAACTCGTGGTCCATGCTGCAAAAACAAAATCCTGCAGGACAATGTGTAATATGGTTCCATCTTCTGGTCATAACATTATTCACAATTATAAAGGTGATTCATAACCGATATCAAAAATTCTTTATATCTTTAGTCTTAAGCTGCATATAGCTTTCCAACATGTGGCCACATGTATTCTCTTTCCAAAATACATGGCAAGCACACTATCTACTGATCCCATATGACATCCCCCCAGAAGTCATGCTAATTCTGCTATAAAAATAAATGATAATAACTGTAATTATCTATTATAAACCTCCAGGGTAATGACTAATTAACTGACTCAGTCAACAAGGACACATGCACTCCTTCTAAAGTGGAGATTAAAATATTTGTGTCTCTATTGGTTGATATTAGCCCATTTCTCAACTGTCGGGTGCTACAATTTATGCACAAGCAGCAATGCAAAAGCCATTCATTTGATCGTCAAATCACTTAATTTCAAGCTCATTACAATAGCATTTACAATATCCCATATCGGTCACCTTTGAGAAATTGCATGCATTTGGGCTAGATTAAGAATTTAGTAACCCTCCTGGGCCAAGTAGATTCATTGGGGTAAACTGCTTTATTCCAGCATTCCACAAATCAAGTCCTGGTTCACTGTTCACAGCTGCATACACATACAGGCAAGGGAAATAACTTCCTTCTATTACACTCCACTACTAAATCTGATACTTAAATTCTATTGTAAGATTAGGGCTTGATTATTCTATTGAACCGCCCTGAGAGGTAGGGTGATCCGTCATAATGACATCCTCCATCAATGTATTGTTTTTTTTGTTTTTTTAATCACACAGACCGATTTTTTCTTCATCTACCAAGACAAGATTACTTGCACAATCAACTTGGACTAGAAGTCCCCCCCCTTCAAACTAAGAGCCAGCCACATATTTTCATATGCCCTCTAAAATGTTAGTTTAACAAAATCAAGCCCACAAAATCAATATCTGCATTTTGGATGGACCCTTAACATTATACCATAGTTTCCCCCCCCGTTTTTTTTTCAAAGGATTGCCTAATATACAGTATACCTAATATGTATATATACTATAAATCTGGACTGGATTTTACATAGAAACTGGCCAAAAAGTTGTTGAGCGGGGGAGGGGGAGTGTTGTCGCTGCCCATTTCTGCATATCATGCCGAAGGGGGCCACATCACGGCACAATTTTGAGGCACTCTTCAGCTAGTCGCGGCCTGTTCTGCAAAACGTGTTGACCCATTTCAGCTTATCTCAGAAAAGTCCCAGTTCTGCCTATGGCCAGTCCACCCCTGCGCTCACAGAATAACTGCATCAATTACTTCAAATAGTTAATAGTTGTAATAAAAACACTTGTATTTGTTTCAACTGTTCTACTGGCACCCCATAGAGTATACCACCTCGCTCGGGGGCACAGGGTAATTCTAGTTTAAGCCCACTGCTTTAGAATTTTTATATGTACCATATGAACATTATTGCAGATGGATGTTAAACAGAGCTTTTATGTGGTAATACTAAGTCAAACAATGCTCTTCCATATCAGTACACACAATTTCCAACAAAGGCTTTCTAACATTTCCTGTAAGGAAAGAACAGAAATGAATTCATTCTATACTTTCCAAGGAAACAAATGTCATGATGTTCTGTCTCATGCCCTTTCACCGACACCTCTTAAGATACAGTTTTTCATTCAAGATAGCAAATGAGTCACAGAGCAGTCTGTATCTACATTTCTTCAGTAGCACAAAGGGATGTGTCAGCATTAATCATCAAGCATGGTGGATCTTAGCAACAAATACTGCTGCTTAAGTTGAGACTTCTAGAAGAAAAAGATCTCAAAGCAGACAAAATGTATAGCTGCAGAGAGGCACATCTATATTATGTTAATGTTCTGTAAATGTATTATTGTCTCTTTGTATTGTCGTATTAAAATATATTGCGCTAGGAGGTGGATTTTCTCGAATTTAGCATTAGTTAAAATGCACATTAAGGTGATGGAAACAGTTTATTCACAAAACGATGACGTGTTTTGACCATTTGTGCATGTGTTATGAGAGTGCGAAAGCTTGATGTGACTAGCCCACTGAAAGGTCTGACTTTGGCAGACAATTCTTTGAACATAGTGCTTGTCATTCAAAAGTGTTTAAACCACAGCTGGTCAATAAAGTGGGTCCTCACAATCTGCCAGAACAGTTTTGAGAGTGGGCGCTCCCAGGTACGTGGAGACTGGTGGTGGTGTGAGCATCACAGCTATTTCAGCCCACATTATATCCAATATTACACTTATACTGCGGTGTCTCATGGATGCATTTAATAAAATTAGATACTTGCTCCAATCTTGCAAATAAAACTGTCCTCAAAGCAGGGAGAGATTATTCAGCTGCTCCATAATACCGATGCGGCTCCCTTATTATAATGTGCATTACATAGTGGATGGAAATGCGCAACAATATGTGTTTTCAAGTCAAATTTTAGAAATGCACTTAAATGCTAAAAACTTTGGATAGCAACCCAGCAACTGACAATTAAAATGGTCATCTCATCTCATCTCTGGTAAGTATCGGTGCATGTTTTTGACAAATCTTACAAATGTAATACTTTAAACATTACATTACCCAATAAGAATATACACAGATGCGAGTAACTGGAGAGAGGAAATTGAAAACAAGTGAATCGTGGTAAAGTAAAAAGGTGGATACACAGAGTGTTAAAGGGATAGTTTGCCCAAAAATGACCATTCTTTCATAATTTATTCACCCTCATGCCATCCCAGATGTGTATCAATTTCTTCTGCAGAACACAAATGAAGATTTTTAGAAGAATATTTCAGCTCTGTAGTTCCATACAATGCAAGTGAATGCTGTCCATAAATCTGAAGGTCCAAATATCACAAAGGAATCATAAAACTAATCCATACAACTCCAGTGGTTTAATCCATGTCTTCTGAAGCGATCCAATCACTTTTAGGTGATAACAGATCAAAATGTAATTCCTTTTTCACTGTACATCTTGCCATTGCAGTGTCTAAGCACCATAGTGATTTCCAGCTTGATTACACTTCCTATAACGCCATGTAGTGTTGTGCGCATGTGTCAAGCACTAGGAAGCGCAATTGAGCTTGAGGTTTTACTTCATTCGAAAAAAGGACCCATGGGTTTAATCAAAGAGCATTACAAAAAAACATGTGAAAGTGAAGAAATTAAGATAGAAATAAGTTACTATTGCATTATATAAAAATTATATTTACATTTTTATTTAAAAATATAAAATATATTTAAAAAACAACAGAGTAAAATTGACCAAAATGTTTATATATATATATATATATATATATATATACATACACATATATACATACATACACACATATATACATACATACACACATATATACATACATACACATATATACATACATATATACACATATATACACACATATATATACACACATATATATATACACACATATACATACATATATACATACATTTATATGTTTTAAAAGCCTTAAAAGGAAATCATATATTTGACGTTAAAGTAAAAATGCACCTAAAGAAATATGACAATTAATCATCATAATTGCTATTATTTCCTTGACAATTAAACGTCAGCAAAATGTCATAATCGTGACAGCCCTAGGGCTGGGCGATAGGACGATGTAATCGGATATCAACAATATCTTACAAATATGCCGATTTGCGACACTCATCGACAATATCGGGAAAAGGCAAAACCATGGATCTGGGAAGTTGCCAAATATTTTAAACAGCAGCCCAAGGTGTGAAACTAGCACTCACCACCCACCAAATTTTAGGAGTCGGAATCCATTTCGCAAGTTTCTCATCCAGATGTGTTTGTATGCAAACAGGCTGCATTCCCCAAACCCCACTACTAATTATAATGTTCAGAGTCATTGTGCTTTTGAGAGTTTTCCCCCTCTCAATGGGTGGGTAATTTTGCTCATCTACCCTCAAGAGGCAGGTGACCTGTAAAACGTCTCGGAGTGACACATGATGTTAGACACAAAAAGACATACGGCTTGAAGAAACACACTTTAGGCTATTATATATTTAAGAACACACACACACAAAAAAGCGCCAATGCCCTTGTCTGATATGCTCTTTGTTCAGAGGCGTGCAGCACGAGTCTGTCTTATGGAACATGCGCATGGAAAGTGTTCACTCTTTTTTTCTCCATTTCATTTATCTGAAAACTGTATGCAAGAATAGTGTCATCTATGAGAATGCTACAAATGATCTCAAATCATCTCAGGTGCTGCAAGTTCAGTAATATATATATATATCTCTCAGGTGCTGCAAGTTCAGTAATTATATATATATATATATATTTGTATTAAAGAAAGAACAATGAGAGTGATTCAATCATAAAATAATACAAGACACGTTCTCCTTGAACCTAAAATTGAGTTCAGTTTCATTTTAGGCAGCATTACAGTATTACCAAAATGCAATACAAACACAAATTTAATAAGAACACCCATTTGGTAGCATTATTTTGGGAACACAAGGGAATGTATTAGGCTTATATACTATGACCTTTTAATTGATAATGGTCTTTAGTTCTTAAATTTGTAAGCTATTAATAATTTTCTACTTGTTGTCATTGACAGATACTTGCGTGATGGCAAATGGGCATTGAAGATGGTAAATGTTTGGATTTGGTGAGGTGTTATACAAGATTGTTTGATCACTTCGTAATTTTAATGGCTTTTTTCATTTAAAGTGCCATTTTAATTTAGATTAAAATGTTTTTCATGTCTCAATAAATGCATTTAATTTTTAAAGCAAAATCAATAAAGCAAAAATATTTACCTACCCTCAGCAAGGGGAGTTGATGCTAAAATCGGATATTGCAATATTTTTTAAGGTGATTATATATTTTTTTACATACCACCCAGCCCTAGACAGCCATACTTACTACTAAATATATCCCATCCACCTATCCTGCACTTTTGCCTTCTAGCTGGTGAGGAGGCTTTTCAAACAGACAGATGCACAAGTGAGATGAGCCGATTGGCAGGCTATAGCACAGGGAGAGACCATGATATTTTGAATGAAAGCAGTGGAGCAGTCACATAATTTAGCATGGGATCTCGTCACCAAACTGATGCTTTCTTGTCAAATGTGCTACATTATAACTATGAGGGAGCACAAAGATATGCAAGGCAGCTAAAGATCGTCACGCGCTTGCAATGTTAACAACTCACTAGTGTGATAAAAAAATTCAACTATGTTGTTTTATCGCATTGCATGCTTACAGAGATGCGATGTAACAGCATTTGCATGTCACAGTAACAGGTTTAGAAATGTTTATACATCTGATTGCAAAAATTAATATGTAAACATAGAAGTGTGTAGCTCCAATGATAAGTACAACAGAGTAACTAGATGTAAATACATGCAGTCATTTTAAATGTAAAACGAACATAGAGGATACATGATCAACACACATACAGAATACATACACTACACCTAAAGTGGAACCTTGGAATTTCTGGGATCACAATCCCAAAACTTAAAGAATACCAAAAGACATGGACACACTGTGAAACAACATTTAGATTCATTTAGTGCCCATGGCTACAGCATAAACTATCAAGGATAGCATAGCAACCAATAAAGACATCCTCAAGTTGTTCCAGAAGAACCATCGGACAGGACAGAAAATAAATGGATGAGCTGATAAACTCATTTCAGCTGATAAAATGACTGGCAAACAATTTTGAAATAATATCCCCATGCAACAGACCTTTAAGTGCATCAGATAATTTCCAGTGAAATATGTGAGACAAATGGAGTGGTGGTGGTGTAGTGGTCTAAAGCACATAACTGGTAATCTGGTAATCAGAAGGTAGCTGGTTCAATCCCCACAGCCACCACAATTGTGTCCTTGAGCAAGGCACTTAACTCCAGGTTGCTCCGGGGGGACTGTCCCTGTAATAAGGGCTTTGTTAAGTCGCTTTGGATAAAAGCGTCTGCCAAATGCATAAATGTAAAATCAGTTTATTCAATCTATATTGAGCAAGCCAAGTTTCATGACTTTAAAAATAATACTGAGAGGGTTCATTGAGATAACAGTGCCTTCAATATTGCCTTCAAAAACCTGAAAACCAACATTCATGTGCTTGTTAAACATTTAATTTCAAAACCATAGGAATTAATTGAAGGGGGTGTCCTTTTGACCATTTAGTGTACCCAATTACATTCTGCTTTGAAAAGACAATAACATTTTCTTCTCATAAGTAAAACAACATAAAAATAACATATCATTCTCATATTGCTTTATTTGGTCAGAGAAATTGACCAAATAAAGAGGTTACACACATGTTTTAAATGCATGTGCTCACAACATTTGGCTCACGAGGACCCAGGTTCAAATCCACCTTGGGTCCCGTATTGATCCCATTCCCCACTACTACCATTGCAGTAACTTGCTGTTAAGTTACTGCAATGCATAACATAAAAATCCAGAAGGTTTTTATGCAGTAATATTGTCTTTTTGCACACACTAATGACCGATTATATTTAATCTTGGTAATACTAATACTACCAAAAACTCAAAACTACCATTTTTCCATCAATTTTTTTTCCAGCAGTATCAATAATAGTAGTGAGAAATACTTGAAGACTAAATGTCATTATTTTAATTGAATTTGTTAATATTTATATGGATATTAACTCCAATAATAAAGGAGTCTGTTCAAAAGCATTGCTGTGGCATTGAAATCATTAGACTATTTTGGTTTTGTGCCAACCATAATTCAAACATATAATTTTACAAGGTCTTGGCCTTTTTTCCACAATACATGGTTAATTCTACCATATATCACATCAAAAGAATATTCACCTTTGATCTAACAATACTCTTTGAAACATGCATTTTCAATTACTACCATTTCTAATTTACCAATGCAAAAATGAGTTAACCCTGGGGTCTGAGGGTGTTTTGGGCCCTGGAGAAGTTTTGAAATGCCTTGACCTTTGTGCTTTTTTCGGTCATTTAAAAACATAAATGGCTAAAGTCTGATATCATTGTATTCAGCACAAACTGGGCTATAATAATATGTGGGCAACATGTGTGTACACGTTTGTATTTTTGAGAAAATAACGTTTATGAATGGTTTTTGAAAAGAAAATGTTTAAGTAATTGAAATAAAGCCATATAAAACATACACATTTGTCGACAAGACGTTTGAGAACTGGATCTTGTAGCCTAGAGTTTTTGTTACAAAATTATGTGAAAACAATCCTGATCACTCATTCATACAAAACAATATAGTCATTTAACTTTTAATGTAAAAGTAAGTACTACACTTTTAGTGTTAGAAAGGTCATATGCGAGTAGGCGTGAACTACCATGAATACTGATTGTAATTCACACCTAAGGAGACAAAGTCCTCTCCCCTGGGCCATCAATGAGGAATGTGACAAAGAGAATGAATGTGAGGAGACTTAATTATCAAAATTAATAAGTTTAAAGAAGTAATCTGACTGTACATTTTCTTTACATAAAGACGTCACTTAATTTTAGACCTTCACTACCATTTAAAAGAAGTCTCTTCTCACCAAGACTGCATTCATTTGATCCAAAATAGAGTAAAAAGAACAGTTTCTATTTTAATATTATGTAAAATGCAATTTGTGATCAAAGCTGAATTTTCAACATCATTACTGCAGTCTTCAGGTGTCACATGATCCTTTAAAAATCATTATAATATGCTGATATTCTAATATGGGCATATTTACATCACAGTTGACACATTTACACCTGAACACATATTTGCAAGCACAAGCTTCATTGATGATAATGAGGCAGCATAAACATGAATTAAAAATAAACATTCATATTATTTTTATATCATATTACATATATTTATATCAAACAGAATACAACTTAAATACCTGCTTTAGCCAAAACAGCATTTAAAATGTAACTAAAACTTGCCTAATAGGACATTTAAAATTTCAATACTCTGAATCCTGGCTGGCAAGTCTGGAAACAATCCCACTAGTAAAATATGTACATGTTTATATAAAATAGCATGTCAACTAATGCAAGTAAAACTAAATTACTTACTCATTCGAAATTGTATTCTCGGCTGGATCAAGTCTCTCTTCAAAATGCAAACATTCATCGGAGTCCCGCTCTTCTTCTGAGGAAAATGTGGTCTTATCCTAACATGTGTATCATGCCATCTTACAAACGCGCAGAAAAGTGAATGAACTTAAATGTTTTTAAGGCACAGTCAGGGGCGTTTACCATTTGCATTGAACATCTCAGCACATTACCGTATGACTAGCCCGTGAGTGTGATCACATTAAGGAAAATTAGCTGAGCCAGGAGAAATTTTACATCGCTTTTGTTTCATATAGATTACATTGCTGGAGAATATTTATTTTGAATTTGAATTGTTTTATTTAAAAGTAGACATTTTAAGCTTTCTTTAGACATGTTTCATGTTTGTGTGATAAGTATTCGCAGAGTTTCAGATCAATTTTGTGACGCGTTTCAGAAATACGCTCACGAACAGAGACTGCTTACAGCTCACCCTTTTTATTTTCTTTATTTTACAAAAGCACAAGGTTTTGTTGTTATTGTGAGTGTACACAAATAAAAGTAGACCCTTTATAGTCTCTTATGATGTCTTACACTTATCTTTAAGCCCCAAAATGGAGGAGTATTTTACGTACGTTTTCGCTGTAATGATGAAAAAATCCTGCAGGACGCGCCGGCGCGTCCATCGACCCCAGAGTGTTAACTGTCAGAACTGACAGTGTGTTTATATTTGTGTGGTGTTATTAAGTAATAATTATGCATTTGGCAGATGCTTTTATCCAAAGCGACTTACAGAGCCCTTATTACAGGGACTTATTACAGGGACAATCCCCCTGGAGCAACCTGGAGTTAAGTGCCTTGCTCAAGGACACAATGGTGGTGGCTGTGGGGCTCATACCAGCGTCCTTCTGATTACCAGATTACCAGTTATGTGCTTAGACCACACCACCACCACTCCCCTAGGAGTAAACAAGACTCCTAGTGAAGACGCATTGAAAGAAAACTTTCAAAGCTGTCAAGTTGTCAAATAAGTAGCACATAAACAAGTATTTTGGCATGATGAGGGCTCTGCCATTACATTAACAAGCAAAAAATGCATTTCTAATCATAGTGTGTCATGCAACTGACAAGTCGCTTCATTTTCACATTACTCATACGCAAATAAACTAATTATGAATGCTAGTTAAAGGAATGCTAATTGAACGCTAATTTCCCAACCACTTTGACACGGCACACTAGTGTGTCGTGAAAGATTGTAAGGTGTGCCATAGAAAATAATCAAATTCCACAAAATAAATAAATGCATGAAAAATTTCGGAGAAATTTGCAGTTTTGAAACCATAATTGGTCACTTCTGTGATTGTGAAGAGCAATGATTAAATGTGCAAAAGTGACTGATATTTATACGCATTATGCGTCTTACACATTACTCGTGTCAGCGCTGCAGAATACATTTAAGTCTATGAAGTGACTTTACACCAAAGTGTTTTTCCACACACGCTTTTGCATCACCAACAATATCTAGAGTACTAAGCAACAAGGTATATTTAAAAACTGTCCAAATTTGTGAAGAGATATTGAATGTCTCGTAATTTCTTTTGATTAAATATTACCTTATCGTTAACGAATATCAGAGACCCTAGTTATTGAACTAATTTAAATTCACCAAGAAACCGCTTAGACCAAAACGAGTCCTTTTATTACTTTCTGCTATCAAAGCAACTGCAAGCATTTTTTCTCTCTTCAGAAAGTTTTCAATGTTTATTGTGCACAGCTCCCATTTTTTTATGGCAAACTCGTAAAATCGCCCTGTTGTGACGCTTTCTTCAACTCTTGTCATGTGGAGGGAAATGCGGCACTTGACACTGGGTTCAGCCTCCAGAACCAAATTAAAACTTCAACGAGAAGTCGTCTGTCCTTGATGCGTTTTATTACGCACAGGCGAGCACCCAGTTTAAGTCAAAGCAAACATGTTTTGTTCATATTATAATCGTATTTGTTTTTTGTAATATTGCATTGTTCATATTTTAGTGGCCTCTGCGGTCACTGCGGGGAAAAAAACATTCATCTGCTTCGTGTTGTGTCTCTTGTTTATCTGTTCACTTCGTAAATAAATAAATGCATCATGCTCGAAAATGTGAATGAAAATAAAAGCTATTAAATGTCTTATTAAAATATGAAAATTAGAATGACAGGTAATGTGACGGAATGTTTATGACCCTGTCCGTCTAAATGATGGACGATGCAAAAGTCTAATGCAATGTGATTTTTAAAAAATACATTTGCATAGCCGAATTTGAAACATTACAAGTAAACACGCAACTAAGATGGACAGAAAACATGGACAAGATCCTGAAAAGGAAAAATATTGACGATGGTTAGCGTATAGGATATTGGTGTGCCGTAGAATTTTTTAGTCCTAAAAAGTGTGCTGTGGCAGAAAAAAAAGTGAAACACTGACTTTAAGGTGTATTTAGCAGTTTGCTCTCATATCATTTTTTTTAGCCCTAATAAAATGAATAGTGATTATAAAATTATCTAGTCGAATCCAGGGCATGCTGTGTGTCTCCAGTCAGGCTTCCTAAGCAACCAATTGGCCAGGTTGCTAGGCTGGGTAGAGTCAAGTTGGGTCTCTGTGGCAACGCACTCAACCAAGACACGTGATAAGATGCACGGATTGACTGTCTCAGACATAGAGACAACTGAGATTCCTCCGCCACCCGGATTGAGGAGAGTCACTAAACCACCACGAGGACTTAGAGCACATTGGGTATTGGTCATTCCAAATAATAATAAAAGTTAAAAGACTGCCTCATGGAGGCTGCCATTTTTAGATCACATGACCCAGACTGAACTCCGTGAAATGGGAATCAGTAGGTTGACTTTTCTTTAACAAAAATCGGTCTGCAAAACATTGCCCCCATTGGCCAAAGCGGTAACTGTTATTGGGGTATATGGGCACGTGTGAGCTCCATTTTCCAGATGAAATGCCCATGAAGTGGTGCCAAAAGTTGTTTTAAGCTGTACAGGCTAGGGATGTGCACGGTTACCGTTTTTAACATTCGATTATCAGCAAGGTTTTATTTAACCTTACTTGGGTGTCTAAAAATAAGGCAATCTTGTGAGTTAAAGATGTCCATCCAGCACATGTTAACAGTACATGCAGCTTTTGGGTGAGTTGGAATAATGTGGCCGATTCCTAGAGTACTGGAAATCTCTTAAGTAACATCCCGACTTTCCGTGTGATTTTGTTGCATGACCAAATACTTGATCTCTTTCTCCGTAACCCCGTATGATCAGACATTTTTGCTCATGGAATAAGTTAATCATGGCTGATTATGAATTGTGCATTTCTACAATGCTATTGGTATAACCAAAATATATTGTTTTGTGAGAAGCTTGATCCACACCACTAAGTGTCATTAAGAACGTGGTAACTTATCAGCCAGCTCAAAAAACTAATATACTGAACGCACATTTAAAGCCATTTTGTGCACTGATGATTAGTTCTGGAAAAATGAAACAAAGGTTTATATGCACTGAATTCAAGTACACCGCTAGACCTGTCAGTTGGACAAATTACAGCATTTATGAACTGATTGCGGTCATTGTTGAAACAAAGGGCTGGCAAACCTTTCACCGCTTTGTTTAAAAAAACGTACACGACGCAAACAATGTAGGCCTGTTGGAACAATTAAGCGCATGTGGCTTGAAGTTTCATCCTCACAACCTCAATTTAAAGAACAAGTTAAGATGTGCCCTGACAGCTATGCAGGAATAATATCTTGCTGCAGTGCTGTGAATCACTTCATCTGCGAGAAAAAAACAATGAATTGCCCAAGACCACAGGAAACGAAAACTACTGTATAATAAGGTATAACCGATGAAGTTTTCCATTATTTCACAACTCTGAATATGACATCTCACTGATACAAGCAAGGTCTTAAAACAAGCAAGTGGCAAGGTCATTGTATTAAAAAGTGAAAAGTTTCTCAGGGGAATGGCTGTATATGTGTGCACAATTATTAAGCAACCATTAGTGCGCACAATTATTAGGCAACTAAATTAAAAAAGTAATGTCTCCCAACTCAATTGTTTATTCTAAATTTTTAGAGTAAGTCCAACAAATAAGTAACAGAATTAAATTAAATAACATTTTTGGCCTTTCAAAAATATTCAGTGACTAATATAGCCACCCTTCTTTTCAATAACTGCCATAAGCCTTCCATCCATGGATGGTCTGTTCAAGCAGCAACCACAGCCTCCCAAATGCTGTTCAGAGAGGTGCATTGTCTTCCTTCACTGTAAATCTCACATTTGAGAAGGGCCCACAAGTTCTCAGTAGGATTTAAGTTTTTTGAGGCCCTTGCTGGATAGCCAAGCAGTGGAGTACTTGGATGCAAGTGATTGAGCATTGTCCTGCATGAAGATCATGGCCTTTTTGAATGCGGAGGACTTCTTCCTGTACCACTGCTTGAAGAAAGTACTTTCCAGAAACTGGCAGTAGGTTTTGGAGTTGAGTTTCAGTCCATATTCAACTCGAAAAGGTCCAACTACCTCCTCCTAAATGATAGCAGCCCAGACCAATATCCATCCTCGAAGTTGTGCCCTGTCCATTAGTGATCTAACCATGGGCCCATCCCTCTGGTCCATCAAGATTCACTCTCATTTCATCAGTCCATAAAACCTTTGAAATATCTGTCTTCAGGTATTTCTTTGCCCAATCTTGATGCTTAAACTTGTGAATCTTATTCAGTGGTGGACGTGTTTCAGCCTTCTTGACCTTGGACATGTCCCGGAGCACTTTACACCTTGTACTTCTGGACACTCAAGGTAGGTTGCAGTTCTGGAATATGGTAGCATTGGAGGATAATGGGTTCCTGGTAGCTTTGGAGGATAATGGGTTCCTGGTAGCTTCAAGTTTAATTCTCCTCAAGTCTTTTGCAGTTAATTTGCTCCTTTTCTTCTCCATACATTTTATGCACCCCCGTTGACTATTTGCAACAAAAGGTTTGATTGTCCGGTGGTCAGGCCTCAATAGGTTAGCCATTTCAAGAGTGTTGAATCCGTATGAAAGGCATTTTAAAAATGTTATGCATTGAAACAAGGTGTTAGTCACTTTCACCACACCCTTACTCAATACATAAAAACATAAATCACCTGAAAATGATTGAATCCAATAAGCATTCAATGACAAGATCAGAATACTCACTTGCCTAATTATTGTGCACACAGTGTATATTTCAACTCATGACAATAAAAATAAATAAGCAGCATGCCAGTCTTGATAATTATTTTCTATTTCAAATGATAGCCACGTAGGATGATTTCCCTCTTTAAAATTAAGCCCAAGCCATTATTGTTTGCATAAATCAGTATAACAGGGCTCTTTTGTATATCTAATTAATAATTACATGGAAGCCAGAGGGATTTCTCCCCGTGTGGAAGTTGTAATGCACACCGATTGTTTACCAGGGTTGTGATGAACAAACATAATCTTGCTCTAAATATGATCTCTTATGCTTTGTCCCTTAAAAGATTTGAAATCTTAAAAATGTCCTCTGACTTTGCCCTCACATCTGCCATCTATAAATGGGATGGCCATCTTCTTTCTCAATGATGGCCCTCTCAGCTGAATGAGTACTCATTTGGAGCTGCTATGAATACATACTGTACTCTATATATCCCAAATAGAAGATCATTCAATCAAGCAATTTTGGAGACAAACTACATAGTCTTTGTGTTATGTTTTGCGTTTTAAAATTTATGACATTGAAGATGAGATCACTCCTGTAAAGTGCCCACATCCAGCTTTATACTGCAAATCAATCATCTGCTGCTAATTTATTTGCAAAATATTATTTTGTTTCTATTTTCATGCTTTTATAGTGTTTTATTGTAAAAAAAAGTATGTAAAAGAATTAATAAATAAATAAATAAATAATCACTGATCAAATTAAAAGTCAAATGAAACTTAAGAGGTCAATTATGGCATAACTTGTTTACCCAGATGATGAATAAAATCACAGAAACAAATATATTCACAATGTTCAGCAGCCTACCATAAATGTAATAAAAAAACAATTAATTTAAGTTTCAGATGAATCAGATCGGTCATTGTGATGCATTTTATCCTCGTACTGCCGGATACTGAAGGGTGAAAGAAGGCAAGATAAACAAATCTGTCCTTCAGCACAAAGCCTGTCTCCACAGCCATTATTAGTTTGGAGTCTGGATGGCTATTGTCAAACTGCTCACTGCAATTCACAAAGTTAGCAAAGAGTCTCAAAAGCTTAAGCTACACATTTCTGCTGTGAAATGAAATTTAGCACTTAATATCTGCTGTGGGAATCAAAATGATGACCGCAGTATTCTCTGTCCCTATGGGATCAGAGAAAATGGCGATTTTATTATTAAAGGCTGACAGTAACTCACTTGTAAAGTGAATCTGTCGTAAACACTGATATAGAAAAAGGACTATAGTGGAAACACAATGAAGGCCAGCCAAAATCCCTATTGTATTCTTACTCTCATATTAAGGGTTCAGCAGCTAAAAATCCCAAATAATGCCTGGCTCAAACTGACAATGAAAACAACAAGTAAGCTGTTAGACATAGAATACTACAGTTTTCACACACACTGTGGTTTCCGGCTGTCAAAGATATGCAAAGGCTACAGCCTGATGGATCCATTATGTACTCACACATGTAGTAATTGAACTCCTTAGGAACTTTTCAGTCTTTTCTAAAGTGTGAGTGAACTGTGAACACATCAATATGAATTATGTGCAACAATGGGAGCCTGTTTAGGTTCTTATTATATGTATAAGATTATTTACAGATATTACCAATTTCCTTTTATCACTTTTGCATCAGTTACCGAAAAAAAAAAAATCAATATCTATTTGTTACATCTAAAGCAATCTGCAATAATCTATTGAATTAATAGTCAAGGTTAAAACTTGGAGATTAATGGATAATTGGTTTGGCTGAATTCTTTTAACGCTATGCAAACTTTTCTCGGTTATCAATTCTTTAATATTGAGACAACCGACAAACGGTACAATTTGCTCAGTCATGATTACCAAGTGTCAAAAAGTAGAAATAAAAGCAGATCTGCATACTGGTGATCAGACACTCAAAAACATACCTCTGTATCTGTTTCAAGAATAAATAAATTAATAAATCAATATCAGTCAACCTCTATTTCTTATACATAAAATCCACTACAATCTGTAGAATTAAAAGTTGAGTAAGTGATTCCTGAGAAAGACTGTTGATATTTGAACTCAGCCAAACAGACACACCCCTCCCGTACAGAGCTCCTTCAGAAACCCCCCCCCCCCCAAGTTCATGCACGTGCAATAGTGTTGTGTGGATTCACTTTGTTTATTTTCCCATTTAAAGAGCCAGGGTTGTGTACAAACACAGTTTTGGTTTTTTTTCAGCACGCACACACAGAAAGGACAGCTAGTGGACCGTGAAGAGATATTCACGGAATTTGACAAAATGTGTACTGGACTAAAATGACTTGGTCCACCTTTAAAAAAGAAAAAATTAGTAACAAAGAAATTGACAGATAATCAGTTAGACTGATTTTTTTAACAGATATTTACACGTTTCCTACTTAATTGGTTGGTGATTTTGTTTAATATTGTGTCTAACTGAAAAATTGCACTAAATAAGCAGGTGATTATAGCATGATTATTTAGAGTCAAAAAGCAGATATAAAGCAATGATTTACAATTGGTAAATAATGGTTATAAAACAATCAATAGTTCTTATATCTTTTCTTCTTTTTTCTTTTCTCCCAATGCACTTTAAGTCCTCATGGTGGTTTAGTGACTCACCTCAATACGGGTGGCAGAGGACGAATCTCAGTTGCCTCCACATATGAGACAGTCAATCCTCGCATCTTATCACCTGGCTGATTAAGCTCGTTACCGCAAAGACATAATGCATGTGGAGGCTTCACGCTATTCTCCGTGGCATCCACGCACAACTTACCACATGTCCCAACAAGAGCGAGAACCACATTATAGCGCCCATGAGGTTGTGACCCCGGGCCAATTTGGTTGCTTAGGAGATGGAGTTCCTCAGCACGCCTCTAGTTCTTATATCTAAGGAAATCTGAGAGAATCTCAATTAAAAGGGAAGACCAAAGCAACCATATGTGCAACTGAAAAATGTAAGATTGTCCTGGCAATAATTTAATATTTTAAATCAATTCTGGAATGAAGTAATACGCAAAGGGTAATAATAAAAAAAAAAAGTTTTCATGGTCAAAAGCTATAAAATTTTCTTTTGAAGAGACTTCAAATGGCATCAAATAGTGTAATTTAGAATGGACAGAGAGTGATTTCTTATCAAGTTCCTTGACAAATATTTTAGTGCAGTTTCGGTAACAGGCATCTGCGAATTAGTGAAATGAGAGCTTTTACTTCAATACAAAAAGTAAACAAACATTAGTATGAAATGACATTCAGGTGCTATCAGCGTGATTCAACAAAGTTTCTGGCAGAATGTAAAAATACAAATTTCACAATTAGAGTAAAATGGAGAAATTGCATGCTATGCCATTCACAAGAATGACATCCAAGAATTATTATAAAACACATATGACCTACAAATAAAGCCATCCCATTAATAGTGGCAGTGAAAACCTGGCATTATATTTGTTTTAAACATGTAAACAACAATGTTGAAATAAACTGCTAATGAATATTGGGCTGCAAGATTATGACAAACATCACAATTTTCAATTTCCTTAAATTTAATCATGATTATTAATTTGATTATAGTTTATATTAAAAAGATTTATTTTGTTTGAGGCAACTACATGCCATATCGTTGATTTAGGCAAAACATTCAAAATATGCTAAAAAAAAAAAACAAAAAAAAAAACGTCTTCATGCCAGACATAAAACATGCATAGTGCAATTCATTCTTTTCTCACAACGGACATGTCCTTGACTGGTTACAATGCTCAATGTTGCAAAAACAAAAACACTGTAAATAGACAATTAAATAAAACTGAATATAACTTACCGGTATAAAAAAAAATCTGTAATTGACACTTTCACGATTAGTTAATTGTAGCAGTCGTAACTGTAATCTCAATCATTTTTTGTATTTGTATTAATTGTGTAACCCTAACATAAAGACAGATTATATAAAAAACAGTTTATATCTCATTCAAACATGTACGTCACAGTAAACAGCATGTCGTAAATGCTCAGGAGACACTTGAAAGCCAATGAACATTCTACATCACTGCCATAAAACGTGTGCCATGCTTCCTGCAGTGGCAATTTTTTAATTATGAAAACAAAACCAACGTGAGTTGATGGTTAGGGCAGGGGCGCTACGGTGGCTGGACACAAGAAATGATTGAATAAGGCTTGAATTGTATCTATTACTCATATAAATCGATCTGAAGATTTGAATTTTAGCTTACAAATTAAATTGATTACTTTTATGACTGTTTTATAATGCTTTGTGGTTTGTTTTTAGGCATATTCTGAAAACTCCTTTTGTATCCTATGGTAAACTAAATTAAATGATTAAATTTAAAAAAAATAAAATAAATGGTTAGAGTTTTTATAATTTTAACATTTTAAAGTTTAGTACTGGTTAAAGTGATATAATCCTTTAAAACTTTGTATTGACCCGTTGCATGTGACGTCACTGCATGACCGCGTCGCCATGTTTGAGACCAAAATTCCATATACCTTCAATGTGCAGCGCTGTGGGATGCAACAAATACCTACTTCAGGAGTTAAAAGAAGCTCTTACATTCATACAGACGGCATCATCACAGACATTTTGTAACTAACCAAATCAGACTTGAAAACATCACAAAGCATTTGTAACTTCTGAATGAGAAATGTTTACGGTGATATACCGGTGGCCGTGTGCGCGCGCTCGCTGGTCACACATCAGACTAGCTGACGTACGGAGATGAATCATGGATAAACTGTATTTAAATGTCTGCAAAAGTCCAATTTGGCAATATTTGTGCTGTCTTCAGATCTGTATTAACTTTTCCTGGGACTTGGCATGGACCAAAAGCACTTTTTTAGGTTTTTCTTGTTTTCGTTTTTCCCTTTACAGCAATTGTGTCCTCCCACTGATGGTCACAAATATGGTGGCTACAAGGAAAAAGTGACATCACTGAAACAGGTCAATAGGGCAGCAGAAATCACACTGAACTGAATTAAATCATTAAAATTGAATATTATAATGTTCTGCATTAAATAAATTTGATGTCATATAACTAATCTCATTGATTACAAGTGCAATTAAATTGATTAATTCCATTAATCGATTCAAAAATTACACGTAAACATTTGTATGTTTCTAATGGTGTTACTACATTTTAGATGTGGTGGTCCATACATCAATATTGCATATTTCAGTCTCCATGCAAACGCACATTTGCTACCAAATTTTCCATAATATATGAACATTTTCATGAGATCACGTTATACGGTTACACAATAAAATTCACCACGTTAAATATTAGATCATGGTTCTATAGTAGCAGGTCAATAAAGACCAATAAAAAAAAAAAATGATCTTATAAGAGGTGATCATCTAATCAGAAATGTTAAAAACCAAGACTCAATTAAGGAGTCCAACTTTCAACCACTAATCCACTCATATAGCCTTAATCTCTGATAAAATGAATATAATACAACGTCAAAGCACAAACCTCCCATTATTATAAAAATTCAAACACTGAACCAGAGTTCCTACACTGTAAAGTCTGGTCGGTCAAACAGTTAATATGATTGAATATAAACTGCTTATTATAAGTTGCCTATTAGATCAAGTGCTTTAAACTGTATGAGAAATTAAGCTTCAGACACTCTTCTGCCCTGAACAATTTAATGCAATGACCACCCTTTTAAACAGCTGAAAACCAAACCATTTGACTCATATGCAATTATGCTTAAAGCCATATGGTCCACATGAGAGGCTCACATCATTTCATTTTAATGGCACCTAGTTGTACACAACCAAAGCCTGATTTTTAAAAACATAACCTTTTATTGGAACACCACCAGCAGCTGTAAGCTTCTTCAAGAAGCTAAAAGTTGACACAGAAATTCATAAATGTTGTTATTCTGTCATCCAGCCCTCCTCATCTCCCTCTATCCTAAACGGAGCCCTTGCACAACAGACGAAGCATGAAGATAGCTATGCAAGTCTTTGAATGGAAGCCATGTAATTGGAGTGCTTTTCAAAGTCCCTGTTGCTGTGAGTAATGTATCAAAGAAGTCAGCAGGCAGGATTTACACTGCTGCAAACGGTTGAGGCAGCTCTCTTGACACCGAGCCTGTGTTAAGAGGCACGGAGATCTGCATGTTAATATGAGAAATATTAGTACATTTTCTAAAAGGATCAATGCTCAGATACACTTTGAACATTTATGGAAAAGAGTGAAACATTACTTCTAAATGTGGAAAGTCACATTTTGATACTTACGGTTACCAAAGGGGCACTGTGACACACAGAATGTAAAAATCAGTAAATTTTTTTATTAAAAAAAATATTTTTTGTAAACATGCATTTGATGTCTTTGATCTTAGTACTGCTTTGCATAGGGCCACGTTTTTAAGACGTTTTGACAAGTAAAAAAATAAAAAATAATCTACTTTTAGTGACTTATGTCTTAAAGGGGTCATGAATTGGATTTTAATTTAATTTTATAATGTTCCTTGAAGTCCACTTATAATGTTAGTGTGATTTTTTTCATTAAAAGTATTTATAATTTAGTAATAATTGGTCATTTTCAATCCAGTTTTTGTGCCTCTGATTCAAATGCTCAGTTTTTTGGGGCGTGTGTTCTGCAAATGCCCACTGCTGTGATTGGGTAACATCTTTGCATGTGGATAAGTGTAAACAACCCCACCATAATGCATGCGTGGGGTTGTTTTGAAAACTTTGGATGGTCAAAAAATGACAATCGGAGGAAATCATCCACACATGTTTGAGCCGGAGTCTGATCCCGAATGAACCCCCTCCACAAACACCACGGATACTGCAGTCTGTGACAGCGTGGTAAGTAATCACTGTAATTTACTTGTCTATTTGTGTAATAGGTATTACTTTTCTTGCTGTTTAAGCCAAGAGGCGACACGAAGGTGTGCATCTTGTAGAGATGCACCAATCCGATACCTGGATCTGTATCGGCTCCAAAACTGAAGCTTTTAGAAGGATCAGGCATAGGTCCGACGAGCCCGATCCAAATCCGATACTGTGTGTTAGTCATGTTCGTTATTGTCAAGCTAAACAAATGACATAAGACATAAAAGAACCATAAAAACACAATTAAAGTAGTTCATATGACTCAAGCATTTTAATCAAAGCCACTTGAAGACATGCAATAGCTCTGTGAATCTCAAAAGACTGTGTTTAATAAGTAAATATATAAAATGCATGTGCAGCTCCATCGCGTCAGTGAATGGTGCTGCTCTGTTTACACACACTCCCGGCTATTTTTAGCCTTCACGCGGTGCACAATATTTGAGTGCTACTCACGAACCAATTAATTTTTTTATTTTTAGTCTGTTTGTCAAGTTTCAAATAAAGAGAATATTATACAAGCATAAGTAGTTTACATTTATAAAGAATTTTATTCAATGGCTGGATTTTTCAAAAATAGGTATTACATTATGGCTGTTTAATATTTAAACCAATTTTTATGTAACTATATTGTGATGTATACTGTTACAGCGATATCAAATTTGTGATATCATGATATAAGATTTGGTCATATCGCCCACCCCAACCACAAGCCTTAAGCCTAAATCTACCCCTTTCCTGCTCCTTAAAATCTGTTTAGTTGATACGAATGCTGTTTAAGGGCCAATATTTCTGGATGTTGATCCAGGAACACATCTTTGAGTGCAATTGCAATGGGGATGGTGCGTTGGAAGGACGTAGAGGAAACATTCTGTATGCAATGTTTTGTCAAACCACCAAAAGGTGTGAACATTTCATCTTGCAACACACACAATTTCAGAGAGGTGGGTACAGTTTTGCCAAAAATCTAATTTTGTGTGTGGAAATCCAATTAGCTGTTTATGCATTCTTAGGCATCAAATACTTCATCTGAGCTTTTTTGCAGATGGAAGAAAGGCACCTTTACTTGGCAAAAACACAGTCATTGATACCAGAGTAGCTAGTAACACATGAGAATTTATTTGCTACCTTATATTTGTAAAATATATTTTGAGTCTATGAGACTTTTATTGCGACTATGGGATGTACGAATATTTTGTGAGTGATTGAGTAAAGAACCTTTAAGAGGAAACCTTACAGATTTATTGAATACCTGCTTAATTCTAGAGGCATGATCTGTCTCTGCCTGGCGAGTTAATCAAAAGAGGCTTGAGCTGTTCCACACAGTTCTTCATAACCCCTACTGTTATTCGACAGACTATTGTGAGGTTTCCATGGTTACTCCCTATTTTTCCATTATAATCATTTAGATTTCAATACCTTCTGAACCCTGTATTCACAAAATATCATATCATACAAACCTTTTTATATAGAGGAAATTCTTTATTTGCATAAGGTTCGTAAGTATTCAATTTTAAGTCTTAATCTGCATGATAGCAATGGCCACTTGATGGACATTTCTGGCAAGAACAATTCATCAGGAGAAGAAATGGTTTGAACAGTAGTGTTGCACAATATAATTTCATTATTTTTTCCCCCACTTAAAGCACACAAGTTCCACCAGGCCAAGTTAAAGATGAAGTATGTCACTTTTTTGTGTTAAAATACTGTTATCGTATCCCAGCTTAATATGCAGAGATAACTTTAAGTAAGCCATTCATAGGTTAATTTTCTGTGGCACTTTGAAAATTGCTCTGACACTTTTGAGCAAAAAGCTTAGGCCTGCCTCAACAACATTTATCAACCAATGTGGAGTGTGTTGGGGATGAGATTACAGAAAACTGTTTTGAAAACATTGTTTATTGTTGTCAATTCCGATTGGTGGTGCTGAAATTAAGCTTTAACAGCAAATATACAAAAGGCACAAGAGAACAATGGCTATGAAGCAAATTGCTGAGTGTCTGAAACCACAACTGAAATACTTCATGTTCTCATACAGTGAAAAAAAAAACATACATGCTATTCTCAGGCATAGTTGATGGAAAATCATCTGAAATTGCTTATATGGAAAATTGAGAACTGAAATAGTGATGATGGAAAGGGGAGCTTTGGTTTTCAGAAGAACCATTGATTGCCTCCCCTTTTAATAAAGCTATCTTCTCTTTACACATGTACCGAGTAAATTTTACAAATACATCAAATTTTTTAATTTACTTAACATCTGCTAATATAAACTACTTATGAATTGTTTATTGGTTTATACACTAAAAAATTATTTATTAAAAGCAAGTTCATGGCACAAATCACTATAATGCAGAGTTTTATAAAGAGTTTTTTTTTTAAATAAAAAAGCCACCATCAATATGAAAAAGTACTGATGAAATGATATTAAAATAGTTCAGATGTTTGAAGCACCTTGGAGCAGTAATCTAGAATTGAGTTTGTGTGTAGAATTCAAATGTGCGGTCAAAGGTGAGCATATTTTAGCTATATAAAAAGGCTTTGACGTGGCTCAATACTAAGGTTAATCATATTTCGACATCAAGGATCGAATCTAAATTCCTTTTAGCATTCTAAAATATAAATATTTCAGAGCTGTGGTACAATGGGTAGTGCTCAAGTTTGAGACTGGCTTGGGTCACGTCCCAATTAAACCCTCCTCTCTCATTCAACTTCCTGCTTAAATATCCCATCAAAATAAAAGACAAAACATGTAGTATAAAAATAATAATAATAATAATACAAAGTCTAAAAGCACTTTTAATATGTAAAATTATGTCAAGCTATTGATTCCAGTCACTAAATAGTCTCCATTTCAAAAGGTTACTAAATGTAGAAATTAGATCTAAACATTCTGATGTAACGTTTCTGTTTACTGTTTTACTCTGTGATGTTCACAGCATGGACAGCACTATGTATCCAAGGCCCAAGTGAAAATCCAACTAAAGCCATTTGGACAGCAAATATTTGCTCAAAAATCCAATAGGGGCTCAACAGGAGGTGGAAATCAACTGTTAAAATGGCCCAAAATCAAAACTGGCCATGTATTTGTGAATACACTTATAAAGAGAATAATAACCAAAACATTGTTATGGCCATACCAGAAATGCAGAGGATGTTCAGAACTTAATCATAAGACTAATTTTAAAATGGCAGACTGCATTGAGCTGATTCGTAGTGACACTATATTAACTTTTCAGATTGTGGTTCAATGTGAATGAAGTCTGCAACAAAATAACATTCTTAATCTGATAGAAACTTCAAAGAAAGCAGAGGTGGAAGTCACAGCTCAGTGATTTCATATTATGATCTACACAGGTTTCTGTAAAGACCTCTGCAAGCCTAGCTTTGTAAAGATTAACTCAACTGGAAAGCAGACATTCCACACAGAGTTTCCAAAAAGGTGGATATTAAGAGTGTGTTCACTTCACCCAAAAATTAAAATCTTCTCATAATTAACTCACCCTCATGCCATTATCAAGACTTACTTCAGCAAAACACCAAGATTTTTAAAAGCATATTTCAGATCTGTTGGTCCTCACAATGGAAGTGAATGGAGAAGTGAATTTTGAAAGTCCAAAAGGGACATAAAAGGCAGTATAAAAACAATCCATATGTCTTTATTGATTAAATCCATATCTTATGAAGTGATATAAGTGTGTGAAAGAAACATCAATATTTAAGTAATTGTTTTACTGAAAATCCACACTAAAACATTCTGGTTTGGAAGTGACTTCCACTTTCGCATTCAGCCACCTAATGGTTCAGGCTGGTCAACGGTGGAGATTGATAGTTAAGGATTTAAATATTGATCTGTTCCTCATCCAAACCCATCATATTGTTTCAAAAGACAATGTTTAACCACTGGAGTCGTATACTTTTATGTTGCCTTTATGTCCTTTTTTAACTTTGAGTTCTGGTCACCATTCAACTTGCATTGTGAGGACCAACAGAACTGAGATGCTCTTCTAAAAATCTATTTGTGTTTAGCAGATGAAAGAAAAGTCATACACATCTGGGATGGCATGAGGGTAAGTAAGTGATGAGAGAATTGTAATTTTTGGGTGAACTATCCCTTTAATGCCAACACGTAAATGCTTTCAAAACCATTTAACCCTGTACATAGGTAAGCATCTTTCTACGAAGCCTGATCTAATGTTTATATTCAGCAATATGTACTTTTATATTTGTAAATTTTTTTGCAAATTCAAAAATTTTGTTTTGGTTAAAGTGATAATCCTTTATAATACATTGAAAAGGAAAGCAGAAATCACACAGAACCATATATAACCATTCTAAAGTTATACTGTAGGTAAAAGCATTAGCAGGTTTAAATAGCCTAAATGTGACAGCATTTAACATTTTACTAAACACATTGATTATAAATGCAATGAAAGTAACAGATTAATTCTATTCATTCAAAATTAATCGATTTAATCAGTATACTAAATAATTTGTATATTTTTAAATGTGTTAATACTGTACGTAAAATGATTGTTTTAAATGCTGCCAATATGTCAATATTCTACGTTTAAACCAAACTTTACATAAGAATACCTATGAATTCTTATGAGATTATGTTGTTTTACTAGATAGATATGAGGTTTCGTTCTAACCCAGAGTAAGAAACCGTTTCACCAAACAATAAAAAAAATTCAACTCAATCAGGTTTAAACTCCGGTAAGAGTCTTTAAGCAAAATATCAGCATGGTTTTCAAACTGTGGTTCACTGATTTTATTATCATTCCCAGTCCAATTTGAAGAAACTCTTAAGTAAATGGGGTTATTGGTGCAGAAAGTGTATGCAACTGAGAGAATACACAGGCATTAATCATAGCAATGGTTAGAGCCGGTGACACTCCCATTTTCCATTATTAATTTATGATCAATGTTAAACACCAAACCCACATCATTGTAATAATTCTGGCCTCAGCAAGAAATTACACTTCAAAGCTATTGTGGCTTAAAGACACTCATTGGTGCATCCAATCGATTAGCTTTTGAGGGGTACCGGAAGTCGTGTGTTGTGCTGCATCTGCCATAGCCATAAAAGTGCCTAGAAGGCTTGTGCCCCTTTAGATGCATTGCTTGTGATAATTGGCTTTTCTGCACGTATTGAAGAAAATTATAGGGCCATGTTTTAGTTACAAAACCACGGCAATGACAGGAATAAGGCCCTGTTTACACCTGGTATTAAGATGCGTTGACCATGTGAGATCACCTTTTACGCCTGTTCGTAATAAGTCTCTTTTGACCACTTGTGTTTGTATTTCAAGAGCAGGGTCTCCGATTTCATGACAACAAACATCAATCCTTATGTCAATGTTTTTTCAAGATGAAAAAAGTGCAAAATTAAAGTAAAAGAATGTTCCATTTTTAGTGCAGTTTCCCTTAATTATACTTTGGATTATGCATTTAATCTAAGGGCTAAAATGGTGTTTAGAGCACAATTCTCAGTTACATTAGTGGAGTACCTGTATTAACTTAGCTTCAGTGTGTGCTTCTCATCAGTGTGCCTGCATATTGAATCAGGCACACTGAAGTTTACGTGCATGAACATGCATGCTCTTTTGATCATTTTTAGATCCGATGTTTATTTCTTTTTAAAGCTACACCTAAACAGCAGTGAATCAGTTGATTGACAGGCAAGTAGATGGCACTCTGTTGCAATTTGAACGTATTTAAATGGATGAGCATTTACACAGCAAGACCAATGTGGTCACATGTGTTTGACCACTTTCTACAAACTCCAAGTATGGTTGAAGTGGGCAAATCTTAAAATCTTTCGGACCCCGTTTATACCACTTCATCGTTATCCTATTTCAAATGGATTGCCCAAAATGCATCTTAATACCAGATATAACGGGGCTGGCGACCAAGTATCACCGAGGATATAGACCCCGATTTCAGATAACTAAAAAATAACTATAAATAAAAGGAATACATTTTACACAGACCTAAATTTAAGTCATGGTTTCCTTTCCAATCCTTCCCTATGCCATTGCTCTCAAATTCCATATGCAGTCTATTAGGGCTGCAACTAACAATTATTTTTATAACTGATTAATCTTTGATTATTTCTTCGATTAATTGATTAATTGGATAAAAACAGAAACGTTATTTTCTGTATTTTACTCAAATATGATTTTTTGAAAAACAGAAATGATAAAAGGTCATAAGGATTTGTTTTGATTTACAGTACTAAATTCACAATGTTATACTCACAAATCTTTGAATAAAGCTTGAATCATGAAAAGTTAAGTTCAACATTTTTTATTATTATTATTAATTTCAGGACATATGCAAAACAGTTCCTTCCATTATTTGTTAAACTTAACAAAAAGTACTGTTTATTAAAGAGTAAAATGATCCATCGGGACTGGAGTGGGACAAAAAAAAATAAAAAACATGAAATTAGCCCATCTGAGGGCAATAGTGACACCAGAACAGGAATATAATAAATCTGCCCAGCTGAAAAATACATAATTACGTTAGATTCATATGTCAGATTCATATGCTTGTACACGTTCACTGATTATTTACATTAAGTATTTTAAATGAATATTGTAGGTTTTAAAATAGTATTGTCACTGATTACATTTTTCTAAATAATGTTTTAAAACATTTGCTTATCCAGTAAAATAATTTAGTTTTTGTTTGCCATAGAATACAGTAAACAATTGGTTACATTAAAACTGAAATCATTATATGATGTTGCACAGTTGAATCAAAATGATTGCGCTCTCTTCATTGCAATCGGTTTGATTGGTATGGATGCACGCTCCAGTGAACTTTATCGGAGACTCGCTTGTGGTAAAAACAAAATAGTTTTGCGAAATGTGTGGAAATACGCGCTTGATTTTCAATTCATAACATATATACATTATAAAACACCGAAAATAGCAGTAAAATATAAGTGATGGCCTGGAGAGAAACAATCGGTCATGTGTCACACAAGAACCATGCCGTTTGAGGTCGGTGACATCATACCTGATGTGACGTGCATAAAAGGCACAATTTTTTTATTGAAAAAGCTCAAATGAAATTTGTCAACTCTGCTGGAGGGCAAGATTATCAGTGAACATCTCGTTGTTTTGGTCCATTCCTGACACATAGCCATCACATGGGCTTCAAAAACTTGGAATATAGTACACGAGTCTTATAGAACTGCTTTTCTGGTGCTTTTTTTCTTTGTCCATTGTGGAGTTTGACAGTACAAATCACCATGGACCATGTAATTCAACAGTATAGGGCTGAAATGACATGAGGCGGAGTAAATGATAACCAATTTTTTTATATTTGGATGAACTCTTCCTTAAAGGGTTTGCAAATGACACCAATTAGTGGCCAACCAGCAGATCTCAGAGTGCAACAGAATTGAGGAGCTTCCAATTATTCAAATGTATAGGTCATGTTACGTTATTGCCTGAACCAGCAGAGGAACCAGTAATTTCCCTGACTATTGAGACGCTAAAATGCAGACACATACCCTGAGGGGTCGGCAAGGCTCTCTACCTTTTCATATGAAATGCAATAAGTTCTGGCAGGGCAGTAATCCCTCATTTCAACCAATTACTCTGAGAGGGCAAATTGTTTCAACCTCGGTGAGCACTGTACTTTGTGGTAGTCTCAGTACATATCAGAAGAAAAAAGATACAGGCCCAAGACATTTCTGGAATGCAAGTTATGGAGACAGATTAAGGGGTTATATAAGAGGTAATATAAATGATATCATTCACTGCAATAATTATATGTGGCAATAATCAACATTATAATCAGTAAACCCCTTCCTTGATGCTGGCATTTCAATAGATGTGGTCCTCACTACAGTAAATGTTACGAATACAGCCATTGTAGGTGTATCTCTCTACATATGCAAGTAAAGCGGAAAACTTCACTAAACTACTCAAGTCCTTTATCCCATTCCTTCCTGACAAACCTGATGTTTCAGCCAAAACACTGATAACCATCCCGAGCAACAACTCTATGTTCATGTACACACCATCCCTCAGTTAAAAGTGGTTTGTCTCATTGTTCTTTAACTTCCTTTTTCCTGTCAAGCTTCCCTGCTATGGCTCATATTCCCCAGCTCTAAAACAGTGTAGCATGAGTAAATGGTTTGGGGGATGGGCAGTGTGAATACTGTTTTATCCCCCCCCCCCCGTATGGGATAAATCACAGAGCATTTGCCAATATCATTACTTCAGCAAACACAGAGGGTGTTCATGCTACTGTTCTGGCTTCAGTGGACAAGGTAAATATTTAAGACTAATTAAGGTGATAGACACAGCACCTCGAGTGCATTCTTAATCTAACCTAAAATCCCAGTAGGACAGCAGTTACAGAAATTCTCAAACCAGCCCATCTGGCACCAACAACAACGCCACGGTCCAAATCACTGAGATAAATTTTTTCCCCATACTGATGGTTGATGTGAACATTAACTGATGCTTCTGACCTGTTTCTGTATGATTTTATGCACTGCTGCCACAAGATTGGATGATTAGGTAATAACATGGATGATTGTTGGTGCCACACGGGCTGGTTTGAGTATTTCTGTAACTGCTGATCTTCTGGGATTTTCATGCACAACAGTCTCTAGAATTTATTCCGAATGGTGCCAAAAACAAAAAACATCCAGTGAGCGGCAGTTCTGCGGATAGAAACACCTTGTAGATGAGAGAGGTCAACGGAGAATGGCCAGACTGGTTCAAACTGACAATTTCTACGATAACTCAGATAACCACTAGTGAAAAGATTAGCATCTCATAATGCTATGTACTGGAGCACGCAGGTGCGTGCACGTCAACGCGAGCTCCGGTAACAGGATAGCAAAGATACAATATCTTTATTTTTATGTTACCAACAATCAACAAATTAAAGAATTAATGGAATAAATGTTTAAAGCCATTGCCATTTGAACTGGCTGTTGTGATGCGGCAATTTGTTTTATTATAATTTTTTACATCAAACCAAGAACATATTAGGTAACAAGTTAGTCCATTTGGGCCTTCTCCCGGTTCAACCATCAGTTATTTTGACCACTTATGGAGCAACAAGTGGAATGGCTAATTTCTAATAACCACCTTTGCTTTGACAAACTGTGAATAAATACACTATTGTGTGGTATTGTGATACTACTTGGTATTGTGACACATTTAGCTGGTATAGTATTTTAAGATACGATTATGGTATCGTGACAATCCTAATCGTGACATCCCTAGATTCAACAACAGTAAAACACAAGTACAGTTAGGTTAATGTAGAATAAATGTCTGGACCTATATTAATATGAAGAAAGTCATGTGTAATATATTTTTCTGTTCTAATAATTTATGATATTAGGAAACAAACTGGCCTGTTTGGCTTCAGATATTCCTAGATTCACTATGATTCCTAAATCTGATAAAAGAAAAACAATATCTATTATGTAGTAAGAAATAAACATTTGACTATAGAGGCACAGTTCCAAATCAGTAAAGTGGTTGATAAATATTTTAACTAACATATAGAAATAAGGTGTTAAGACAGTTTGATTTCCCACAGCACTTTGTAGTTAAAAAAAAGTTTCTAGATGCTCAGATGGTCAAAAATAGATTCAGTACAAACATGAAATGCAGCAATCATATTTTAATATAAAAAAAAAAAACTGCATCATGATGAACATGTATGTCAGCCACCACCAGAGACTATTTTTGACCCAGGAAAAACACTGCTTGATTATTATTCTAAAATGTGCAAAGTAACAATTAAAGAATGTCTCTGTGTGTCTCGTGTGTGTGTGTGTGTGTGTGTGTGTGTGTGTGTGTGTGTGTGTGTGTGTGTCCAAACGCTTACTGGTAGTGTATGTTATTAGCTCACTTATGATGGGATGATAATAAGAGATTCACAATTTCTATAACATGAGCACTATAATAGATGTTGGCAGACTCCTTTCAAGGTGAAAATAAGTTCAAAGCAAAACTGGCACAAATAATTTGATCGAGAAGTCCACAATCCTACACCAACACACACATATACATATATATATGCACCACAGTTGCCCATGTACATTACTAAGTTGATGAACCATCAAATCAATTGCCTCAGTTTAACCATTACTAATTAAAAGATTAATTCTCTCCATATATAATCAGCAAAGTGATAACATGAATCAAAGTTGTCAGGCAGCAATGATAGATAATCAGAAATGCAAAAAATGCAGGCACGTAGTGGGCTGAGAAGTCTTTCAGACTTGGAGAATTTTATTTTCAATTATGATTTTTGGCTTCCAGCGAAAGTTTGAATTTATTAATTATGAAAACAAGATCAAACGTTTTTTAATGAAACACCCTGGCATTATATCTGTAAAGCATCCTTTACTACAGTTCAATAATAAGAAAGCAGGTTATGAAAATAAACTAAAACTGGCATGTCTTTGTGTGGTCAGTGCCGCATCTATGAGTAGGGTGAAGTGACCGGGGAAGAGATTGAATCTTCTCCCAGCTGATGCACACTCTGGTGCGGGATGCTCGTCACTCACACGCATTTTGCATGGAGTGGTGGTGGCATAGTGGCTAAAGCACAGGGCTGTTAATCAGAAGGTCACAGGTTCTAACCCCATGGCCACCACCATTGTGTCCTTGAGCAAGGCACTTAACTCCAGGTTGCTCCAGGAGGATTGTCCCTGTAATAATTGCATTGTAAGTCGCTTTGGATAAAAGCGTCTGCCAAATGCGTAAATGTACTTTAAATGTACTTTATTTGCTGCAGCTAGATTATAACGTGATGGCCTGTGATGTAGTGAATCAAAATATGTGTGTCACGTTCACTGTGTGTATCTTATCATGAAGAAAATCTGCGATACGCAGCACTATTAAGAGGAGAAAGTTAGTTTTTTGTAAGTTAAAGATGGATCAAAGTGAACAAAGGTGAGAGAGTCTCAGCCCATTATACAGTGGAACAAAATATGTTTTTGATTAGTCTTTTATGGCGAATAACGTAAAAAGGCAGATTTGTATTAAAATGTTGAACTAGTAAGCATAAATATAAGCTAATAGACCTTCTGCTGTCTAGTGTGTCATTAGAATAATCAAACAACCATAACAAGAAAACACTCTCTGCTCTTGACTGGGTAACTTTAGTAGCTTTAAAACATATGAATGTACTATAATCATACAGTACAGACCTGTAGTAGTATTAATTTGCATTTCATTCTGAATGTATACTTCAATACTTGATAGCCTACTGATGTTAGCACTGACTTTTCTTAATTTGTATTTTTTTGTAATCCATTTCTATTATTTGCCGTTTTTATTGTCATTTTATTATTGACCGTATAATAGTCTTAAGAACTTGAAACCATTCTTCCATAATTAACATATTAGTCAGTGTTATTATTTGATGTGGTATTGAAGCTGGTATTGAGAATTGTCAGATTTCACTTCAGACTACTGAAATTTTGGTATTGTGATAAATGTATATAGCCTTTATTGTAGATCTTGCTGTATTAACATAATGAAAGAGTAGATCTCCTTCCATAGAACTATGAGCATTCCTGCTGTAAATGATGGTGATCGAGGCTTTTCTTTAACTACCATTGTGACATAAAATAATTACCATATGATAAAAGCCTCCTCCCCTTACCAGTGCAGTTTACAGTTCAAGTTCAAGGAAATCCACTGTTAAAAAGACAAGATTTGTAAAAAATATAATAAATGCATGATGTTTCCAAAGCCAATGAGTAATCCTGTTAGATAATAGTGATCTCAATATTGACCAAAATAATCGTGATTAGGATTTTTGCCATAGTCGAGCAGCCCTAGTTGGAAAGGCAGAAGCTTGCTCTATGGAAAAACCATCAAAGGTAAAACATAAGGCTTAGTAATGACTCAAGCTGTGAATACTAAACTACAGGGGGCAAAAACTGATTAGTAGTGAAAGTACTTATACGGATAGAAATGTATTAATCCATTACTAAAGCACTTAGTAGGCTTCTAGTAATACTGACAATTATGAACACCTCAATAGTCTTTGACAATTTAAAAAGTGCAAAAAATTGCTGTGCCTGGAGACAGAAAGAGTTTGACATGACAGGTCTGCAAAAAGTTTAGACAGAAGACATTGTGCACCTTAATGATTGTGCTCATATTTTCACTGGTAGCTTATTACTGTGGCAGTATAAAGCAGGCTTTCCTCCACTTTAATGAAAGCATGTCATGACTTAAGGCAGAGTACTACTAAATATGACAGCAATGAATAGTTAAGACAGAAACATTTGGGAAATAACCATTTATGTTTAATGAACTGACACCGGTCAAATAAGCAGGCCTTCAATATTAAAGGGCAATTCATTTGCCTTCAAATTGTTGAACCATATTGCATTTATATGCGTTATTGAAAGTTGCCTTAACTGCCTATTAAAGCAAATGATCTCATATGGTAGGAAGCTTCTAATTTTTGATTTATAAGATTAAAGAAGCACTATAGAAATGTGAAAATCCAGATTACGGAAACACAAATAAACTGAACAGCTACTTGTTACAAAAGGAAGATAAGTTATTAACAATATAATAACAAAAACCAAAATGTGTTCGCATGCAGCCCTTTGGTATGTCGAGAAACATGAGGATTTCTGTCATTGTTAGCAAGGAGATTAAACTACTTGCCCACTGAATGTTCACTGGCATGAGAGTTTTTTTTTCCCATCACAATTGCCCACTTGCTCAATTCACACAACAAAACAGTTTGGTGAAATGATTTTGGACAAGAGAAAAATCTCACAATTATGGTAGTTTAACTGTAAGTACTTTTTCAGTGCTATCCAAACCTGATCATCAAACCAATTTATTTGCTCAGAATACAAAGAACAGTCCCAAAATAATAAAGATCCAAACAAACACAGAATACAAAAGACAGAATAACTCAGCGAATCACTGTAGGGCATGAAGTGGCTTAACACTAGAAAGAAAGCTATAAAGAGAGAGGGATAGAGAAAGGAACCTTCAGCAATAAATCACAATCATTGACATTTGCAGTGGCTGAACCACTACAAAAGGAAGAGTCCTCATTGTCTAGAGCGTAATTCACACAGAACAAGTTTAATACATAATGTATTAACTAGGGATAGAAAAAAAACACACAAAAAAAACCAGTTGTACTCTAAAATAAATTAAATGTGAATAAATCAATAATTGTTGAATGTATTGATGAGTTAGAGTGGCTGCTGTACTGAAATCATAAAAATTTAATAAACTGCATCAAGTGGAGGTGTTGTTCTATACGTTTTAAATTTATCAAGAGATTTCATTAGACAAGAACATTATTTACCACTCTCGCGTTTGTTCATCGAAAAAAATTCAATGTCCAACAGGGCCTGGTATCTGTATGTATCTCGGAGATATTTAATGACTCTACCCTCAAAGGAAGAAAAAAAGAAATTGCAAGGAATGAGATATACCTCTGTGTCGCTGCAGACGTTAATTAAAAAAGAGGATCAAATTAGGGCAAACTCTTCATTTGTTACAGTGAAGGGACACACAAAAGAGGATGTATTGGAAAGGGGAAAAAACATGCTTCAAGATGAGATTTTGCTGTGTGGTTGATGGGGTTGAAAACAGCAGATTGCAAGGCAAAGACACTCAAGGGGAAAGGAAGAGAGTTATGAGTCAATTTACTGCTCTCCGTTTCTATGGTTAAGAAGAGTAAGGGCTTGAGTATTCTCTGGCTTTTGTTGTTCCATTGCTGGTCAATGTGACACCAGGGATTGCTCAGTTCTAGAGGCAAAGTAAGGATGGAGAGCAAGCTTTTCCCAATTCCAAAAAGACCCTTTGGAGACAAAATGAGCCACACAGTAATCAAGGGATGGATGCCTAGAGAAGTTGCTCTCGTACAGTACAGCGCAAAGTCATCCAGTTTTTGACACAACAAAATGTCAGACAAACAGTACTGGATACTGATAATGACATCCATTTGACCAATTCTGTTGGCATGGCAGCAAAGGGGAAAGGGCAAATATTTGCCTATTACAACAACTGATACAGTAGTTTAGTTTTGTTGTTATAGATGTAGTTTTTAACAGCTTGGGTAGGCAATAACTTTTGGTATGTATAGCCCAGGCTAATCCTTTAAACATGCACTTAAGAAAACATTTGTTTCCAAGGTTTTTGCATAGAGCTGCATTCTGAAACTTCATGTAAACGAGAACACCTATTTCCTTACGTCGCTTAAGGGATTAAAGAAAGCGGTTTAACAAACCTGGGTTTCTCTTTTGTGGCCATGTAAATGCATAAGTGGCATTTTTACAGAAGAGTGCACACGTGCGTGAACAGAGTGGGATAACAATCCTAATAAGTCATTGGATGGAGCACCACAGCATGTCAACACAGTGGAAAGAATTAAACATTTCTGGGAGTGGAAAAAAGCACATACACTAAAAACTATACCCATTTATACACACCAGTGAAAAATATTGTCTATTCCTCATGTTTGCATGTGCCTGACATTGGGAGAATCCCGGAGTTTTACGTAAGTGGGAGCGTTCCGATTCAGAAGACATTAATCCATCCACTGGAGTCAAATGGATTACTTTAATGATGGAAGTGTTTTTTGGAGCTTAAAAAATTTGACACACATTCACTTACATTTTATGGACCTACAGAGCTGAAATATTCTTCTAAAAATCTTAATTTGTGTTCTGAAGAAGAAAGTCAGTCATGCACATCTGGGATGGCATGAGGGTGAGTAAATTATGAGAGAACTTTTTGGGTGAAATTATCCTTTAATGCAAAGAGATCTCATTAGAATTCATTTGTATTCTTACGTGAAGTTTGGTTCAAGCAAATGTTCATTCTTTTACGCTTGCATAGATACTGAAAAATACAATATTGACAGCATACATACAACATTTTACATATTATAGAAAAGTACAAATGTTTACATGTACAGTTTGAATTGATTAATATTGAATAATTCATATAATTAATCAATTACATTTAATTTATTATCAATAAGATTAGTTAAATGCCATCACATTTATTTAATGCAGTGTTTTAATGGTTTCATTCAATTCCGTGTGATTCTGCTACCCTATACAACGTTTTAAAAGGATTATACCACTTAAACAAAGACTAAACTTAAAAATTTTAAAATTAATAATATCTCTCGTTTAATCATTTATAAAGCATTTGTTTTATTTTGTTTGCCATGGGACACAAGTTTAGTTTTCAGAACATCCCAAAAAAACTAAAATACAAAAGCACCATAAAACAATAACAAAATTGATCTGTAAATTTGTTAGCTGTAATTAAAATCTTCAGATTGTTTTCTGTAAAGAACAGACACAAATTCAAGCCTTTTATTCATTGATCTCTGTCTCCATCCACCACCGCGCCCACCGTAACCATTAACCAGTGCGGTTTTGTTTTCAAAATCCCAAAATTGCCACCTCAAAAAAAAAATGACGATCACCTCGGCATTGATTCCTCATTGGCTCTCAAGTGTCACATGACTGTTTACAACATGCTGTATTCTGCCATGTATATGTTTGATTGAGAAATCACAGTGCCAATATGGAGTGCATCAGGAGAAGATGTTCAGCCATTTATCATTTAAATTCCACTCTCTACCTCACACAACGCTATTGTATGCCATCAGGGAGCACATCGAATCTTCCTTTGGACTACTTTTGTACTGAATTTTACAATTTTTCTGAATACATTTGTGTAATTAAACCCATCTGCCCGTTATGTATTTTATATGCTAAATGGTTATGGTTAGCTTTAGGAATAGGTGTGGGATTAGTGGCTGTAAAATATATATAAATTCATAATTTTAAGAAAAAGTGTTGCTACTGTACATTAATCTACTTGTCACATGTTTTTATATTGTTGAAATGGGGTTAAGGGATCTAAAATATCTATAAAACAGTAAAGACTTACAAATATATTTATGATCGATTTGTGTATTAAAATATATTTGTAATGGATTCATCAATATTTTTACATTTTTAAAGCTGTAAATATGTAAAAATGTTTGTGTTTTAGATGCTTTCAAACTTCCATATTGTATGTATTAGTCTATCCAAACATGTATGTTTAAATGTTAATATTAACATATATTAATGAGATGAGGATGGTTAATGACATCAAAGTAACATCGGACCATCTCTTCATAACATCTACACACTCACGTGAGGCACTTTCATCTTGACTCTGAAGTATTGACCATTATTGCAAAAGTAATAACTTAAACAAAACATTACATGCTAAGAATATACACCAATGTGAGTAAAAACACTTTAGACCGGAAACTGCATCAGATTAAGACTGAACTCTTAAGTAGGGTATCGATATGGCCAGCACTGGCCATGACTTTCTGTTTGCTTGATCAATGGCAGAACAGGAAAACTTTATTTATTTTTGCAATTCCATTTGGTGGCACTAGTTGCACTTTAATAAAGGTCCGGTTTTAAAGTGCAAGAAGTAATTAATTCTGCAAAGAGTGAGGCTGACCATCTTAAGGCTAACAATACACTGTATATGGCAATAAATTCGAGGCACAGCAATAAGAGCAAGGTGCACTAGGCTATGTAAACCAGACTAAAAGCTTTTACGAGAGGACGGCAAGACCATAAATTTTCCCTTTTCAAATCTGACAGTAACATCTACTTAATGCTAATCATCTACACAAAGATAATGTTGCGATCAGGTTGTTTGTTACGAGGTGTCTGCTATGTGTTAGGTTTCTCATAAATGTAAATCAAAAAAGCCAGATTGTAAGCATAAGGTAGTGCTGTAATTTAGTCTCAATGGTTGCACTTCGATCACACTTCTGTGTTAAATCTCTTCTGTTGATTAAGTGAAATGCTATAGTTAAAAAGTTGAGGTAGGCTTGGGGCTCCAGCAGGACAGGCTTGATGTTGCAGGAATTAGGTTCAAATAATCAACCACTATACTATACACTATGCTCAATCCAGAAGCCAATGATTTGATGAGTGAGCAGTACCTAAAAACAAAGAGGCACAAAATCACTTTGCCAAACCTTCCTTTCACTGTTCCTCACTGATGGAATACAGCGTTTCCCATTAATTACCAAGACTGTGACAGCCCGACACTGTCAAATTTGTCCCGCCACACTTTCATAACAAACCGAAAATATTTTTACACTTCACATAATAACGTTAAAGATCTCTAACATTGTTTTGTGCTGTTACTTCGGCAAAACATCTCTCATTCCCAGTCAGTCAGTCCCCCCCCCCAGCATGCTCTCACAAACTGGAACCACCCGGCTGCGTCAGACACATCAAGGCATTTTGAGGACACAACATCATTTGAGGTAGGTAACATTACAGTTATAAAATAGTCCAAACACAATTTTATAATTATCAATGTACAAAAGCAAACAGATAATTATAAAATTGAGATAATTAACGTTAATCTAATGTTAGCTAAGTTAGGTAACTTTAACATTAGCTAACAACACAACAATCTCCTCGCTTATGTAGACTGGCAGTGTTGCCAACTGGCAACAATTTAGCAACTTTTCAGACCCCTTTAGTGACTTTTTTTACATTTTTTATAAAAGGACCTAGCGACAAATCTAGTGACGTTTTGAACAAATCTTAGCTACTATCTGTAGGAGTCGCCAGTACTGCCCCATGAATGCAAGGTCTTGCTTTCCCGATGCAGGCACACCTCTCTGTGTCTACTCTGTTCAGTGAGTGGCAGAGAGGAGCAGCACATTCAGTTGACCTCAAAGCAGCAGACATAGACATAGCAGACCTTTGTTTGCCCCTCCTTTGTTTTAATTTAAACTATTTAATTTGACCATTTAATTAGATTTGTATTCTTCTCATGCACTTATCACTCAATATCAATGTTCATTCCCGTTTCTGAACACTCTGAACATTGTATTTTATTCAAACGCATAATAAGCTTTAAACTTATATACACACACAATACAAATAAAAATACAAATGCACATAGTCTTAGACATTACACACACAGATTCAAAAAATAGCTAACGTGTCACACTCTAAAATATACTCACAAGAGTATAGAAAAGAATGAGAGTTAATCCCTGAATTCAAGGGGTGGCTGAAGCCCTATGTGGGCACTGACACAAGCGCTTACTGTCTTAACAGTCCCTGACTGAAAACGGAACATCCTTCGTGTGGTTTTTTACTGTCTTGATTAACTTACTACTAGAGCACAAAGTTGTTTACAAGAGCACAAAGTTCTTCATAGATCTAGACTCTTAATTTTGCTCTCAAAGTGCACCAGACAGATGCATTGAACTATAAAAGGTACAACATTTTCTTATGGAGGACCATGCCCCCGTACCCCCCTAGAGGGTCTGAGGTCCAACATTTTCTTACTAAAGGTTCCGTGTTCCATCCACCACAGTCTCACAAAATCCTGTGGGAAACACTGGAAAGGAATGATCTTCTAATAAAAATCCTTCCCAAATACATCTAGTCTGGTGCGTAGTGGTGGTGGCGTAGTGGGCTAAAGCACATAACTGTTAATCAGAATGTTGCTGGTTCGATCCCCACAGCCACCACCATTGTGTCCTTGAGCAAGACACTTAACTCCAGGTTGCTCCAGGGGATTGACCCTGTAATAAGTACACTGTAAGTCGCTTTGGATAAAAGCGTCTGCCAAATGCATAAATGTAACTAATTCCCTTCCAAATTTAAGAAAGATCTAAATCCTCAATCCTGAATGACTCAATCCTATTAATGCACTTTAATACATTTTACAAAATACAGACATTTAAAAAAAGACTATTGTTTTTTCTCTTTTATATCTTTTTTTCCTTCTCACTTTTTATCTCTCCAGATAATTTTCTCATGTAAAGAATCTGGGTGTGGTGGAATTTCCCAGTGATTGTTGGCTTCATGCTTTTAATGGCCCAGTAGACTCCAAATCACCACTTCCTGCACTAAAACTAAACTTTTGACCAAAACATCAAAAGGTGATAATTTTCTCTCATCTCAATGTCATTTTTTAAATCTTACAATACTATCTGATTTAAGTTACACTGACTTATGTATTCACATATAATTGGTTTTCTTTTCTTCGCTGTTAAGAATCCTGACCTCATGCTCCTTTATCAGGGTGATGGCAATTAAGATCAAAGGTAGACTAAACAGAAACTATTTCCAACAGCCATTTTAAGATTTTCCTTTCATTTATAGATAGCACATATGATTCTAAAATAAGAAATACCAAGAGAACATGCATGAAGCACTGTAAGGAGCCATTTAATTGCATTCAGCACTGTAGTGAACTAGAGTAAATTCAGCTACACATTCTGCGGTATGAACCAACTCTTCTTTTCATTCGATTTTCACATCAAATGTCCAACAGTCCAAAGTTAACTACAATAAAAACTGTTTTTTGGAGATGTCTGTTATGCTATGCTGTGACAATGCAAATTGATATTTTCTGTTTTACAAATAGTATACAATAGCAATAAACAATAGAATGTAATAAACAGAAAATAAGCTTGCAGATTTTGGGCAAAAATAAATAAATATAGGAAATAAGGCTTAAATTGAAACCAAACAAGTAGGATCACGTTTGACAACATACTTATTGGATTTCCCTGAAGATTCTATTAAATAAGGTCCATATTCTAAAAAAATATATATTTATACGGGGTTCAATAAAATAAATCAATTACAGTGCAGCAAGCTCATGCAAGTCGAACAATGTTGTGGTTGGCTGAACTATAAGAAAAAGAAAACACACTACTTGACCACCATAATAGGGTCATTTTTCTGTATGTTACACTGTGTGTGTGTGTGTGTGTGTGTGTGTGTGTGTGTGTGTGTGTGTGTGTGTTTAATCTTTAACACACTGGCAGTATTTCCCTTCTTTAAATGCATGCATATAGCTGACCTTTGCCAGTAATAGCTGCAGTTGCCAAACCATCACAGGGGGTCCAGCACACTGAAAAGGTTAACAGAATAATTTGCACAGTGCACCTGGTGCGTGCTGCCACTCTGGAAACGAGGACATTGCATTTCAGTTGTTACTTTCAAACCATGGCTTTACCTCCTTAGAACTAAAATAATGATCATTGTGACTGCAATAGCCAGGTGCCCACCTCTCTGCCAACAATGAAATAGTGTTTTACATTTTAAGTAGTGTAGTTAATACAGCTAACTGATAATATCTGGCTGCCTTCAAGATCACACTCAGGTTTGTAAACCAGTCGCAGGAAGGAAATTACAATATCATAAGGGAAAGAAACAATTTTTTTCCTAATGTGTCTGTAAATCGAAAAGTATCATAACTCATTTTTTAACATGTCGTTATAAGTGGACAGTGGGCTTTCTGCAGTGGCAAGACCTGATGAGAGCCCAACAATTTTACTACATGTATGAACATTTCAAATCAACCGGTTTCATTGCAGAGATTTGTAAGAACATTTGGATAGATATACCAAAATATGTGTGTTTGAAGACCATGACAAAAATAATGTCAGCAAAGCACATGTTGGAGGATATCTTTCTCCAGGCAAGGGAGGTCTAGCCACATTGGAAGCCAGTGCATTCACATCCCAGCATGGCTGATGGGCGCCAAAACGAGCACTCCACTTAAAAGAGCCCTTCTCTATTTACACGTGAACATTCAAAAACACTGCGGTTATGCCAAAGGCAACATAAATGACAGGACTGGCACATATGACAGGGCTATCAATATCCACTCTTTCATTTTGTAAACAATTTGCTCATTGATCGGTCTGGCTTTTGTATTTTGATTGTTCCTCGAGGCATGAAGACCACCAGTGCGGAACATTAGAGGCTTAGGGGCCGTTCACACCGAACATGTTCTTGCGCTAAGAAAAAGCTAGGTGCAGCGCCACGGACGACGGACGTGTCCTGAGACGCATCTTTAACAGCTGAAGTTTAAAAACGCGTTAAAAAACGCGGCTCAACCGTCAAAAACATCCATGTAACACATGTTTACATAGGACAACAACTGAAAAGAGCGGAGGCGAAAAATGCATTCTGTGTGAACGGCCCCCAACTCGTGTCGTAATGTTTCAGAATACCAAGATTTTCAAAACACTGCGAAATCTATAAATACTGAATTCTGGAAAGTTTACATTCACTCAACTTTAGAACTATAGAACCATAAATCTCACCCTTATCCGCCTCATGGCCGCAACAATCTCCACACGGCTATTGGGTCGAGCCACATCCAGACTACCGATATACTGGAAATCAAAGCCAAGAACATTGAATATATTAGACAACATGTCGACAAGTTAAGCTTAGTGAAAGAAATATGGTATGAAAATCCACGCACGACTGCTTAACTGACTGCTATATGGAATGTAAACAAGTGGCACAACAACTTTAAACAGGATTTGCAACACAGCAAATGCAGCTTTAGTGGTAGTTAAAACGCATAAATATGTTGCTGATAAAGGTAACGTAAGAGGAAATTACCTTTGCCTCGAAATTAATTCCATGTTGGAATGCTTCCTCGTTATGCATAGGAATCCGCAAATCGTGCCCATCATCGACTAAATTATATTTTGTTTTGGCAGGCATGGTGACTATTTCTGATACGTCTTTCGCCACAGTTAAAAACAAAAACAGCTCGAGGAGAAGTCAACAGTTTGGTGGTGTAAGGTCTAAGTCTAACTCTTGCGTTCCATGTCTGTTTTAAGCCCGAGGTTACTCTTATTTCTCACGCGTGCTATAGCATCTGACGGAGCAACTTTTGAAGAAATCACTCTCTACAGTCCGCAGTCGCAAAACGTGTGTATTTCCCCGTCTGGTTTAAGGTGCCTGTGTCCAAATATTAGTAATCTGCTGAGTTGTTCCCATTCCAGCGGGTAGTCCTAAATGGTGTTGTAGTACTTAAATCCTGCTTCCTGGGCATGTCAATTTCCAACAACTTCACACCAGCGCCATAACCGTGCCCACGCATCCTTTTCGAAACGATTGTTACGAGGGAAGAGAGCCATTGGCTGAAAGGGGGAATTCCACCTGCTTTCATTGGAACACGGCTTCATCACAGGTTTTGGAGGAGGAGAAAAACACCTCGCTTTACATTCAAGCGCTGGTTTAACGGAGAGCGGAGGGTGGCACCTAGTGGCAGGTTTCGACAGAATCGGCACACAATGGGCAGCTGTGGCAAATTGGCAGCTTGTTTTGTTTCATTTTCATTGCATTTTCATGTCAGATACACAGTGGGCAGACTTTTTACAAAAATTATAACTAAATTAATAAAATAATAATAATAGTAAATACAAATTTGGACTTGTCTCCCCTTTTAAAAAAAAACAAAAAAAAAACGCAAAAATCAAGGTCACTTGATTTGAGGCACTTACAATGGAAGTGAATGAGGCCAATTTTTGGATGGTTTAAAGACAGAAATGTGACGTTTATATATATATATATATATATATATATATATATATATATATATATATATATATATATATATATATATATATATATATATTATTATTTTATTTTATTTTTTAAATAACTTACATTATTCTTCTGTTAAAACTTGGGTATTATTTGAGCTGTCGAGATGTTTAAATCAGTTGTTTAGGGATTTAGGGTTTTATGCCCTGACATCATCATGTCAACGAAGTTGTTATATAGGATATAACTTTATACAGAAAAGGGTATTAAGCTATTTTATCACATTAAAATAACTTTAACACACATATGTTTACATCTTGTAGCTATATTTTAGAAACAGGTAGTATTTCATCATTTACGCATTGGCCCCATTCACTTCCATGCCTCACAGAAGAAGGGACAAGTCAAAATAATTTTTTGTGGTAATCAAAATTGCCAGAAATGCTGTCAATTGAGCTTACCTTGAACTGAACACAGAATTTTCCTTAAAACTGTCTCCTCAAAACAATTTTCAATGAACAATTTTCAGTGAACACAACACTTTTGCTATTTCCTTTTTCACGTCTATATTTTTAAAAAGTAAAATAATTAAAAGATTTTATGTAGATAAAATCCATTTACTTTTGCGATGTAATCTGTCAAGGTTTGCCTCTTGTTTCCTCAAGTGTCTTTTAATGCCTTACCTATCAACTTTATTTTATTTTACATATGTATGTTTGGGAAAGTTTTTTTAAGGAAAGTATTATTTATTGGTGATTAACTGGTGATAAATGACAGTAGGCATTTTTATGTTTCATCAAATTGCCTTCAGATAGTGAAAAGCACTTGAATTGACAGAAAGTGCTTGTGCAGTCTGCTGTTGCTGTAGAGTTACATCCAATAGGAAATTTATGGTGTGCCTACTTAGTTGTTACTCATTTTCAGTGTTATTTATTTATTTAAATAAAAACATAGTGCCCCAACAATTTTATTTTATTTATTTATGTATTATTATAATTTTTTATCAGTGACAAAGACATTAACTGTATTCTGTTAAATGCATTGATGATCGCAGTAATACTGGATCAACTCCCTGTTCCCTCACTGACTTACAGGAACCACTGGATCCTTATTTAGAGTCTTTCATTTGGTAAGACTAAATCGTTCTGCAAACCTCCTAACAGACAGACAGACAGACAGACAGACAGTCAGACAGAGCAAGCTGCTTATGCTGAATTAATAATGAAGCAATTCCCTAGGAATTTGGGGCACATTAGCTGCAGAAACAGGATCAGAACTTTCCACACAGAGGGCCTTTATGTAAACACCCTTGTACAAAAACAAAGAAGCTGTAGACAAGGTGACATATTTGTTTGTAGCCTACATCTCTGTTGGCTTTTCATGAGGTTAAGTTTACAAAGATAAAGTAGTTTTGTAATTTTATTTTAATATTTAGCATTGGCACATATACAGCCATGGCCAAAAGTATTGGCAGTGAAATAAATGTTGTGTTTTGCATAGTTTGCTGCTTCAGTATTTGTAGATTATTTTTTTCACATGTTTCTATGGTATACTGGAAAACAAAGATAAGCATTTCAATTGAGTTTTAAAGGCAATATATACAGTGTTGACCCTTGTTCATCATAACCTCTGCAATTCGCTCCGGCATGCTGGATATCAGCTATTGGGCCAAATCCTGACTGATGGCGATCCATTCTTGCCTTATTAGTGCTCGGAGTTGATCACAGTTTGTGGGCTTCTGCTGGTCAACTCGCCGTTCAGGATTGACCATAGGTTCTCTATAGGATTAAGATCATGGGAGTTGCCTGGCCACTGATCCAAAATTGTTCCTGGATCATTGGGAGAAGTTGCTCTTGGAGGACGTTTTGATACCATTCTTTATTCATGGCAGTGTTTTTGGGCAGAATTGTGAGAGAGCCCACTCTCTTGGATGAAAAGAAACCCCACACATGGATCACTGTTGGCATGATGCAGGACTCATGGTAGCATTCACTTTTTCTTCTCCGGACTATCGATTTTCCAGATGTCCCAAACAGTCGGAAGGTGGCTTCATCAGAGAAAATAACTTTGCACCAGTCTTCTGTCCAATCCTTGTACTTCCTGCAGAATTTCAGTCTGTCCTTGATGTTATTCTTGGAGAGAAGTAGCTTCTTTGCTGCTTCTTTGCTGCCCTTCTTGACACCAGGCCATTGTCCAAAAGTTGTTGTTGTTGTTTTTGGCACCATTCTGAGTAAACTCTAGAGACTGTTGTGTGTGAAAATCCCATGAGATCAGCAGATACAGAAATACTCAAACCAGCCCATCTGGCAATTATGCCACGGTCAAAATCACTGAAATCACATTTTTCCCTATTCTGATGGTCGATGTACAAATATACTTAAGTTCCTGACCCATATCCACATGATTTTATGCACTGCACTGCTGCCACACAATTGGCAGATTAGATAATTGCATGGATGAATGTTGGTACCAGGCGGGCTGGTTTGAGTAATTTTGTAACTGCTGATCTCGTGTGATTTTCAGGCACATCTCTTGAATTTAGAATGATGCCAAAAACAAAAACGTCCAGTGAGCATAAGTTCTGTGGACGTAAATGCCTTGCTGATGAGAGAGGAACAGAGAATGGCCAGACTGGTTTGAACTGACAAAGTCTACGGTAACTCAGAAAACCCCTCTATACAATTGTGGAGGGAAGAATAGCATCTCGGAATGCTATTCTGAGATGCGGGATGGTGCTGTTTTGGCGGCACAATATTCATACACAATATTAGACAGGTGGCTTTAATATTGTGGCTGATCGGTGTATATGATGAGCTCTCTGTTGATCATGCCAGAGCAAAACATTTTAATATATATATTTTTATTTTTAATATATATTTAATAATATATATATATATATATATATATGTATATATATATTATATCTTAAATGTAAAAATAAAAAGAATGAATAGAAACATCTATTTTAATTGTATCATAATATGCAAAATAGCCACATTTTATAACCCATACATTTAAACAGAGCTTACTTGAAATATATTTGTAAAGGGATCAATGGAAAGGAGGAGGCCAGAACTGGCTTTACGATATAAATAATATTGTAATGAGAAACTTAAAACAAACACACACATGACGGACATGTCCGTAAACTACCTCTCTCTCCCGCACGATCCTCTGCAGTCAACCTTTATCCCTCTCTGAGGCTTGATTAGCCTAATACGGGACCGGGTGTGTAGGATCACGACCCGGCCCCGCCCTCCGCCCTGCCACAATATTATAACGTAAATATTGTTACTGTATGTTCCAGGCACTAAAACTAACACTATAAACATGCAATGGACTAACTCTATATACACATTTTATATACTGTACATACAGTATATCACAACTGGCAACTCTGGATAAAAGGAACAAAGCTTTTTTTTGTATATTAGTTGTGTACGATTAAACCATATAAAAGGAAGAAAAGCAGACTGTGGAATAATAATGATGGTGATAACTGTTCTTCTTTATGCCTTTAACCTACATTATTACAATAAAAGTGTTCCAGGTTGTATTGATTTAGATCAGCCACTAAGGTTACATTTTTTTTTATTTTTTTTTATGTAATATTTTTTATGCATGCTTGCTGAAGTCTTCTCTGTGAATTGGCGAGAATACAAGCACAGGGCAAAGGCAGGGGAACAGATTTTAATAATTTATAACAAGGCTGCCAAACAACAAACTAACAACCATGAATCTATGGTTGGACACATCAAGGTAAAATGTAATCAAAATGTCACATTTTGACACACTGCCCTTGATATAATGTGGCCTTGCCTTTGGTCAAAGACTCATTGCTGTGTTTCATTTGAGCAGCAAAGCATCCAAGGGAATGACATACTAAAGATGGCTTATCAACTTGGCCTCAATAAATTAGATGTTTTATTGCAGCCAAGGCCAAATATCTAAACAGTATTCAAGATTAGTTTTATGGGTAATCTCAGATAAGTGAGGAAACCAGTACAGAAAAGGCTGCAGTTGCCATCTTTGCCACAGAGTGTCACTGATGTTCTGCTATTAACAAATTGAATATTTACGTACACTTGGAACCAGCTTTTTTGAAGACTCATCTGAACAAATGTGCAATTTATATAGATAATATTATTCATTGATAGAATATTTTCCGTAAAGAAGCTGTGCTAAAAAGGTAGAGCAACAAAGTCCCTCTCCTATAATGACATAATTTCCACAATCTATCAACATTTCTTAGGATGATGCCCTTATTTTGATAAAGGAGTGGAATGTTTTTAAACTGCCTTTGTTGGTGGATCTTATCTATATAGATAAATACAAATGGTACGTGCAGAAACAAAGACTAGTCATTCGAGTTGTGGCAATATTAGTCATTCAGAGTCATGACAATTTCCTTTACCGTGCTGACCTTTATAATTTTTTACTCTACTCACATGATGGTCCCTGTAGCTGCAGTTCTGGTACTACAGACATTACCAATCAGTAGCTTGTAAATCAATTAAAATGATTGCCATCAGTTCCAGCTGAAATAACCCAGACTTGTTTTTTCTTTTTTACTCTGGTCCACCTTTAAACACATATTTAAACCATAATCGCATTACTGGGATGCAGACCTTTTATTTTGTCGAGTGTCACATTGTGCAGCGCCGACCAGTACCCAGTAGTGCAAAAAGATGATAGTTTCTAAAATTGCCAAATGTAAACATAACATACTATGTGATAGTGTTCTATGCACACAGCAGTTAATGAAGTAGCAGCCAGGTATAAAGTGACAGTAATTAAAGTGCAACTCAGGACACGTGTGTGTCAAACTAGTCTCTGAGTATTGAGGAGTCTGATGGCTTGGCGGAAGAAGCTGTTACACAGTCAGGTAGGCTAATGGTCGTCGTTTAGCTATTTTTTGTGAAATAGCCCACCAGCCGCTTTTAAATAGCACAATGTGTGTTATCCTGACTTCCTGTGTTAAAGTTATAGTTCACCCAAAAATGAAAATTCTCAAATAATTGACTCACCCTTATGCCATCCCAGATGTGTATGACTTTCTTTCATCTGCTGAATTCAAATTAAGATTTTTAGCTCAGCTCTTTTGGTCCATTCAATGCAAGTGAATGGGTGCCAAAATGTTGACGTTCCAAAAAGCACATAAAGGCATCATAAAAGTAATCCATATGACTCCAGTGTTTTAATCCATATCTTCAGAAGAGACATGATAGGTGTGGGTGAGAAACAGATCAATATTTAAATATTTTTTGCTAGAGATCTTTTCCCTGCACAATAGGAATATGCATGCATATTATTAAATAATAATATGCATGCAAAGTTAAAGTGGAGATTAACTGAGCAGGGAGGAGAATTTATTGTAAAAATTACGTTTTTACTACCCACACCTATCATTTAGCTTCTGAAGACATTGATTTAACCACTTTTATGGATTACTTTTATGCTGACTAATGTGATTTTTGGAACTTCAAAATGTTGGCACCTATTCACTTGCATTGAATGGACTGAAAAGTTCCTAAAAAAAAAAAAATCTTAATTTGAATTCAGCAGATGAAAGAAAGTCATACATATCTGGGATGGCATAAGGGTGAGTCAATTATTTGAGAATTTTCATTTTTGGGTGAACTATTCCTTTAACACAGGAAGTCAGGATAACACAAATTGTACTATTTAAAAGCGGCTGGTGGGCTATTTCACAAACAAAAAAGCCTGCACGGCAAAAGGAAATAAACAAAAATAAATAAATTAAATTGTGCCCACCTTACAGTGCACCGAATGTGGACTTGCGCTATGGAGCAGATTAAATCCTTCATTAGGGTCTAAATGTCTAATTTAAATGCCTTACTGAAAGAGTTCATTTGAAAACACAATTGAGGGAATGCACACCTAATAGCCTACATGTAGAAGTGATTGCATAAATATATGAAGGATTAAATTAAAATACTACTCAAAATGCAAGTTTATTTATTGAAACATTGGCCAAAAGCTTGTATTTTGAGTTGTGCAGTTATTTTTCCCCCTTTACGGAAAGTGTACAATGTATTGATTTTGTTTATAAAACAGCTGGGCGAAATGCAATATTTTTTTTAATAAAGGAATATCACAATATCCGATTAGCCTATATGTCTACACCAATCCGGTAAAGTTGGACATATATTCACAGATTCGAACTTCCCAGACCAATAACTAATTTGTAACATAAACGTAGTAGGCTATTGTAGGCAACGAGCTACAACCTCCCTTTCATCAAAACGAGCCTTCCTCAGAGCTGGACAAATTACATTGATCTATACTCGATGCCGGTAAGTCCGCAGGGACCATCTGCAAAGTGCATAACCGAGAAGCGATACTGTACAAATATTCAATAACTTCACTATTACACATTGTAGTGTCAAATTCAGTTTCCAAATTCAGTTCACACACCAGTGGTATCCTGCTGGTTATACTACAATTCTTAGTTTGGAAAAATTAGATTTTGCATAATTTTGAGGATTTTTTTATTAGGAAAAATATACAATAACTTCACTTACACATTCTAGTGTCACCAAATTCAGTTAACACATCAGTGGTCTCCTGCTGGTTATACAACAATTCTTTATGCAAAAGCACATTTTTCCAAACTAAGTGTTGTAGTAAGCTATAGCCAGCAGGAAACCACTGATGTGTGAACAAAATTTGGTGACACTTACGTGTAACAGCGAAGTTATTGAATATTTTTTTAGTATCGCTTTTCGGTTTTGCACTTTGCAGATGGTCCCTGCGGATCTCAGCCGGCTTCGCGTATAGTAAAAAATCAATGTAATTTGTCCAGCTCGGATGAAGGCTCGTTTTGATGAAAATGGGGTTGTAGCTCTTTGTCTGCATTGCTACGGTTGGAAAGAGGCGTCGTTTATATTTCAACAGCGTTTCTGTAATTAGTTATTGATCCGAATCTGTGAATATATTTCCAACTTTACCGGACTGACACTCTGGGTCAACGTGGTCATAGTCTAAAATATCAATTACTATCTGATGCATTTGCTGCCATTTCAATTCACACCACTAATAGCGTAGACGAAACCTGCCCTAAAGAACATTACCATTAAGATGGAGGGAGCAACTGTCAGGGGCTTGAAAGATTATGAAATAAATGACATAATGCAAACACAGAGAATTTCTCATGATTTCAAACCTATAAACTAATTCAGACGTATTTAAACCTTAGAAATGGTTTAATGTCTCCATATAAATATACAAAAAAGATTGTAATTATCTTGGCAGTCTTGATTTCACTCAAAAACACAATTGTTCTTTCAGTGTAATGACATGGTTAATCACAGCCAAGAACCAATTTAATCAGCAATTTAGTTCAAATTTTGCAGTGCAATCCCTTAATGAAACAATGTGTGGCGGTAGAGTGCGGAGGAACACAATGCGATTTTGTAACACTTGAGGTTAAAGATCTCTGTCAACAGGTGTAATCAGCCTCTCTATTGAGCAGTGATGAAGACTGAATCGGTTGTAACCTTTTTCTTCTCGGTTTTTGAAGGGTGCTAAAGATGTACTGATTGTTGGGAACAGTCTGTATCTCTCTGATAAACTCTTCAGTCTTTTGAGCAAGGCACACAAGTAAAATCAGACATTTTGCATGGCTTCCAAAAACACACATAAGCATACATAATCCAAGTCTAAGATGAAAGGAGGCAATGGGCCCTTAAACTCCATCTGGCCAAATATGTACCTCACTCTGTGTGCTGCCTGGCACGTTGCTCCACGTTTATTTATGTTACCGCTAACAGACATGGCCACATTAATTCCTCACACATGCTCCCTCATATAGGCCAAAGGCTTTCTCACTCTCTTGGACATTTGGGGGACAAAAGGGCTTGTTTGTTTGCCATTATTTTAATGTCTTGTGGAATCAACTGACAACGTGCTTCCTGGGATAGAAAACAAGTATTAAAAAGCAGTTTGCATCCCAATTTGAAGAGAAAAAAATCATTTATCAATCAGTTATTATCACCAAATTATAAGAGTCACAATCAATTTCATGTCAATATTTCAAAGAAAATTAAACTAAATTGAGGTCAACTTCCTATCACCCATGAGATTACAATCCATTTAGTCGTTTTTCCATTGAGAGAAAGGGTCGTAAATGGCCATAAACATTACGTAATGTCAGGTGTGTTACAGAGTAAGGTTAGTTTGCCTGGCACCTGTTTTACAATGCATTTATCTTCTGTCTTGAGTAAAGGCATCAGTCTTTGAAATACAAAAGATAAGTAGCGGTTGAACTTTAGACCTAGTATTCCAATGGGATCTATTGTTTTTTTTAATTAATTCTTATCAGCATGTTGCTCCATTTCATAGCATTGCACTTTAAATTAATGTGAAATGACACAGATAAAATCGTTCAAACATGCCGTTGTATTAATAGTTTCTAATTTAATAAAAAAAAAAAGGGTACGGATATTTCACCATATCATATGACTGAGATCACAGTGTAAGAAGCGAAGGACTGATGCCTCTACTGTTTTGTATGTCAGTATATGTGTGTGTCATCACACAATGGGGTATTGACCTCTGACAAGCATGAGTAAAAATGTGTCACCATTTCCAATCAGCAACCATTATTCTGAAGCTACTTTTGGAACAATTAGTTCCAATCTATCACAGATGTGACCAAAAACATCGCTTGGACCCACAGAATAACAGAACAATCAGAAAAGCCAGAACACTCTTATCCACTTATGACAAATACACCGATGCACTGCAAAGCTTGATTGACTGTTCAATCCAGTTTGTGCATTGACAATGGAAGACTGTTATTTAGTTGTCTGGCCATAGCATTTTATTGAGCTCTTTCAGTAAGATGCTTATTGAGTGTCCAGCACTGTGTTTTTCTCTCTCAGAAGCAGAGTTTATCTGGGCACTGATGAGACTAAGCCCCCCTCTCCCCGAACAGCACCTGCCTCTCATTCAAGAAGAAATGTGCTCACAAGGCAGTGCATAAAAGCAGTGTTGATGGGCTAACTTTAGCATAAAAAAAGAGGACAAATATAAGTCTCTATTGCCTTAAAAGCATGGACACAGTGTGTTGTTTTGGACTTTAAAGGTGCTTTAAAGGTACATATTAATTTTTAGTTTTATGTTGCACTGGCTGAAATGGCAGTCACATTGGACACCAAGCGCCGCATCACGCAAAAGCAATGGTTATCGATGCATTCTTGAAATGCACTTATCCCAGTCATATGAGTGCACATGATTTAAAACCTGTTTTTCAAAAGTAATGTTCATTTCTTTTTAATTAGGAAAAATATGTTAAAAAATGAAAAATATATAAATCTATATGTAGCCAAATGGAGAAATGTAATGTAATTTAACTCTAGTCATATATCGGACATGGCCTCTTTAAAGTTTTTTAAAGTGGTTTTGCGACACCAGAATTTTGCAACACCTGCTTTCCGGCACTTTCTTGTAATAGACACGTCAGAACATACATTGTACAAGAGAGCTCCCAGCTTTTTTATTGGTTGACAATACTTTGGGTAAATATAACATTTCACACAGAATGCTGAAAAATCACATTAAATATGTGTTCACAAGAGTCATAAATTAAAACTGAGTGTTTGTTATGGAATATTTTTGAAGGATGCACATCCTTCAAAAGTTTGACCATGTTTTCTGCACACGTGCAAGGAATGGTTATGTAAATTTAGTATTAATCATATCTTATTTAATGATTTATAGCCCAGAGTCTTTTCCAGCATAATTAATAAGTGTAATACATGTTATATGTGAAAACGTGTAATGAGCATTCTAGTCTTTTAAACAGTTGTACATGTCCTTAAAGCCTGGTTAAATGCATAAATACTGTGAGTGTTTAAGCATGTTTAAGTATGTATTAAGGTGATGTATGCTGAAGCATATGGTTAGGCTAATGCCCTGTTTGTATTTTCATTTAACATTAGCCTCTACCATATTTCATTGTACCTTATTTCATTCCCGAATTTAATTTTTTCTAAAGAACAGCAGCCAAAGTAAAATCCCAAAACATATTTTGTGTCCTATGTGTTTATTTACAACCCACCGGCTACATAAATATATGAATGGTTTTTAAACTGTTGTGTGTATCACAGCAGTTTCCTGGTTAAATAAGCCCTAAAGTTACTACAACAAAGACTTTTAGACATTGTTTAAACCTGATATTAAGTCTTGTGTGGTTAGATGACCACAAGTCACATCATTGTTTACACCTGGTTGCTTAAATGCATCATCTGTGACCACCTGTGATAGAATTTGGAGGGGAGGGACTCAGAAAAGACAAAATGCGTGAAAAAAGGTGCACTATTTCTTCCAGACTCATCTGAAATTTAAAACAACATTTAAAGCAACATTTTGGACAGAATTGTCTGTTGTTTTAGCGTATTACATGTATTAACCTGAGCTGCAGATGTTTGTGCTTCTCATAAGTGTCCATGTTGATTTCAGACACACTGAAGAAGATCTGTGAAGTTCTTGTATTTGTGTATGAATCAGCTTTTTAAACATTTCCTTTTAAATCCACTCATAACCGACAAACTCTTGTTTTACCGCAGTGGTTAATTGACAGTTGAGGGGATGTGCTTTGCTGCTGCCAGAACGCATACAGGATGGATTAGTGTTTAGACCTCAAATGTGATGTGGTCATATGTGTTTTTGACCACATTTGTATGTGTTCTTTGACCCGATCACAAAATGTTTTAGACCCAGCTTAGACCTGTATTTAGTGCTGACCACATGTGATTGGATCACCAAAAGCATATAAAAAATGTAGCTGGTGGGTTGTAAAGAAACAACACAAGATACAAAAATATCTTTGGGATTTTATTTTGATGGCAATAAAGGGAAAAAGCAGCATTTGATGGGGCCATACATGTATATATATATATATATATATATATATATATATATACAGTATATGTGTATATACACACATACAGGGTTGGGAGGGTTACTTTTGAAATTTATTCCACTACAGATTACAGAATACATGCTGTAAAATTAAATTGGTAACATATTACATTTAGACAAGGTCAGTAATGTATTCTAAATACTTTGCATTACTTCTTCAGCATTTGTAGACTTTTTCACTTGTTTTGACGATAAAAACTCTGCCAGTACAGTAAGACAAAATACACATGTTAAAAATACATCCTCTGAAAAACATAAATATCTTATGCAGTGTTGTTTCTAAAACAATTGATCTTGTTTTAAGGGTTTTTAGATATTGTTACAGGAAAACAATAAAAAATTATTATCAAGAATGTGATTTTTGCACTAATATCAAAGGTCTTACTAGAAAAAAGAAATTATGATCCAACGTGAATTATCTTGATAAAAAAATGTGAATGGTAACGTGCATGTAAAATGGCTAGAAATAGTATTTTAGCTTAGCGTAAAGCTGACAATTTACACAAGGTTTATTTCTATTTCTTCTGCTGCAAACTTACTTCAAACGTACTGCTCTGTTTGCTCGTATGAATGTAACACATCATAAGAAAGTGTTTCACCACTGTTCAAATTTTCAATCACATCATTTATATGTATAAATGTTTTCCATCTGAAAGGATTAAATATTAAATGACAATAAAACAAAAAAAATCTCATCAGTAATCAAAATACTTTCTAATGACCAATTATTTAAATTGTAACTGTAGTGGAATACAGTTACTTGTATTTTGTATTTTAAATATGTAATCCTGTTACATGTATTCCATTACTCACCAAACCTGTATGTGTGTGTGTGTGTATATATATGAAAAGACATACACAGATGTGGTCAAACAATCCGTGTTTGTGTACCTAGACGACATTTTTTTTCGAGTGACAGTAATGACCATGTCCAGCACATCAGGCCATTGCTTCAGTGGCTGATGGAGAATTGACTGTTCATCAAGGTGGAGAAGTGCGAGTTCCATGCACAGTCGGTTTCATTCCTAGGGTTCATCCTCTCGCCTGATGGTATCTGAATGTACCCAGATGAGGTCAAGGCTGTTGAGAGTTGGCCAACCCCAGACTCTCGCAAGGCGGTCCAATGGTTTCTGGTGTTTTCCAACTTCTATCTGCATTTCATTCTGAACTCTAGCCAGTTTACCACACCTCTGATGAATCTAACCTCCACCAAGACAGAATTTGTTTGGTCAATGCAGGCTGAGGCTATGCTCCAAAACATAAAGCGCTTCTTTATTTCTGGACCCATCTTGATAAATCCTGACCCGTCTTGTCAGTTTGTGCTGGAGGTGTATGCGTTGGGGGTCGGGTCAGAGGTGTTTTGTCCCAGAAGTCTCCCTCGGATGGGAGGTTGCACCCCTGTGCCTAATTTTCTCATCGTCTCTCTCCATCGGATAGAAATTACGATATTGGTTATCGTGAGTTACTGTTGACAGGCTGACTTTGGGCAAGTGGTGACACTGGTTGGAGGGATCGGGGGTCCCTTTCATTGTTTGGACTGACCACAAGAACCTTGAATACATCAAGACCGCAAAGGGACTAAATTCCAGACAGGCTTGCTGGGCACTCATCTTTGCAGAATTTACTTTGTATTATCGTGTCACCCGGTTCAAAGAACAAAAACCCAATGCTCATTCTCGCTCTTCTGAAACTGAGAGCAGCTCCGCTTCACAGGACACCATTCTTCCACTCTCTGTAGTGGAATTAGTGGTGGCTTGGCAAGTTGAGGCCAAAGTCCACTTGGCTTTACATGACGTTAAAACTCCCGTGGAGTATCCAGGGAACCTGTTACATGTTCCTGGGGCAGTCTGAAATTACATCCGTCAGTGGGGCCACTCATCCAATCTCACCTGTCATCCGGGAGTGATTCGCACTCAGGCATTGATTAAGCAGTGGTTCTGGTGGCCCACGATGGCACGGGATGTCCGTGAGTTTTTTTTGGCTTGTCCCATTTGTGCTAGTAACATGTCTTCCAGTCAGCCTCCTGCGCTGCTCCTTCAACCGCTGCTGGTCCCTTTGAAACCCTGGTCTCATATTGCCTTGGATTTTGTCCAGTACCAGGATCTGGAGTGGCCTCTCAAGAGCTGTTGACTTACAGTTCCAAGCTCACCTGGGTAAAATACACTCACAACTCGTTGCTAGTATTGTGATGGTTCACGTATTCTCCGTGTGTTGCCCTTTAACTCGTGAACTTTTATCACACTTTATTTTTTCCACCCTCTGAACAATATTTTTTGCCTTGTGGATTCTCTTTTGGTTTTTCATTTAATAAACAAACTTTTTCTCTCGGCATCCCTGGGTCCTTCTGAATCACCATGCCCCTGAATCCTTAGTTCATATTTGATTTCTTGGTGAGAAATTACACGATGAGCTAAGGACACCATGACACCTGTGTAAATGCAGCAGCTGGAACTGATTTGCTATGACAGTACTCTGGGGTGAACCATTCTGTTTTTCTCCATGATTTGATAGACAAAGATATAGAGTGACATTAAACACTGCCAAGACAAGAGTGATGATCTCACCTCACAGGATTGCTTTTCATCTTGAGTCTGGTTGTTTGATCTATGCACCAGTTCTGCATCAATTGTAGTATGAACTCAAAAGGGTTGATGAGGTCAACATATTGAGCTGGAAAGGGTCTAGTTCCTTCATGTGAAATTAACCACAATTTGGATCCTGCCCAGACCTCTTGCTTTGAACACAAACAATTGGAGTGTAAACATTGCAAATAATAAGTGTTTGATGGATCTTCGCATATGGTACGAAATAGTAAACAAAGAACCAGAACTTGGCAGGCGTGCACACCCACAGATCTCAGGAGAAAAAATCAATAGATGTCAATACCAGTGCCAGTACCCCAGACAAGTTGGCTGTTTGCCTTTAATTAGCCTGTGCTACTAAGGTGTGAACATTATCATCAGACATCAATTTTCAGAAATTGCCGTCTTTTGCAGCCTTCCTCTGGTACACCCTGTACTAGGCGCAGATCCAGTTTTTAAACATCTACATGTGCAATCTAAAGACACACTTGAAGGTATGTAACAGCCGCTATTTACCAACTTGCTTATCAAAGGCAGTGCAACTCAGTCTGATTATTTGGCAGGCACTTATAAAGAGATGTCAAAACTTAGTTTACCCAAAAAAGATCTCATAATTGAATCCTCATGTCTTTCCAATATTGTATGACCTTCTTGTGGAACACAAAATGAGAAGTTAGGCAGAATGTAAGGACTGCATCAGTCACCATTCATTTTCCAACATGATCACATGAGAAGTCAGCATGTTGTTTCCAAGAACTTAAATATCCTAGGATTGGACACATTGTGCCAAGTCACTAACAAGCATCATCTCCCATCAGACATTTTTGCAAAGGTTCAATAATATTTTCCTTCCTGTTTTGCATGACAGAAAGTGCATTGCATCAGCAGCGTGGGAGACCAGATTTCAAGTTCTGTGTTGAAACCAGGAATTAATTGTGTCTGCATGATCAGTGACTGCCGTAATTTCCCCCTTTAACATTATATTTAACTCCACTGATGTTAAGTTTCGGATTTGGGGTTGGAGGGTTCAGTTTATGAAATATGCATTCCTCTTCACTGTATTGCATGCTGTTCAGCTGAAAACAGCTCACTTCACAACTTGATTCGGTGGTGGAAATTTCACTCAGAAAGTGGAGCTCAAACATGTCATTACGTCCAACAACTCTTAATGCTTTGGTCATTGGGGCAGTGTTTCAAATTTTGGTAAGCACAAAACTATTTTAGTGAAAGCAACTGTTTCACTGTGTGATCAGTCTGCACTTTCATTGTATGGAAAAAACATGCAATGAAAAACATTTATGACTAAGGCTGATTAATATCCCTTTCATGTTCCATGAAAAAAAAAAAGCAATATGTGACTGGAACAACTTGAGAGTGAGTAAATGATGACATCATTTTATTTTGAGGTGAATTATCCCTTTAAAAATCATTTGATATGCAATGAATAAACAATTCTGAGACGATGGGGAAAATATCTAATGAGATTTTCTTTTGTCTTTTGATTTGAGTGTCTGTTTAAAGATGAATTTGTTTAGTCAAACAGCTAATTATAAAGTTATTGACAAAATAACATAACAATTTAATTAGCAATGAAAACAACTGCTGTGGGGGAAAGAAACAGCAATGAGAATAATCAATAAAAAACATAATAAATAAAACGTCAATATCTGAGCTAAAGCATTTCCGATATCTAGATAAAGCTCAATGGACCTGAAAGCCAGCATGCTTTGAGTCACATCTCTACATTTGGAGAATACAAGTGGGAGGTGACTTTTCCCCTGAATATGACCTCATATGAGCTCGGTTATCACATTCTCACTTTGTCCTTGTCTACACTATTGTTCATTCATATGTGCCTTATATGGACTATAGGCAGATGCAGTTGAATGATCTGGAATGACAAGCTGACTTCTTTGGTTTTCTGTGTCTTATGTCACAGTGACGATGGGGGTTTGGCTTTAGATCACGCCAGGCAGACTCACCAGAGCTATTGATAGGGAATGTTCAATATTTGTATGGCTGTGTCAACAGTTTGAACTGCATAAAGATGGATGACATGTGTTTTAAAAAAATACTTTCTTATGTGAGGAGGAAGATAAAATGTGACTAAATCTTTAGTGAATCTCAACTAGAACATTCGGTAGGTGGAGTAATGATATCGTGATTATTTTTCATGTTTCATGAGGAAATATGCATTTCATTGTTTAAAATAAAACCTGGTGATTGGAAAATTAGAAAATTGTATTGCTTTAAGTTTCATTTCAAACCATAAAGTGAACATGTAAAAAGTGATAAATGGTTACCTCAAGGAGCTATTTCTACCTGATCTAACCCTTAACATTAGCTTTGTTTGTGTAACCTAATGTGTTCAGGCTGATTCAGTCATGTTAAATCATATTTTTCACATGTATCAAATCATTTCATTTAGATGTTACCTCATTAAGCACATTTTTTAAAATATTTTTTTCAGTGTTCATTTTCTTTGTGAGGTAGGCCAGTAATACATCTTGGCACTACTCGTTTTAACACAGAGCTGTTATGATCTTATACGTAGGAACAGCAATGTAATTATTTTGTGTTAAATTACATCCTGCTGTGATTAGGGGTCTCTTCCTGTCTCCAGATAAATACAGAATTTTTACTTGGCCTCGTCCTTTGACTGCAGTTGAATTAGATTTTTTTTCCATTTAGGGAATTGTGGCATGAGTGAGTGTATCAGTGCAAAATAATAATACTAGTGCCTTAAAGTAAAGAGAATTACATTTCTTTAAGCCAAAGATGTATTACTTGTATGATGAGAACAACATTTACTTGCCTTGAGCACAGCTAGCTTTTCATTTGTAGCAGTCCTAATAAATAAAATGTATGCTATGCCACAGGTTTGTTTCTTTAGGGCACTGGGGACAAGCTGAAATTAAATACAGCATGGAAGCAACGGATATTTGACAGCTAAGAATATGGTTCTGCCTTGACCTAAGGGCACCATGCTGTCTTAGAGGTCAGTCTTGATAAATATGTGCTGTGATATTGCTGTTTGTTCAGATCACTCTGGTGAATAATGGTAGCAATAATAAGACATTTGCTGACACGAAGAACATGACATTTGCAAATGAAAATATTTACCATAGAAGATGTAAAAAAAAAAGAAAAAAAGAGTGATTTGATCCTAATAAACAAATAGAAAAAAAATGGGGGGGGGGTCATAATTTTGTTATGATATTATTATATTATTGTCATTATGTTATTGTTACAAACCTGTATTCTTTTTGTTTTCCTTCTACGAAATACAAAACATTTTCAGTCTCAGTCACCATGCAACAGAAATAATAAAAATAGGAAATATTCTTATCCTCATGCTTCCAACCTGTATCACTTTTTTTTTTTTTTTCTTCAGTGGAACACAACAGGAGATGTTTGTCAGAATGTTCAGTCTCATCTTGCACTTTTATGGTATGGGAAAAAAAAGATGCAGTCAAAGTGAATGGTGCCTAATAATAATATTCTGCTAGACATCTCCTTTTGTTTTCCACATGCATTAAGCCATTCAAGAAAATCCAAAATGCAAATAAACATATCAGACATGCAGGCAAAGCCCTAGAAAATATTCAGTTACTTGTTTATTATACATCACAAAAGATAAAGGATCATCACACATCAAATTTTTTGATAAATATTACCTTTGTTTTGCATCTCCTCTGTTTCTTCCTGTGCTATGATTGGCTGGCTCCTTTGCTGGGAGGGTTGGGGCAGAATAAAAGCAGAGTCGGAGGAAGAGATTGTATTGAGATTGTGAAGATCTTCTTTGTGACACTCAGACTAAGTTTCTCTTAACTTTGGATTTGTATTACGTACCAGCACAATGTGTAAAGGACTTGCCGCCCTTCCTGCAACATGCTTGAAAAGGTATGAACTGCTCCTCATCGGATAGTGTTGGAGATCTTGATATATATATATATGTAATATCCTTGGTTCAATGTTCACAATTATATGTTGTTATACTTTGTAGCCTATATATTTTTTGTGGACTAAGAGTCAAGTCTGTCATGTGGGAATGAGAAAAATGTGCTTATTCATATGAAAAGTATGGTTTCTTATGCTTAGGAGCCACATTTTTAGAAACATTTTAGATTTTTTTTTTTAAAGTTACAATTCAGTTTGCTCTTAAAAAGCATTAGCGTTTTCTCAATTTATTTATTTATTTTCATATTTGAGTCACCGTAGTCAAAAGACTAATTGAATTATATATTTTTCCATCAACAGTGCCAAAGATATAAAGCATAAGATTGGCTTCCTGCTTCAAAAGCCAGATCCTCAGAAGCCAGATCCTCAAGAGCAGAAGGCTTTAAAAGAGAAGGCAAAGACCAGGTAAAGTGAATAATATAATATAAATATAATATAATATAATATAATATAATAGAAGATAATATAATATAATATAATAGAAGATAATAGAAGATAATATAATAGAAGATAATAGAAGATAACATAATAAATATAATAATTCATTTGTTATATGCATAATGACTATTGAAATGTATTATTTAAGTGTTACTTAAGTTAAGATGCTTTTACTTCATATATGTCATGTGTATTTTCATTTCTTAATCATCCCTTTTATCTTATTATTCTTCCTCTAATTATAGAATTTCGCCTGTTGAAACTGAGAAATGGAAATCATCATTTAACAACCTGATCAAAAATGACAGTAAGTGCCAAGATTATTTGGTTATTAAATAAAATCAATTGTTCTGATTCAAAATAAAAATAAGAATAATAAATAAATACAAATAAGAATAATAAATAAATACAAATTCCAGCATGTCATGGAGTTTGAGTCAAATAGGAAAGAAAATCTAAATAATAAAGCATTGAGTACACAAGAATACCATTTTCAAATAATTTAATTAATTATTTTTTTAGCCTTGTGTAAAGTAAGGGGATACTCTTAATGAGCTTAATACCTTTGAGCCATCTAATTGTCTCCCCAGTGACGCTTCGTCATAAGATTGTATTAGATAATGAGTTAGTAATGAACAGGCTGGTAAACCTGTGGAATACTTTGGACTTGGAAGAAAGCCCTGAAGAACTGACCCTGGTTTATGTGGTCTTGAATTCGCCGTCAAAGAGGCCTTGGCCCCATTAATTTCTCTGTTAAACAAGACTATATTTTGTCAGGCTGATGGACCATGCCAATGTTTTCTCACGCTCCAGAGTGTGCTACGTGTCCGCAGACTGCACTATGTGACCCCTGAAGAGCCTGAGTGTTCTGCTCTGGTGGGCTACAGGGGCTATTGACCCCAAGGGCAGTCCTCAGAGAATTTCATCTAGACTGACCTCTTCATTCCTAAACCTCTTTAGCATCCACAGCATCCTCTCTGAATAACAAATGTAGCTCAAAGATGTGAGATTAAGAAGTAATCAGACAGTTATTATGAAGGGCTTATAGTTATTATACTAACAAATTAAAGGGATAGTTCACCCTAAAATGGAAATTCTGCCATGATTTACTAATTTATCACTCATTTATAACATGTGAGAAGATGCTTGGTAGAGTGACAGTTTCAGTCACCATTCACATTTATTGGATTGAAAAAATATCCAATGAAGGAGGATGGTGAATGATTCAAACATCCTCTTTTGTGTTTCACGGAAGAAAAAAATTATGATGATGACACAATTTGCATTTTACATGGTGAACCATCCCTTTAAGAATAATGCATACAGCTAAAATAATTGTTTAACATGATTCACTGTGTAAATACTGAGTATCTAACAGCAACACACTTTTCCCTTCAGTTGGTCGGAAGGCTTTTACTGCCTTTTTACAGTCCGAGTACAGTCAAGAGAACATTGAGTTCTGGGAGGCCTGTGAGGATTTTAAGCAGACATCAGTGGACAAGATGAACCTGAAAGCTAGAAAGATATTTGAGCAATACGTTGAAGCTGATTCTCCGAAAGAGGTGAGAACGCTACTTGACTGCAATATGTGAATGAGGGGAACAGACCCATGTAGAAAATGCACTCATAACTCTTATAAATCTTTCAGGTGAATTTGGATTCTGCCACCAGAGAGAATACTAGAAAAAATTTGGAAAGCTGTGATGCATCCTGCTTCGATGAGGCTCAGAGTAAGATCTTCACCCTCATGGAAAAGGACTCATACAGGCGTTTCCTGATATCCAAATTGTTCCTGGAACTGTCTCAACCTCCAATGGCCAACAAAACTTGTGGCTTAGAGAAAATAGGAAAGCAAAATATTTTTGACCACAGTCAGTGCCTGCCAAGTTATGCCTAATCTAACATATCTCCTTCTAGATGAACAAACCATATGCTGAACATTGCCATAACGTTGGTGGTGACTTCCACTCATATGGCTTGTTGAGGTCTAGGAATAGTACGGTGGAGTTTTAAGCAAGGGACAAACTAGCGATCTCAGCAATGATGCAAATCCATGGTCCAGCCATTGTGATTGCAAAACATTTTCCATATAAAGACCCAAAGGGGCAGACCTGTTACACAAAAGTTATTTCCCATTTATAGCTTTGCAGCAGTGTTATTGAAGTGTGTAGCTAATCACTGCTTAAGCATGACATCATCTTCTGAAAGTGTTGTGTGAAGGCAATGTTTTTATAGAAAACAAAGGTAAAACCCACACCTGTTATTCAACCTTGACATTTCTTTGAATTGGCTTGGGAAAACAATATAACTGTGACGTGGTTTACAACAAAATGACTGTTACAGATGGAAAAGGTCTTCTGCTGAGTTTTTGTTTGAGCTATGATGAGAATAACATGATTCATTTCACTGTTAATAACCAAGTATATTCTCTTTACTGTAAAATCATGTAATAATATATTTATATGTTTCTGTATAAGCTCTCTTGTCTTTACAGGCGATGTCATTTCCTAGTCCTATTATTTTCTGTTGGCCGCCCATGATACATTATACAGAAATATGACAAGCTCTGGAATACAAATGACTAGTGAATGTGATAAATTTGCATGTGAAATGTATAACTTGTCTCTGACAATGATTTACATTCCATTATGTTGTGAAACAGTGTGGCAGACATCACATATTAAATGACACATGCTCCTATTAGAATAAATGGCCAAATGTGAGTTGTTTACATATTTGTTTACTGGTGCCATATTTACTTTGTCATATTTATGAATAAAAAAAGATCATACAATTTGAATGGTCTCTGAAATACTTTCAGATAAAGCGTACAACTTTTAATTTTAAAACGGTCAACTGAAATTCTATCCTAAAGTTAAACACTTGTACTTTTATCTATATCTTTTCTCTTCATTTAACACATTTTTTGTTTTAAAAAACTCAGAACTCATATAATTATATAATATTATTACATGTAATCATATGTGACTTGTTCTTAGTTGATAATCTACTATCTTATATCATAACATAATGTATATGCTTTGCCCATATACTGTACTCCGTAAAACAGTGATTATTAAAAAGTATAAACTCAAAATTACAAATGTGAATTTTCAATTTTCTTTCTTCACAATTTCTGGTAAGTTTTAAAAGGACTTCCTTCAAACCAGTATTAAAATGTAAGAAAATAATTGATTTCCATCATGTACAAAGCAAACAGTCACATTATTGAGAGCAGCATCATGAAAGTGTTCTGCACCACATTATTTATTATATTGTTAAAAACTGCCTCATAATGTCAACAGGCATTATCTCTTTAAATCCATTATAATGAGCATCAATGTGACTTGTGCATGACGTAATGGAGGATTGTAATTCAACGAGGTCATTGAGGACATTGAGTGAAGAACACAGGAAGTTCAAAAACTATACGTTTACTCTTGGGTAAATAGGAGAATTTGTCCAAATACAGTGATCATTTGAAAACTTTGTAGCAAGACTTTGTACACTTTTTATTTCAGTGATGACAGAGTAATTTTTAATTATTTATATTACCTTCATGTATGACACTTTACAGTAAGGTTGTAAATGTTAACATTAGTTAACACAATAGTTGAAATGAACTAATAAAGAATACTATTTTACAATTAATCTTGGTTAATGTTATTTCTTTTTACATATTCTAATACATTTTTAAATATAACATCAGTTTCAGCGATTTATCAGCTACAATAAGTTAAATAGTCCTCTTTACTACGATAAAGGACTACTGATTATAAACAATGCTTCTAAATCTTAGCAGTAGAGCAAGATTTTTTTTCTTTGGCAAGTCGACATGACCTAGCACACATGAAAGCACATGCTTGTAATTAGGATAGTTGAGATTGTAATGAAATGAACTGATGTTCACTTATTATGTAGAGGGGGGTGGGGGTTTATATGAGAGAGGATACTTAACACTCTTTTGAATATGTGATTTAGAGTGTTTTTATCCATTCTCTCTCTCTCGCCTATTTTTCTAAGCTCTCTTGTCGTAAATGTATGCTGAGAGATTTAAAGCCAATCAAAGTGCACACAGAGGCTGAGCTGCAGTGGGTTATTTGCAAGAAAACTGCTGGATGGGAACATTTAGTTCTGATCTTTTTGTGCTTCCCTTTTGAAGTAGGAAGCAGAGAAAATCTTCGGATGTGAACAAATGATAGGAAACTTCAAAGACACTCAGAGGAAAACTGTCAAAATAATGACTAATATTGAATGTTGCTATACGTCTCTTCAATGATGCTTTCCATTCAACTCAATTCAGCTTAAAGGAATATATAGGGCTCAATACAAGTTAAGCTCAATTGACAGCATTTGTGGCATAATGTTGATTACCACAAAAATTAACTTTCACTTGTTCTTTTCTTAAGAATCTAAAATAAAATCAAAGATACTATGAGGCATTTGCAATGGAAGTGATTGTGGTTGAATTTTAAAGGCAGAAATTCGAGGCTTATCATTTTCTTACATTACATACATTAATTCTTCTGTTAAAACTCATGTATTATTTGAGCTGTTATTTTAGGGTTTGAGGGTTTGTTGACATTACATTGTCATGGCAATGAAGTTGTGAAACTGGCTACACAGAAAAGGTTAGTAAGCAATTTTATCACACTAAAATCATGTTTACACGCATATTGTTTATTTCTTATTGCAATACTTTTGAAACAGTGAATATTTTAACATTCAATAATTGGCCCCATTCACTTCCATTTTAAGACAGATTTTTGATTTAGTTTATTTGTTTTTTTAGAAAATGCAGTTGATCAAGCTTAACTTGTATTAAACACTGAATATTCCTTTAAGAGATTATATATTGCTGATTAATTTAAATTAATAGAAACTGACATAGTGATAATTCAAATTTGCATTTTGAAATTTACCTTCTGGGTAAATTTATTCAACTTTATTCAACTTTTAATTTCAAGCTAGCATGGACACCACAAGGAAACCTGATGATCCATGTTATCCCAGCATGATTTGAGAATATTCAATGTACAATTAAGTGGAACCATCTGACCTTTTGAACAAAGGAGTTAACATGGTCAATGTCTCAAATTGGAATATTTTATTAGTTACCTAGAAAAAGTGCAGTATCTTAAATGTCATATTTATTTTATTTATGTCATAATGTTTCTTTGTTTTAAATGTTTTCAGTCCTACAGCTTTTTATTTTCCAGGTTTAATTTAGATTTTAAATCCCAGATTTTTAATATAGACTCTTTTGAACTCCACATTCTTTTCATTAACACTAAACATCTAAGCATATACAATCGATGTTAATAACAACCTCCACAAACATTGACTAGTTAATCACTCTCTACATTGCTGTTTTAACATCCCAAAAGAAATGTGTGACTTTGCAATGCTCTTGATCTACAGACGTATGCTTTGCCTTTGCCGGCAGTGTAACAGAGATGAGTAAATGAGTGTCTGGAGTAACAGAGGACAGGCTGTTTTTCCTGAATGGTTTATATCTCTCTCTGTTCTCTGTTCTGTTTTGTGGTAGGATCTTGCTGCAGGACAGCAGACTGCTCATTATGCTTCAGCACAGGGCTTGATGTAATTACACTCTGCTCTGGCGCTTCAGGTGCTGCAGCACCTGTTTGATCATTGTTATTGGAGAGAGCAGCTTTTGAAATGCCAGGCTACAGCCCACACACACAAATACATGCAGAACAGAAATGAACTTCCTTGAACCAAATAAAAATAAAGCAGTTTATGGTACGCATGATATCTGAAATGATAAGTCCAGCATGGCTGGTCACCATCTGTTGCGTTCTGGGTGCTGCTGGTACAAGGGATGCTGGTATGCTGGTGTCTCCATCAGTTTGGTTTGCAGTGCTTTTACATGCTCAACAATATTCTGATAACAATTAAAAATCTACTTATTCAGAAAATCCAAAAACACAAGAAAAACACAATTACATGAGATTGGAATGATCAGGTTTTTTGACATTAAAATGTAAACAGGAATGCACACAACACATGTACACATTGGACATAAGACAACAGAATACTTGAAAAGGTGTTAATATGCAGAACAAAATGTAGGTAATGGGCAAAATTCGATGTGTGTTGACTTGCCCCACTAATAATAATACAAAAATAAGGCATTAAGTTTACATTACCTCACACGTTGTCAGCAGGGCCATATGCAGGAATTCTGGGCACCATTACTGTATATTGCCCTCAGCCCCTTACTTAATACCACTGGAATTGTTGTGGGCCCTACTGCACTTTTGAGCCCCTAGAATTGTTCCCACCTTTCACCCCTGTAGCTACGGCCATGGTTTTTAGCATAATCAGTGTAAGGTTGTGCATGTAAACACACTCATCAACCAGCTTCAGCAGCTCAGGCTTGCTAATTAACATTTTGGCTACGCTGGTCCAACAGCAAGACCAGCACCAAACCAGCATAAACTTGTTTTCTAAACCTCAAATGGTGAGGTTTAGAAAAACGTGGTCTTTCTTTGTCCAGAAGGAGGGATTCTCAAATGTGCGCGCTGGTTTTGTTAAGATGACGACGTCATCGGTCATCGGCCGCTTTTGACCAATGACGTCTGAGATTCAGTCCATGGGCGGTACTTCCGTCCGGTTGCGATGCATTCTGGGAAATGGAGTTCAATGTCTCACCTTTGATCATAGAACAAAGGGCCATGCTGTCTCTGCTGCCATTTTCAGTGGGGCAAGGCCCTACAGCTTTATTGCCGCACTGAGGATGTCCTAGGACTGCTCTTCTGACAAAATACCTGACGATGCACCTGTGCCGCATCTATTTATAGCCCCTGTACCGGCGCATCCTGATGATGTCACTGGCGGAGGCTAAAAATTCTAGTCAATTTCAGTGACGTGTTGCACACATATTCACAGCAGGTCACTCCTAAAGATGTTCCCAAAGATTTAAATCAGCGCAGCATCTCGTTCCGCTTTTTCAGGAAACAGGGGTTACAGTTAAGTAACCTGAGATGATCTTGCAACTGATTTCACAATACACTGATGGATTATCAGAGCTCAAGGCAGGTAATTTATTATTTAAAACATTTACGCAAAGACAACATGATGTTTAATTCTGAAACACTATGCTTCTGATAGATTCTAAGTAATTTAAGCCTATTGTCATTTAGCTTGAGTTCAACATGTCTTTACATTATACAGAAATGTAAAGAAAGGCAGTTTTCAATTTAAAAACATTTTAGTTATTTTAGAACTGCTTGGCTCACAGTAGGAAGGTCTGAGAAACATCATCTAGCTCCAGTAAGAAGGTATGTATATGAATTCCTGTTATTTTAAATTGTTAAACATACTGACAGCCATGTGATGATAATAATTGGTTATTTCATTAATTGTAATTGGAGGCAGCATCATAGTAGTTTTTAAGTAGGCCTGTAAGTGAGCAAGCTTGGATCAGGTGCTAGAAGACCTAGTACATTTGTGAAGTTCACAAGTTATTTGTGTAACTGACTAACTTGATATTGAATATAAGGTGCTTTCATAGTGTCAGTGCAAAAATGTTAACCTGTAAAATGTGCTCACAAATTGTTCCACAATCCAGACATATGTAAGGTATATGCGACTACACAGACATGTCGCTGACGCATCTTTTTGTAACAAAACTTTTGTAAAGTCTGAAACTTGATAAGCTCACACTTATCAAACAAAGATAGCAAATCAGATGTGAGGCAAGTGTTGTTTGTCACATTCGATTTAACATGCTATATTCATTTGTGCAGTGTCAGGTGTGAGAATTTGAAGAACTTAATCTGTCATCTAAAAACACACATAAGAGAGGGGAAATCCGTTCCTTGTCCATTTCTACAATGTGATAAATCCATTGTAAATTGTAACACGCACAAGAAGAGATAGTCACAATGTCGGGAAAAACTGCTTTATTGGCAGAATGGCAAAAGTACAAAGGGGCAAATCCAAAGAAGCGTAGTAAAGGGAAGCGTAAGGTCAAAGCCGGGAGATCAGAATATAACAAACAAACAAGAGAGTAGTTTAAACAGGGGAAAGCTCGCGAAACAATAGAGCTGGCAAAGCGAAGGGGTAAACTAAACAATAACCAACAACTGTGGGGAGAAAGGGCAGGGTATAAATAGGGGAAAAGAACAGTGCAGGTGAAACTAATATTCCAGTGATTGGGAGCGAGCGTGAGAGCTAGAGGGGGCGGGGTGAACTTGGGGATTAGCGTTCGTTACATAAATCCTGCCTGTTATTCTGGGTATATATAAAATAAGTTTGATTCACAGCTATTTGATCAAAGCAATACTGAAAGCACTGGAATATATTCGACCAGAAATGGTTGATGAAGCTCAGTTTTGAGAAGTGTTGCCCTGTTTTATTTGAAATTGCAAAGCAAATGGCTGCTTCCATCATCTGTCATACAAACAATTGTAGAAAATGTTCAAGAGCTTCACGAGATAAGCCAGTCACATTTACTTTTCAAGATGAAAGAAAAATTAAATATACTTGCAGTTCAGGAAGAAGACATAAATGTGGTCATTGCTGTCTTGAAAAGTGAAGATTTTTTTTTTATGCTTGCAATTCTCATACACTTAAAACTGACCAAAGAAAGAAAATGGTTTTCAGGAGTATGCTTAATTACACTGATCCAGTACCAATTTGTCTTGGGCAGAATGATGCTGGTTAAGAGTTTTTTGTGCAGTATGTGCCAATTAAACAAACAATCAAATCTGTCTTTCGGATGAGGTCTGTTGAGTAGCTGTTCAAACATGTTAATATTTCTGTCTGATCTTGTAATGTATTTTAAGATGTTTGGGATGGCAAGAATATGGTTGAAAATGTGTTTGTCAAAGAACAGATCTCCCCATTTGGCTTGATCTTGTATCAGGATGCTTTAGAAATAGCAAACCCTTTGGGTTCTAGGAAGAAGAAGCACACGATACTTTCTGTATATGCCACTCTTGCAAATGTTGCACCACACAATAGATCAAGCATTGACCAAATGCAACTTGTGCTGCTTTGCAGGGAGCAGGATTTCAAGCCAAAGACTGTATTAGAACAATGCAATCATACAGTGATTTTGCACAGGCTCAGAATTGTGGTCGATCATCATATGGCCATGGAGGTGTCAAATATAACTCCATATTTAATATGCTCACATATCTTCATGTGTGTCAGTCTGGGTTACCTCCATGTGTTCGTCATAATCTTTTTGAAGGTATTGTGTCATCTGATTTGGCATTATATATCAAGCACCTTGCAATAGCGGAGAAGAATTTCACATATCAAGAATTGAGTAGACACATCAATCATTTTAAGTACTTAGGCAATGATGCCAACAATAAACCTTGTGAGGTTCAACCTGGGAGTGAAAAACTCTCTGGCCAAGCAGTGCATGTTGCTTACTGAGAATGCTGTCAGTCTTGATTGGAGACAAAATTTTGAATCTTGGTGATGACATCTTGTTTTGCAACTGAGACAGATAACAGAGCTCATATGTGCACCAGCTATCACCGTTAGCCATGCAGCGTATTTAAGAATTTTAAACTGAAGAGTATTTATTTCACTAAAGGCCATTTAGATTCATTACCATTTTATTATGTATTATACAGAGCTGATTGTTCACTTTGGCCCTCTCATCCATCTGTGGACACTAAGGTTTGAGAGCACACACATATTTCAAACAGTGTGCCTGGGAATTTCACAACTTTAAAAATCTCTTTGGAATCCTGGATGAAAGGCATCAAATTTTACAGGCTTTCCTCAGTACTGGCAACTTCTTCCCACCAAATTTGGTAGTGGAATAAAAGCACAGATGTTTTTCGGAGACTACAATGATGACATTAAACAATCAATTTCTCATCTGAACTTTGAAACTGTGAACTCTCACAGATAGCACACAAGTTTATATTAAAGGGAACAAAGTACAAAAAAGATATGTTTGTTGCAATTGGTGAAGGTTATGAAGGGTTTGTATTTGGACAGATCAAATTTGTTCTAATCCATAAGGGTTTAACAGCAGTTTATTTTAATACTGAACAGTATCAGGCTGTTCAATGTCTGACATGGGTGTTTATTGCCTTGCACCAATGCAGAGGATGCATTGTTGTGTTAAACATGAGTACCTACTTGATTACTAAACTTTACCCAAGTACACAGTCCGTGGCATCCCACTGCTAATTTTTTATATTTTTTTCCTCTCTTGGAGAGCAATGTCCACCTTGGATGATGAGCTAATAGACATTACTCTGAAGGCTTTGCCAAGCATTGATGAGGAGACCCAATTTATTTCTACACCAAAGATGTGTAGTGTAGAATGTAAAGGAGACTTGCAGTATGTACGTAAAGAGGACATTGATGGCCTCTTGCCAATTTTTCAACTTTGCAAGCTACTGGAGGCATTTAGATTAGGTAATTAGGTACACCAATAATGTTTGTTTTACCTTGTATGTTAGCATGCTGAGAATGAAATTGCCCTGATTGTTTAATGATTCAATTATTGTTATTATTATTATTTTCAGAGACAGAGACCGTGTCTCTGCAGTTAATTTCTTGCCCTTCACCGATGCCTGGACCATCTTCACATACCAGCCAATCACCAAGTGCTTTCTTGTCATCTCTTTCTGGCTCATCAACTCACACAAGCACATCTTCAATTTCATCATCTCCTGAGATGGATTGTACAGTTACAGTTACTCCGTGTTGTGAAGTTACTGATGGCACACTTTAAAGAAAACACTGAAGGACTACTGTTTCTTGCTGATGTAAGTAATCTGTTCTTTACTGTACACCTCCAAATGTTTATTGGTTTTCAAAGGTATTATACATACAAACTGACACATGGTAAGTGTAATGGAGAAATTGTAACACCTTCAGATGTTATTCTAACATGTATTTTATTCCCTACAGGCATCTGCCAGTGCAGTAAACATTGAGAGGACCTTTGGTTTACCTTCAAGTCCTCATCTCATACTTCTTGGTATGTGCATTAAGTGTTGTTATGTGAGATTAAGTTGGTATGTGTTATTAAGGAAGTAAAAACCAGACATGGGGACTTGTGACTTGGTGACTTGGACTCGAGTCGACTCGAGTCACTATTTTTATGACTTGTGACTTGACTTGACAAAAAATAAAATACTTGAGACTTGACTCGGACTTGGAAGTTAAAGACTCGGGACTTGACTTGACTTGAGACACGAAGACTTGAATGACTTGAGTGTTAATCACATCATGTTTCAGTTTGAATATAAAATATATAAATTATTTAAAAAAATAAAGTTGATCCAGCTGGAGCGCAGGCTGAGAATAGTTTTGTCATGACTGGATCACGACACTATAGGCTATCATCAGCCATGCCCTCTCGTACCTTACGCACACCACGCCCACTTAGATCAGATAACACATCAACATGTCAGCCGGAGGAGTAACGTTACCGAGGGTCATCAGCTTCGGCTTCAAAAATTATTATCAAGATGGCAAAAGACGAACAGCGCTTTGCAAGACATGCAACGTTAAGATCGCGGACAGCCAGATGACAACCTCCAATTTAGATCCGCCATTTGAAGAGCCATTCTGCCCAGTAAGTGCTTGTCAATTTGTTAATTATATCTGGTTAGTTGGTAGTTAGCTAATGTAATAATAGCAGGGTTCCCACGGGTCCTTGAAATCTTTGAAAGATTGTGAATCTGAAAAATAAAATTCAAGGCCCTGGAAAGTTCTTTAAAATAAACATACATAGATACAGGTCCTTGAAAGTGCTTGAATTTATTTTGTGCAAGAAGTTTTCTGGGAAAAAAAATCTGTCCATTAATTTTTATTTCGCCAACACTTCGTGGCTTATGCTGCATACTAGCCTGCTTGATTTACGTTAGTTACGCGCATTTACGTTAAGTGTTTCCCGTGCGAGGTACTTTGTTTTGTACGTTGCCATGATGTTCACGCGCGCTAGTACCTCAACGTTTCCCACTCACAGACATTGCAAAAATAGGCTTATGGATATACTCTGTGTGAGTGAGTGAGTGAGTGAGTGAGTGTGGGTGTGGGAGTGTGAGAGCGCGAGAGTGAGTGAGTGTGTGTGTGTGTGTGTGTGAGCGAGAGTGAGTGTGTGTGTGTGTGAGCGCGAGAGTGAGTGTGTGTGTGTGTGTGTGTGTGTGTGTGTGTGAGCTGAGAGTGAATGAGTGAGTGTGGGTGTGGGAGTGTGGGAGAGAGAGTGTGTGGGAGTGTGGGTGTGTGTGAGAGAGAGTGTGTGTGTGAGAGAGTGTGTGTGAGAGAGAGTGTGTGAGAGAGGAGAAATGTAACAAAGTTTAATGTGTTTGAGAGAGAGGGAGGTGTTCAGAGAGGAGTCTGTTGGATGTTAAGCTGTTATTTGTTTTATGGACTCAATGTTGAAAATTTAAAACATTTCAAACACTGTTGGCAGAAGTGAAAAATAAATAATTTTATGAAGTTACAATTTTGTTTGATTCCATGATGTATTTTACTGAACATGAGTATTGTAATTTACTGACAGTTACCTATATCTTGTCTTTTCACTTTATTATGATCAGATTCTGCAGGTAAAATTACAATAATAAGGTGACTTGACTTGGACTTGACTTGACATAGCCTGTGACTTGACTTGGACTTGACTTGACATAGCCTGTGACTTGACTTGACTTGACTTGCCCAAGAAAAAAATACTTGGGACTTACTTGAGACTTGAAGGTTAAGACTTGAGACTTACTTGAGACTTGAACATGTGTGACTTGGTCCCATCTCTGGTAAAAACAGTGTGATTGAACCACACTGACCACACGACTTATTCCTGCACAATGTGTTGCCTATTCAACATTATTCAACATGGTTATTCACTTAGGTTACCACAAAGTTATGTTTTCTAAGATATAATGTTTAAAGTTTCAGGTAGACCAAATCAGTTCTGCATTGAGCGTTGGATGATCAGCTTTTAGTGACAGGTAATTTTGAAAGCATACAACCTACATTTTTGACAGGCCTTGCTGCTGTGTTTTCAGTGTACAATATTTTCAATGTACAGTACCAAGTACACTGGAATACATTCAGAGGTAAGATATGTCCTATTCAACTCCACTTCAACATTCATTTGGCACACAAGCACGTCATTTACAAATTAATTAAAACTGAAGTGTATAATTTCTGTGACACTAGTGTTACCAAACAAAACTGAAAAAAATATGTAATTTAACAATTTAATCCAAAAATTACACATATCAGCTTTAAACATTATTTTGCTTAAACTCTAATCTAACAAAAATGTGTTTACAATACAGGCGTTTTGTCTAAGACCAGCTGGGCCAATGTGGAATCTGAAGACTGTCACAGTCAATCCCAATGACTCCACCCTACTGAAGAAACTCATAGACTTTGAATGGAGTTTCATTTAGAGAAGACAGCAATAAGTTCACATTTTCTCTCTCACGCACACACTTACATTGTCATCTATAGTCTATCCTGAAGTCACTCCAATTCTCACAATCTTTTGACACAAACTCTCATGCATTCATTGTGACTGTCATGCTGACATTCAACTTAAAGAGCAAGTCTTGTTTTTGTTTTAGCTGATTTATATGTAAAACATTTTTCTTGAGTTCTAATTCAGTTTTTAATGCTGCCATTTTATTGTCAATTTTGATGCTGGAATTGTGATATTTAATGTGAGTTCAATGTCTGTCTCTTGACCTCTGAAGCGACACTAGGGGACTTTCTTGAAGGCCTCGGTTACCTCTGAACTTGAGAAAAGGCCAGGTATAAAAGGAGGGAATCATGCATCTGTTTATTCAGATTTCTTCTTTAGAGCCGAGCGGTTGCGCGATCAGCGAGCTGAGATCACTTCTGTTCCGTTCAGCTCTGCAGAGCGTTGCTGTTGGATACACAGTGCACAGATTAAGCTTTGCCCCGGGCGCTTCGACAGCGTTTCCTTAAAGAGCAAATAGACCTGTAAAAGAGTATATTTCCTCTAAAAGTGTTGTAGGGTATTACATATATATATATATATATATATATATATATATATATATAATTTAGAGACATGGACTCAGTCAGTTAAAATGGGTATTTTGCACGCATTTTACCATCAATGTATGTTGGGTAATTTGCACGCATGCTAAATTTAGGAGGGAATTTAGGGTCTCGAAATATGTGAGCTATGGGCTAGATTAAACTGTCCTTGTTGTACCTTATTAGGTAAGGAAATGTATAATGGAATTAGTCGCGTTCGACAACCATTATAAATTAGATAAATGACAAATAACTTGATTAAGAAAACATCCCCCACACCATTACACCACCACCACCAGCCTGCACAGTGGTAACAGGGCATGATGGATCCACAGAAATCGAGACTCATCAGACCAGGCAACATTTTTCCAGTCTTCAACTGTCCAATTTTGGTGAGCTCTTGCAAATTGTAAACTCTTTTTCCTATTTGTAGTGGAGATGAGTGGTACCCGGTGGGGTCTTCTGCTGTTGTAGCCCATCCGCCTCAAGGTTGTGCGTGCTGTGGCTTCACAAATGCTTTGCTGCATACCTCGGTTGTAACGAGTGGTTATTTCAGGCAAAGTTGCTCTTCTATCAGCTTGAATCAGTCGGCCCATTCTCCTCTGACCTCTAGCATCAACAAGGCATTTTCGCCCACAGGACTGCCGCATACTGGATGTTTTTCCCTTTTCACACCATTCTTTGTAAACCATAGAAATGGTTGTGCGTGAAAATCCCAGTAACCATGCAGATTGTAACTGACTCAGACCGGCCCGTCTGGGACCAACAACCATGCCACGCTCAAAATTGCTTAAATCACCTTTCTTTCCCATTCTGACATTCAGTTTGGAGTTCAGGAGATTGTCTTGACCAGGACCACACCCCTAAATGCATTGAAGCAACTGCCATGTGATTGGTTGATTAGATAATTGCATTAATGAGAAATTGAACAGGTGTTCCTAATAATCCTTTAGGTGAGTGTATATATATATATACACATGAGACAGGTTGGTGAAAAGTGACAGAATGTGAAATAACTGATCAGTATAGTGAAGATTAACTTTACGGAGTCTGTTGACAATATTTTAAGAACCATTTCATCCTTCTTTGAGTCTACATTGATTTGCTATCGGATTACCCAAATTATTTGATTAATATACCAGCACTTTGAGCACAATATTGGAGATGTACTTGCTTGTCTTTGTGGTGTTTCCTTGCATTGTTGAAAGGTTCGGAAAGGTTCTTGGCACTTGGTCGAAAGTTCGCTCCGTCGATGTTTTGATCTCTTTGTGACCGAATTTATTGTCTGTATGAATGGTTAGCTTAGCAGTGAAGCGAGGCCTTTTCACTCCTTCCAAGTTCCCTTGGATCTCACATGGGAGGACCTGGCCGTCAGCAGAGTGACCAGATGAGGCACGTGCAGGCCGAAGAAGAGCAAGCGAGGAGAGAGCAAGAGCAATAGCAGCTGAAGAGAGCAAGGTGAAGAGAGAGACTTCTTCCTGTTTGGAACTATTTGAACTGAGATTGGCCACATCCCCCAAAGGTGTCCTGCGCCAATCAGAAGTGACTTTTCAGAGTCACATGGCCAACTGGGTTGTCTTTTCCGACAGTTGAGTTATGGTCCTTTGTTTAATATTCTTAAGACTTTCCTGCTCAAAAATAGTGCATATTTAATCACAAGCTTTTATATCTTGAGAATGGTACAAGAGGCATGATTTTCATCAGATTTTTCTTCATACACAAACAAATGTTTACATACTAAACATGACATGTTTTTAAGGATGTTATACGTGTAGGTAATTAAACATGAAAATCTCTAGTTACAAAATCATATTGGTTTTACACATCATTGTATTTTATCAAGTTAAACCTTATAGTTTATCGATAGGGGGATTGTCCCTGTAATAAGGGCTCTGTAAGTCGCTTTGGATAAAAGTGTCTGCTAAATGCATAAATGTAAATGTAAATGTTATAGTTACCATTCTTAGTAGAATTAGATGAATCATACAAAATTAAAGATTATATTTATCAATTATAGGTGATTGCACATCGCTACACATATTTTATAGAGTTCCATCAGTCTATAATCATTAATTTGTCAGATACAAACGTTACCACAGTTCAAAGTGATTTTCTGCATTATCTAGCAAGGCTAGATTAAGATGAAATTTCTTAGAGTTGTGCAAAATATGAGGGTCCTTGTAACCTTATAAAAGAGAAGTCAGACCCCTAGGCCATTTGATTTATGACGGTGAAGAATTACAGGACTGGAAAGGTTGAAAACTCTAGATTCAAGTCATATCGTTTCAATTGACGCGTCTTTTAATGATATCTTTGCGCCTTTGTGTAGTTCCTGGATGCGGCAAATATCTCTCCGCTTCTGACGGTCATAAGAGTTGCCTCGCGTGTCTGGGCTGTCATCACACGCAGGCAGCGTTTTATGAATGGTTCGTGTTCTCAGTGCGAGAACATAACCATGGCAACGTTGTGGTCACAGCTTTCTTTCCTCAGAGAAAGCCACTTCAGAGCATCACAGCGGCGTCTGATGCTGATGACTCGACTGGGCTGCCACCTTTGGGTCTGCTTGTCCAGTCTGAGCCTGACGCGCAGATGTCCGCTATGCTTACCCAGGCCACCGTAAGCGCGGGGCTGGACTAGAACCCTCTGCAATAGCCACATTGCCAGGAAAAAGAGAGTGGTTCCTCACTCCTTCAGTCACCTAACCGGTTCCCCCACACGTCGTTCTCATGGCGGTCTGGCGCCAAACACCTACACCTACTCACCTCTACGCCTTTGACTGTAGACTCCCGGCAGGCTGTTTCCGACGAGTCTAGAGGATGCCTCCATAGGACCTCATCCTCAGTCACTTTCCATCCCCCAGCCGGGTATGTGGAGCAAGGTAAGTGCTTTGAGTTTTTTACTCAGCACAACTGTTTCGGGACGCAAATGTTTTGCTCCCCGTGATAATGTTACCTGCAGTAAATACAATTTACTGTATTTTTAAATCACAGTAAGAATATGCAAACAAAAACACTATTGATACAACATCTGGCAAGCTTGCTGCAAGTTCTATACTGTTTTTTTTTTACATTTACAGTATTTAACTGTGTAGTGAAAATACAGCAAGACACTTTCAATGTAAGAATGGTATAAGCCCTGCAGAAACACAGTATAGTGCTGGCACCCCTGATGGTGTTGGAGATTTACAGCAACAAAAAGTAAATCAAAAACAGCACAATCACTGTAGGACAACAGTAAGGAGCTGGCACTCCTGCTGCCCGCACTTTGCTGCTATTTTACAAGGCAATTTTTAAAAGTCTACATTAACTACATACACTCACCTAAAGGATTATTAGGAACACCTGTTCAATTTCTCATTAATGCAATTATATAATCAACCAATCACATGGCAGTTGCTTCAATGCATTTAGGGGTGTGGTCCTGGTCAAGACAATCTCCTGAACTCCAAACTGAATGTCAGAATGGGAAAGAAAGGTGATTTAAGCAATTTTGAGCGTGGCATGGTTGTTGGTGCCAGACGGGCCGGTCTGAGTATTTCACAATCTGCTCAGTTACTGGGATTTTCATGCACAACCATTTCTAGGGTTTACAAAGAATGGTGTGAAAAGGGAAAAACATCCAGTATGCGGCAGTCCTGTGGGCGAAAATGCCTTGTTGATGCTAGAGGTCAGAGGAGAATGGGCCGACTGATTCAAGCTGATAGAAGAGCAACTTTGCCTGAAATAACCACTCTTTACAACCGAGGTATGCAGCAAAGCATTTGTGAAGCCACAACATGCACAACCTTGAGGCAGATGGGCTACAACAGCAGAAGACCCCACCGGGTACCACTCATCTCCACTACAAATAGGAAAAAGAGGCTACAATTTGCAAGAGCTCACCAAAATTGGACAGTTGAAGACTGGAAAAATGTTGCCTGGTCTGATGAGTCTCGATTTCTGTTGAGACATTCAGATGGTAGTCAGAATTTGGCGTAAACAGAATGAGAACATGGATCCATCATGCCTTGTTACCACTGTGCAGGCTGGTGGTGGTGGTGTAATGGTGTGGGGGATGTTTTCTTGGCACACTTTAGGCCCCTTAGTGCCAATTCGGCATCGTTTAAATGCCACGGCCTACCTGAGCATTGTTTCTGACCATGTCCATCCCTTTATGGCCACCATGTACCCATCCTCTGATGGCTACTTCCAGCAGGATAATGCACCATGTCACAAAGCTCGAATCATTTCAAACTGGTTTCTTGAACATGACAATGAGTTCACTGTATTAAATGGCCCCCACAGTCACCAGATCTCAACCCAATAGAGCATCTTTGGGATGTGGTGGAACGGGAGCTTCGTGCCCTGGATGTGCATCCCACAAATCTCCATCAACTGCAAGATGCTATCCTATCAATATGGGCCAACATTTCTAAAGAATGCTTTCAGCACCTTGTTGAATCAATGCCACGTAGAATTAAGGCAGTTCTGAAGGCGAAAGGGGGTCAAACACAGTATTAGTATGTGTTCCTAATAATCCTTTAGGTGAGTGTATAATAATAATAATAAAAGAAAGAAAAATTGTTTTGTGCATTGAATTTTTGGCTGCTGAGAGCATGAAACCATGGAAATGCAAGAGATGGTAAGAATAAATTTCAATGTTTGACACAAGGACAGTTTTGTTTACTTTTGCATGATAAACAGTTTTGGTTTTGTGCTGGGTCACTGGCTAAAGCTGGGTGTACACTAGCAGACTCAAAACAATTTATTGGGTGGGGGGAGTCACACTTAATGACTGTTTTTGCTAATCTTGCCCTCCTAGTCAATAAGCCTTTCACATTTACAGATTAAAAAGAAGGGAAGGTGTCACACTTAACGACTGCCTTTGACTTTTCTCGATGATTCATTGTCATGCCCCATTTTCCAGCCAATCAACCTGAATTAGATCTGAACCATGTGCATTACTTAAGTCGTTGATGTGAACGGATATTCATTTAAAGCACTTTTGATCCAAATACTGTAAATACCAGTAGATGTTTCCACGACGCATGCTATAAACATTACAACATTACAAATGACAAAAGGAATGCAAACCCATTTTCCATGGATTTAATTTTTTTTGGTGTATTTGAAGCTTCTGTAAATGTTTTAAGCTTAATAAGGAACACTTTCTTATTTTTACCAAACAATAGGGACAATTTGGCAACAGAAAAGGTGTCTTTAGCTTAAAGGGTAGTTTGCACCCCTAAACAACAAAATAAAAAAGGTCGATAAACATTTACAATGTCCTGTGCCTTATCACTGCAGCAATATTATAAATATGAATTACAACCTGGCTACTCATAATCGTTATAGCATATTTAAATGGTTCCTAAGTACATTGAGTTTGGCAGCAATCGCTGAACACTTTTTTTTTCTTTTAATGGTCTGTCATAATATGACATATGAGATATGTCATACAAACATACATGCTGACTCCAAAGAGTAATACACTTCTCTTCCAAATGCAGTCCATGACTTTCCAGACACCATGCTTTTTCTGCAGCAATAAAAATCGTAAGATTGCTTATAATATAATACAATAATATTCATCAAATTACAAATCTAGTTTTAAAATACAAACCAGCCCAAATAGAACCTTACTCACATTAAGCACTTTGTAATTTTCAATATTAATAATCACTTCTGTTTAACAATAACAGTAACAATGTGACAATAAATATAATGCAATTGTGTCAAGTTACAAGCAAATCGTGACTTTATGAAAGAACTGCACTCATTGGTCACTGCCTTGGTGGTGCGTTCCCGCCTGGCCCACAGCCAGTGAAAATTTCAAGCAAGCCGGATGTGTATTTTCAGTGTTTCAAGGCATTAACTCAGCTGGGAGTTTAGACAGTCAAGTGATTTAAACCTCCCACCAGTGATGTAATACTCGAAATTGGTCGTCTCCACATTTTTAATCGGTCTTGTCTTGGTCTCAGACAAACAGGACTCCTGTGGGGATATCCTTAAATTGCCTGTGCATTGTCTGATTTATTTGTTAACATCATTACTGTGATTGGATGTAAAACTTCCTGCTTCAAATGCTTGCAATAACTTGACTCATTTCTAATTAGAAACTTTTGTTACTGATACAGGCTGTCATCCCTACCCATCACACGCACTCCAAGAAAGTGAATGCAGAAGACAGGAGAAGAAACTGTGGCTGTCTGAGTGATGTCAGAAAAATCTTCTTTAATACAATTTGGCTACTCACTGTGTCCACTAGTGTGCCGTGAAAGACTGTCAGGTGTACCGTGGAAAATGATCAAATTCCTCAAAACAAATAAATACAGTTTTTTTCCCAGTATTTTAGTGAAGGCATAGAGATGGTGGAAGAATTTTAAAGTTGCCAATTCAGAATATTTTAAGTATTTTATGCAACCGGTTTAAATATTTTGTTACATTATTGTTCTAACAAACTCTAGTCCGCTGTCAAATGCAACTCCTCACATGCCCACAAAACGATGCTTCATCACACTTGTAGTAAAGATATTCAGTCAGTGAACCGAATAAATGAGTGTATTCTTTTACTCAAAGACTATAAGCTGCTTATTTGTGCACAGATGTTATGAACAGTTTCACTCATGAAACATAAAAAGAATATGAGAAACTGTTACATACAATTACTAAAAGCAAATACTCCTGTTTAAAAGTCCAAAAACACAGCGATTCGATATGTAGATTCTGAGGTCCTGAAATCCTCACCAAGTGCGTTTGACTGATGGCCGGGCGGCTGCTCTCGAATCCTAGTGCCTGCAGGATCCAACCTCTGTCAGTGCGACTTCTGTGTATTTTTGTCTCTATCAACAACACGATTTTGACCCGGTGTGACTTATTGTCAGGTGCGACTTTATTTCTGGAAAATTCTGTAAATAAATAAATAAATAAATGTATTTACTGTGTCTTGGCATCTGTGACCTCATTATACAGCATAACTGTGTTACTTTTTTGTTACGTTTTTTTTCAAACATTACGAGTTCAAGCTACTAAGACAGACAGAAAACATGGGCAAGTTCTTGAAAAGGAAAACATTCGACAATGGTTATGTGGGATAGTGCTGTGCCATGGTATTTTTTAATCGTAAAAAGTGACCTAAACCAGAAAGCGTTCATCTGCAAAAAAGCGTCCAAACGAAAACACACTGCAGTATGTAAATTCTGCAATGCAATGCTTACTGAGACGGCTAGGACTACGTCAAACTTTTATTGGCACTTAGAAAGGAAGCATAAAGAAAGGTAAGCTAAGTGTAAGTGATGCTAGCAAAGCTAGCTAGCTAACATTAGCAATCTGCCTCTTCCTACATTACATTCAACTCAGAAAGTTACTATATTGTGTAAGAAAAGACAGAGAAAAGTGAAGACTTGAGTATTGAATAATTGTTTGATAAATATGACAATAAAAGAGGTGAATGCAGAGGAATCTTCATTTGTTTTCTGTGGGTGTTTTTATGGGAATGTGGATCTTTCAGATCAATTTGAGGAGTGCTTGCATGTTCCACATTTTATTGTAAGTGTGCCATGCAGTGTGGTCTTGACTCGGTCTTGCCCTGCCTTTGTCTCAACTTGGTCTCAAACCCTCAAAATCTTGGTCTTGTCTTGGTCTCGATACTCTCTGGTCTTGGTCTTGACTTGGTCTTGGTTAAGGTGGTCTTGACTACAACACTGCCTCCCTCTGAGAGGTGCTAATGGGTGCTCTGTCTCCCTCTGCCTGGTCAGTGATTAATTTAATGAAGCTAACACCTGAAAATCATTGAAAAAAAATAAATATAAAATCTAGAACCTGACGTAAAACCACTGGTTTACACTACCAAAACAATTGATTCACTACTACTTTATTGTACCTACCAACTGCACATGTCATAAAACTATACCAAATGATTTGCTTAATTTGAAGGAAATGGCTTGATCAATGTAATAGCTTTGTTATGGTACAGTGTGTTTAGGTATTTGCTTAAAGAAGAAACAACCTTGGTATTTGGAGCTGAACTTACCAGTTCTATATTTAGATTTCTTAGAATAACTTAGACATGCTTTGTATAAATCCTGGTGGCAGTTATCACAAACAATGCATGTTCATAACTAAACCCATTCTCCCGAGTGGTCTGGTTTTAGCACACAAATTAACATGTAGTGAGTATTTACAGAGAATTATCTTGCCTGCCATCTTAGCCCTTCTCAGTCATTATCTGGTTTCTGATTTTGTGTATTTCAGCCTCATTTGTTTCCATTTGTGTGCATGTGCAAATAGCAGGCAAAGCATTATCGTGCCATAAAGGCATGATTAGCATCAGGGTCAACACACACACACCCACACACCCACACACACTAAATAATTCACCAGTGTATCATACTACACTTGCCTTGTTATAACTTTATCTAAGCTGTCGTAAGACATACACTTACACCCAGGGTTGTGAGGGTTACTTTTGATATGTATTCCACTACAGATTACGGAATACATGCTGTAAAATGTCATTTGTAACATATTCCGTTGATTACTCAAGGTCAGTAACGTATTCTAAACACTTTGGATTACTTCTTCAGCACTGGTAGATTTTTTCACTTGTCTTGACTATAAAAACAGTACAGTACAGTAAGACAAAATACACATTAAAAGTACATCTGAAAAACCTAAATAACTAATGCAGTGTTGTTTATAAAACAAGATAAATCAAATGGATCTTGTTTTAAGGATTTTTAGATATTTTTTACAGGAAAACAATACAAAAATTATTATCAAGAATATAATGTTTTCACTAATATCAAATGTCTTACTGGAAAAAATAAATTATGATCCATCGTGAATTTCTTGATTAAAAATATGATCGTGCCTGGTAGCATGTGCATGTAAAATGGCTAGAAATAGCATTTTAGCTTAGCATAAAGCTGACAATTTACACAAGATTAATTTCTATTTCTTTTGCTCCAAACTTACTTCTCTGTCTGCTGGTATGAATGTAACACATCATAAGAAAGTGTTTCACTGCGGTTCAAACGCACTTTAAATGATTCAGATTAAATGTTTCCATCCGTAATCAAAATACTTTTTGAATGTAACTGTATTGTAATTACCAATTATTTAAATTGTAACTGTAGTGGAATACAGCCTTGTGACGCAACTCAGTAATAGAAGGACTTTTCAGCTCTGCTAGTCTTAACCCCAAGCCACGAGTCATGTGTCTATTTCTAGGAATGAGAGTGGTAATGAATGTGGACAATGTTTGCATCTGACAATGTTTATTTTGGAAAGCTTCCATTGCCCATCTGCTTCATCTCAGCTATCCTCTCTCTCTCTCTCTCTCTCTCTCTCTCTCTCTCTCTCTCTCTCTCTCTCTCTCTCTCTCTCTCTATCTTTTTTTCATATCTTTCTATTCTCCACACAGACTCAAATCATTTCATGGTGAATAAAACTCTGGTCAAGTGGCTAAATTAAAAGGCTGTGAAGGAAAGAGCTTGTAGCTCAGAAAATGTTAGGAAGCAGCCGCATTATTATTCAAATATGGCATTTTAAAGATTTAGATAAATGTTCACTAGGGAATACAAATAATACTGAAATTCCATGCATGACACAATGTAGTGCCATCAAGCAACTGTGAGTAATTCGAAGATGATTCATAACTTTTATCATATAGAGGAAAACAAATTAAATACAAAGCTTTACAGTTCATTTTTACGTTTACATTACTTTTGTTACATTACAGGCCTTGCTAAAGAAAAGGAAAAATTCAGGCCTCACATGTTTTGTCAAAAACCATAAGGACATCCTCTTCCGGTTTTACTTTTTAAATTAAGAATCAAACAATCAGACATACATGCATATAGTTTTTAATGCAGATTTTTTGTAGGAGCAAGGTACTCTGTCAGTCCTTACTGACAACTTGACATATTTTCAGCAGTTACCTCAAAGGAAATAATAAAAACTATATGGCAATATGGTTTATAATTATTTTACTGATTATAAAATTTAAAAAGACCCAATTCATGAACAATCATATTGGTTCTTGATCTGAATCACTTTATTGTTGTTGTTGCTGCAGTGAACTAAAATAAAAATGCATTTGTGGGGCATCAGTAAGGACTTCTGAAAGCACCTGCTTATCAGTGCTTATATATCAATGAATATGAATGGATATTTAGTCACACAGCTACACACATACTGTAGTATGATAAAGATAGAAACATGCAGGAGTATTTGTGTCTGATAAAACATACATAAAAAAAGCATGCAAAAGTGTACTGAACATCACACTTGTGAGTTACATTTTGGTGTTTAATATGCCTTTCACACTGTAATAAATTCCATACTTCTCAAAACGTATGATTGAACACTAAAAGCTGCACATGCTAAGGGCAAAAAAAACAAACAAACAAAAAACGTAAATGGAAGTATTAATTGTAGTTTGATTATTCTTGTCTAGACTACAAGTTTATAAGACTTACAATGTACTGAATATGTGGCATTCTGGTAAACCATTGCTGTTTCATTGTTTCGGGTTTCCATGATCTAATCTGCTTTTAATCTTGCATGGGAATTAACATTGCCTTTAGAATAAAAATATACTGTGCCCAGTGCTTTATAGAGATTCCCTCCTACTTGATATTCCCATCTTAGCAACTTTCAATAGTGGTAACCACCCAACAAGTTCCCAGAGACTGCAGTGCATCTTAGCACTTCACTTGTTTTCTCTACATTGACTTAGAGTGAAGCTTTCTGTACTAAATGGGCTACTTCTCCACGGGCAATGAACACAGATACCCCCCCCCCAAAAAAGACATTTCCCATTCCCATATCCCATTCACACACCCTTTCCCTGCAATTTAGATTGTGCTAAGATGCTTCTTCTAAGAGGACAAAACTCCATTAGGTCAGAATGTCCTCATTAAAAGTACATGAACCACTTCTGCACTTACCGGAAAAGCCACGAATAACAAGCGGGGATCATTCTCAGAGCTTTATTTAGTCTACAGGGGTCAGAAAAGAGAGTAACTCCAAATAATCAGACATATCTACAACATTTTAAGAGGTGCTTCAAACCCTTGGCACTTGTACAATTCAAATGTTTGTTAATGACAAATCACATTTTTATGAGGAGTGGTATTTCTCTTAATCCCTGATTGATAACTTCTTTATTAAGTTTCTTGACTTTGACATTCAAAGCACTGGGCAGGAATCACATTAACTAAACAATAGACATTAAGATGTTCTCATTAGCAATGGGCTGATTCAGTCAGCTACAGGGAGACAAATACATTTATACCCAATGTTTTTTGTTTTGTTTTGTTAATTGATGTTCAGGAATGTATTTTGTTCAATAAAGTATATTAAAGAATTATATAAAATAAAAAGTAAATAAAAGTAGTATTTTGTATGTTATGCAGTTATAAAGAAAAACTGAAGTCCATATGAGACAATTTTGTCTTGAAAAAAGTGGCACTGATTCTTCTTGCCTATTTTTTTTTTTTTTGTCTCCCTGCAACTGGATAAGTCAGTTTACTTGATAAGTTCCTGATACTGCTCAGACCTCAGGAACCGACCAAAAGAGTCTTTCTCCATCAGAGTGAAGATTTGGCTCTGAGCCAGCTCGAAGGTAGAAGAAGAAAGATCCACCAGGTTCCTCAGAGTCAAATCTTTTGTGAAGTGGTCGATGTTTACCTGAAAACAAGATGAAAAATAAATTTCTATATGTAATGTCTTTCTTTCTGCCTTTCACTCACTCTCTTTCTTACTTTCTTTGGACAACAAACTTAATGAGCAAGAAAGACATTATGACCATCATTCTTCCAGACTAGTTGGTAAAATAAAGTAAGAAAGAGAGTCCAATTTAGGCAGATACTTGTAGTTTCCCTGGGTAAAAATGCTCTGCTGTGATTCTCTTATTATAGCTTGGCAAGCAGGACTTTCTTTTACAAAGAGAGCACTAACTAAGAGAGACCAATGGACAAAGGGTTTTTTCTGTATCATTTCCAATTTTGTATTGGATCATCGTTGAATACAAACTGACGAAGCAAACAATTATGTAACTGAACACAAATGCTGAGATTGAGATATAATCAGACTAATAACAGTCATTTTAAAATATTATTGTGAAAAACTATTACAAACTCTACGATTTAAATGAATTATGGTTACGAAGAAACAAGTGGACATTATTAAATTATCAGGGTTTGTGCGTTTATGCTAATAGCTATTATATAACACATTTCCTTTTCACCTCAGCACACAGAAGGATCTTGATGCAAAGAGTGCATCTTTGATGTTTTAATCCCAATTTAATTTCAAGTTTAATTTTAGCAACATCGTGATCATTATTACATTATTTGTCAGTTTGCAAACTAAAGAGACTTACAGTACATTTACAACAAGGACAGTCCATGTGACTTTTCTGTCCATAGATGACTGAACCCGAATTGGATTTGAACCAGAAACCTTTGGGCTACCAGAAAAAGTTTGGACATTTGTTATTTAAAAATACATTTACAAAGAGTATGATATTTGCATATGCTTTTGCTAATGCTCTAAAGCAACTAGAATTTACATTACAGGGAACAGTGATCTGGCTAATATTGTAGATTAGCAGTCGCATTCATAAAGCTTAATTTTCATTAGGTTGTGCCACTTTTTTCTCTTTAGTAAGACCTCAAGATGTTAGGGCGTCGAATGTAAGAAACGAACAACCCTTTATGTAACCCTTTAAGTAATGTGGTACTGTAGTTATAATTTGGACACAAAATAAAAGCTTGAAAATAGCTTGGGCTATCCCTAAAATGTATTTTGATATTGAAATACTGGTAACACTTTGCAATAAGGTTGTATTCATAAACATCAGTTAACTACATTAGTTAATATGAACTATCAGTGAACTACACTTTGAGAGCATTTATTAATCTTGATTAATGTTAAAGGGATAGTTCACCCAAAAATGAAAATTCTCACATAATTTACTCACCCTCATGCCATCCCAGATGTGTATGACTTTCTTTCTTTAGCAGACCACACATGAAGAATTTTGAAAAATATTTCAGCTCTGTAGGTCAAAGCAATGCAAGTGAATGGGTGCCAACATTTTGAAGCTCCAAAATTCACATAAGGGAAACATAAAAGTAATCCAGACAACTCTGGTTAAATCCATACCTTCTGAAGTGTTATGATAGTAGTGGGTGAGAAACAGAACAATATCTGAGTCCTTCTTCCTTATCTTTCACTTTCTCCTTCTATTTTTGGTAATTCACATTTATTGTGCATATCACCCCCTACTGGGCAGGAAGGGAAATTTATGACATAAAAATGACTTAAATATTGATCTGATTCTTACCCACATTAATCATATCGCTTCTGAAGATAGATTAAGCCACTGGAGTTTGGATTACTATAATACTCCTGTTATGTGGAGTTTGGAGCTTAACATTTTTGGCACCTATTCACTTGCATTGAATGGACATGAGATATTCTTCTAAAAATGTTAATTGAGTTCTTCAGAAGAATCAATGTCATACACATCTGGGACACCAGGAGGGTGAGTATATGATGAGAGAATTTTCATTTTATGGTGACTTATGATGTTAATGTAATATGATCTGACATAAACACTGAATTATAGTGTTTTGAGAAATCAAAATTAACCAAGATGAATAAGTGCTGTGAAAAATCATTATTCATTGTTCATGATACCTATAATGCATTAAAAAATGTTAACGAATGGAACATTATTGTAAAGGATTACCAAAATACTCGATTCAACTGAAAATTTCTTATTTATGCAGTACATAGGGTAATGTGTAGCTCTCTAATAACCTTTCTCCATGTTATGAAGGCCCGTTCATTTTAACAAAAGGTAATTTCCCTTAAAAAAAAAAAAGCTTGCAGATACAACATCACTTTAAAATCTTTTTATAGCTCCTTGTGGATGCTAAGAGGGGAGAACCTGGGCCTCAGCATTTACACAGAGATCTAACCAAGTGATATCAAACATATTTTCACAGGACATGATTAAGGGGCCTGAGGAAGGACTGCTTCCTCCTACCTCCGAAGCACTGTGCTTTTTTCTTAACTGGAAATCTGTGATTAGCGCTATACAAAAATCTTTGAAAAACAAACAAACCTCTTTGGGCCCACCAGTCTGAATGAAATCCTCATAAATCTTTTTGGCTTTAGTGGCCATTTTCAGGGGGGACTTGGTCTTCTTAAAGTCCTCACAAGCCTCCCAGAACTCAATGTTTTCCTCACTGAACTCAGATCTCAGGAAGCTCATGAAGGTGGCCAGGCCATCTATGGAATACAAATGTGGAAAATCCATTAGAGTGTAAAGCTCTGTGTTCTTTTTTGTACTAATGTGTTAGCAACAAAATGCCACCAGAGACCTGTCACACCAGCTCTTAACCTTATCCAAACATTATTGCTGTGCATGCCTAGGGCACACAGCCCATAATGCAATCTCTCTCAAGTCCATATAGAATAACAGCATACAGTATTCAAGTAGCACCTGATTTAGCTTTGTGCATTTAAAGGATAAATTATTGACTATTCAATAAAGATTTCTCATAGAAATCAGCTTGAAATTGTTTGTTTGAGAATTAACTTTAACAAGCAATGAAGAAATGCGCAATGTGGCATTATTTAGGCTAAATTCATAAAAAATGGATATAATGGACTGGACAAAGACTTTACTATAGCAGTTATCCAGACACATCCAGACGCACGCACGCACGCACGCACGCACGCGCACACATGTTGATGCGGCTCTCCTTACGAACTATAGATGTTATCCCCGAACCCTAAACATAACTCTCACAAAAAAACATTCTGCATTTTTACATTTAAAAAAAAAAAACATTGTTTAGTTAGCTCCGTGCAAGGGGCACTAACGGGACGATCGTTTGGACGTACCGGGTGAGGCCTCGCGGCGGGGGGAGCAGGTAATACTGTGTCAGGAGGCAAAAGGTGCGTCCCGAGGCTTGAGTGCTCAGAATAAACTCAAAGCTCTTACCTTGCTCCGCACACCCGGCAGGGGGCGGGTTATAGACAGAGGAGGAGATCCTGCAGGGACGTCCTCGAGACTCATCAGCGCTGGGCAGTCATGGGTCCGGAGGCGAGATGGCCGTGTTCGGGGAGCCGGGACTGCAAGGTTTTAGAGCCGGGGTGCCGTGAGAACGGCGCGCGTCGGTCTGATGACCCAGGAAGTGAGGGAATTGCTCTTTATTGACAATTTGGGTACTGCTGCCCGAAGGGGGTTGCGGCGAAGAAAAGGGAGAACTGAGGATTCTCCTCCCGGACCTCCACTGGGGGAACAAACGTCTGGCTTCCTGGGTGCACCGTCTCAGGAACAATTAGGGGTTTTAGGGGCCCTAGAGGGGTTCCTAGAGACAGGGGGCATACGCCGCCTGCGGGTGCTCGACGCTGGGTCTGAGAGCTGGCCCCAGGTTGAGGCGGCGCTGCCGCTGGCTTTTTCACAGGGGGACGCCCACGGCGAGCAGACTGGGGATGGCCTGGGCTACGACGGCGTGTCATGATGTGGGAGATGGCCTCCGTCTGTTTCTTCACCGCCCTGAGCTGCTGGAAGAAGTCGTCGACAGTGTCGCCGAAGAGACCGAACTGGAAGACGGGGCGTTGAGGATGCGGGCTTTGTCAACGTTGCACATCAACCAAATTCAGCCATACCTGTAGATGGTGTTCCTGGACCACAAGGGTGGCCATTGCCCACCCGAGTGCTTGCGCTGTGACCTTCGTAACACTGAGAGCGAGGTCGGTGGCAGAGCGCAGTTCCTGCAGCATGTCAGGATCGGGACAACCCAGGTGCTGATCTTTGAATGCCTTGGCTTGGTGTACTTGCAGGAGAGCCATGGCATGCAAGGGGAGGCGGCCTGTCCAGTGGCACTGTAGGCTTTTGCAGTCAGTGACGATGTTGTCCTACAGGCCTTGGAGGGGAGTACCGGACGTTCCCGCAAGGTGGCTGTCCACCTGAGGGACCTCCGTGTACCCGTGGGCCGCCCCACCATCCAGAGTAGTGAGAGTGGATGAGCGAGGAGGTTCCGGGCAGTAAAATGAGCTACTATGAGCCCTGGCCCGTTGAACCGATCGAGTAGCCGTGAGGGGGAAGCAAGCAAGTGTGCCGGGGGGCGGGTGGTTCGTGGGGTTTTACCCGGCAACCAAGCCAGTCGTCATCCCCAAATCACCTTCAACGCCAGCCGGGTCGTCCTCAATCACGTGGGAAGAAGGAACGACAAGGGGGGGCGGCTCAAGTGGGTTTATCTCATGAGAAAAGAAAGCCACGGCTGCAATGTTGCCATGGCTATGTTCTCACACTGAGAACATAAACCATTCATAAAACGCTTCCTGCGTGTGTTTGCAGCCCAGGCACACGAGACAGCTTTTATGACCGTCAAAAGTGGAGAGAAATCGACCGCATCCAGGAACTACACAGCGGCGGAAGGGCATCTTTAAAAAGATGCATCCTGAAAAGGACGTTCAACGCTTACTTGTGTATGTTGCTCTTTTACCTGAATCAAACTCTTTCAGAGGAGAATAAACTCTTTCAGAGAAGTCAACTCATTTATAAGAGAAGCACTGTCAAAGTGCCCAGGGGCAGAGTCTGCACGGTGTGCAGAGAAGAGAAAGACGCTGGAATACGCCGTCAGATCCAACAGAAAGCTCTCTTGCAAAGGTGGGTGAAGCAGTCGTGTGTCACACAGCTCGTGGATCACACAACCGCTCGGCTCCGAAGAAAAAAATCTGTCTGACATTCGCTTGCCCGCTCCCTTTATACCCATATGTCCTTGGGTGGGGCATGCAAATTCTGTCTGCCAACTTGACATTGGCCTTTTCTCAAGTTCAAGTTCAGAGGTACACAAGGTTCTCAGAAGATACCCCTTGTTTCACTACAATCGACACAATGTCGAGTGAGTGGCAGAAGGGGAACAAGCTGTTTTTGTGTGTGTGTGTCTTTAAATGCAAATGAGCTGGTGCTCCCCACCCCATATCCAGAATAGGGTGGAGTTTTAACATATCTGCATCATAACTAGACATCATAAGCAATATGATTGACAGCGGTAAATAGTGGTGTTCAGCCCTATGAGTTTGAACCAGAGTCAGACACTGATGAGGGAGAGAGTCCCTTTATTCTTTTAAAATAATCAAATTAAAACGCTCTCAGCTTCGCTCACAACGCGCCAGTGGTAACGTAGGGTCAGACTGGATGAACTTGCTAATGCTAGCTGCCTTGCTAACAATTAGGTTACGTCGGACACCAGATTGATTCCATCCGCACCGCAAGACTTCATGACAATGGTTGCGCCCTCTCATCATCTCTAGTGAAGAGCGCGACAGAATAAAAGTGATGTGGACAACAGCTCTGATCTTTCTGCGCTGTAATCTTGAATATTGTTTTCTAGCACCAAACATGCATCATTTCTACCCTGTCCCGCTCCACACGTGATGCCTCTTTTTCCTGCATGTGTGTAGACACGAAGCGCTGCATGAGTTAACGTGGTTTCAAAGCACCTTTTAGACCATGACGTTTTTCCCTTCTAATGTATCTTTATTAATCAGCATGTTAAGAGCCTTTAATAATAAACAAATCGATTTCTGTTCCAATTTTGTGAAAATTAATTACATATCTGGAATGGAAAAAGAATGACTAAATGTACTTGTTGGTAGACTAGTCTCTCACTTTAATGAAAATACACAAATGTTTTTTTACATAAAAAAAATAAATAAAAAAAACGTTTTCTACATTTTCTCTCGGGACTCCCCTGAACCCACATTCAGCATAATTCCACAGTCACAAGGGCTTCTATGCCCACATACTTGGGTATCTGAATCTAAAGAAATATAAAAAATATTAAATTTTTATGTAAAAATATTCCAACAAATACTACACTGATGTCACTATGCTTCAAAACAAACAGATTATCTTTTAACATTCTTTTTCAATTGATAAACGGTAAAAGACGGTACAATTGGTAAAAGATCCCGCAGACCCCCTGTGCAGTTTTGTAGAGACTATTTTGACTGTTTAGAATAAATGTTTTCTTCTTTTCTTCCATCAACTTTGAAAAAAATAAAAAGAAAGTTCAATGTGTAAATGAATATCGTAATAAATATCGATATCGAACAATATGAAAAAGATTATCGTGATAACAATTTTGGCCATATCGCCCAGCCCTAGATATAAGATAACTTTTATTTCAATCAGGATGGTAAGAGAATTAGGAAAGTGTGCGCACAGTACTAAGGAATCGAGTATAGCTATAAGTAGTTAAACCTTTTTTCTTTTTGTTATCTGAAAGTCATATATCAACTTTTTTACCTGTACTTTTCTAATGCCTTTTGTATAGATATTATAAATTTAGCCTTGTCAAAGACCCAACTTTAACTTAAAACTATGAAATTTCATTATAAATATACTAATTATTACATGTTTAAAATCAATTAAATGTAAAAACATAAAACATTTCAATATTTATTGCATGAAAATGATGCATATCAATTTAAAAAAAATTACAACTGTCCCATTGTTGGTGTGAGTTCCATCACACCAAACAATTCTGCCCGTTATAAATTTGCTTTCAAAAGTTAGTGTACTTATTAAACAAGTCGAAAAAAGTATCAATGAAGAGCATGCTTGAGATAAAATATTAGACAAGTGATGTTTTCTGAAAACAAAGAAAACAAAAACAATTTAGAAATGACACGGTGGTTGGAATTTTCATGACTTTCATAAAAAAATACAAATCTCCAGTGGTTTATGCACACTGTTAGACATTATTAGTAGAAAAAATTAATAAAGAAGCCTCATCTTTCCATGCAACAGGAAGTGGTGTCATTCCAAAAATATACTATGATAAACCCTTTTGGTCTTTGGCTTCATAAAAATGCTATCAGAACTAAATTATCCAATTATTAACTAGTTACCAGCATTTAAAAATTACATTTTATTTCGGAAACAATTCAAAGGGATTTCATTCCTGTTTAAGGTTATAGCAAAAAGAATTGTGTTCTTTTTCGGTTATAATTCTCGTTCCCGTTCCTGTTTAAGGTTACAGCAAAAAGAATTGTGTTCTTTTTTGGTTATCATTCTCGTTCCTTGAACCGTTTTAGTCCCTGTTTTAAAGTAGTTTCCAAAAACTGTGTGTGTGTGTTAATCTTCACAGAACTGTTTCGCTTTGTGTGTATAAATCTGAGTGCACACAGCAATGTGTGTTCATGAGTAAATCAAACAGAGAGATCCATTTCTTTTAACTAAACTTCTGTTAGGAACATTCTCTCAAGTGTGCAGCATCTAAAGATTAATCTGACTGCTCAAGTACAAGCAGTTTACACATACCAAATCAAGTGCATCAGTGTAACTTCATAGATTTTTGTGAGGTTCCCAGCCAGCAGATATAAACAAAGTCCTAAATGGGTTTTAGAAACCCAACAGATAAACGAAACCTTCCAATCAGTCGTCGTTTCTGAAAGAATATTTCAGATGCAAAAATGCAACCAATTGGCCATTAAGATAAACATAGTACTTACAGCTGTTGGAGAGGACCTTATCAAGGGACTCATGCCATTGAGCTGCCTCTTCAGGTGTAGGTCTGAAAAAAAAAAAAGCAGTAAAGTCCTTAATTGAGTTTTCTGCCATCATAAGAAACCCTGACCAACAGGCTGTTTTGATAAACAATATTTGTGGCTCTATTCTGAGTTTGGTGATGTTATTGCGATATGGGGTACATTCTGGTGTTTTTTTCAAGAAAAAATGAAACACTTTGGCTTAGTTTTGCATTGCGCATCATCCAGCAATGTAAGGAGGAATACATTACCCTATGCACTAGCTTGTACTGTAATTCAGTGTGGGGCAGTTACAAGTTTTTTATGAGGACTCTCCATATACATAATGGTTTTTATGTTGTATAAACTTTATATTCTATTGCCTAACCCTACCTTTAAACCTAACAGAAAACTTTCTGCATTTTTACATTTTCAAAAAACATAATTTTGTATGATTTATAAGCTGTTTTCCTCATGCCGACTGATTGTCTCCACAATGTCAAAAAAGGTTTTACTATCCTTGTGGGGACAATTGGTCCCCACAACATAGAGAATACCTGGACACACGCACGCACGCACGCACGCACTTCACGCAAGTATGCAAATGCAGATGCGAGTGCTTGGCCAATGCATGGCTACGCGTGGTCCCATTGTACATACTTTACGTGCGCTCTTGTGGTTACAAACCTCACACTACAAGGAGGCGATACAGTTTTTTTAGAAGTCAAAAAGCCATCACAATATGTCCAAAATGACTGGATATCCATAGCTAGTTGTGGCATTTCCAGTGCAGAAGCCTTTCCATTTTTTCCTGGCTCGGACAAAACGGTCCCGTAGTTGTTTCCATTTTCTCTTTAAACATTTGAGCACTGACACATTTCACTATGCAATGACGCATGGAATTGAGCTTGCATAGAAAGGTGCATCTGCATTCGCGTACTTGCGTGAAGTATGTTTGGGCCTTAAGAGAGTGCATAATTCCACTCTGTAACTCCAGAAAGCGATTTCCCAGAATTATAACATTTGCCCTATTTGGACCGCAATTGTTTCTCGTGGTGAATATTCATAGCTCCTCTGTGATAAAACTCATGCCTTCAGATGAAAATTAAACCACAGGGATGAGCAAGACTTTTTGTCAATTACATGATTGCAGTTGCACTTGTTATATGGAAAATTAATTAATCCTTACACACTCTCACGGCGAAATCACGACTTTTGTAATTTTGGCTAATTCGTATGATAAAGTGCGACTGCACTCATTTGAATTCCTACGACTTTCATTACAGCTAATGATGTTGCTGGACATCCTTTCCATCTAATATGCGACAATTGGTCACACACAACAGCTTCCTATCATGTTTACACACTCTACTGATTGGTTAAGTTTAGATAAGGGGTTTGGGTAAGGGCATAATATTAATAAGCATGTCCTTAACTCATCATGCGCAAAACTCGTGCTTATTTCCGCATTAGACATCCGGGAATTTGCGCGAAACGAAGTCGTACAAGTTTATGCGAACAACATCATTCGAGACCATATGAAATAGCCCACTCTTAAATTATGTACGACTTTACATCAGATCGGGTTGTCAATCCACAAACTGTGTCCTCTCTATTTGCATTTAAATATGTTTGGAATTACGCTAAATTGAATATAAATTTTTAAAGCACAGGAGAACCGTGCTGCAAAGCACTGCAGACATTTACAGTGTACCTTTTCACACATGGAACAAGTCAAAATTCTTGCGAAGAGCAATTAAACAATAAAAAAACTGTAGGGACAAGACTGTTTATCAACGCATTCAAACAAATCTGTCATGGGGGTACGCATGCTTTGTCGCCTGCATCACCTCAGTTGTGCTCTCTCCTAAGTGCACTCAAGGAGATATAGAAGCCGCACATATTAAGGACAGTAAAGATAGTTCAAATGAAATTTGAGGAACTATGGTAAAAATTGTTTTCTTAAGTTTTATCTATCAAAATGACAGACATCATTTGGAATTATCTGTCTGTGTTTAAAAAGTGTATAATATGTATAAATGTAATTAGTAAATGTTTCTAAATTATATTTTACCATTTTATTTCTGCCATAATAATGGACCGTTTCAGTTATCTGGCTCTCATTTTTCTTTCCCTTCTATGTAAGAGTTCCCACTCACTGCGGTGGAGCGGTGTTACGAACGCCAGTGAGGGCACCTCCTCAACCGTCCACCGGAGATCGGTTTCACCTGAGTATTGACTATTAGACTACATTTCCCATAAACCCACATACTTGGCGTGATTACGCTCCAGCTGACTGTCATTATCATCACCCTATTTAAACTGTGTTTTCATGTTCATTCACTGCGAAGTCTTGTTTTGCTCTGGCTGCATTTCTGAGCGTTTTCCCATAGTATTACTGTTTATCTGTGTTCTGACCCTTGCCTGATTACTCCGTTCTCGTCTGTCTGCCGCCTGCCTTGACTAAGTTTACGCCTGTCTCTCCACTGTTGATCATTGCTGCCTGCCCTGACTTATTGCCTGCCTGACTACGATTTAGTCTACCTGAGACATTCCTGTTTGCCCGTCATTGACGGGCAAATCAATACACGTCCCTGTATTGATTATCGCGGCTTGAATGACATCACAGTCAAGTTCCGATACCCACTACCCTTAGTTCCCGCAGCCCTTGAACAATTGAGAGCAGCAAAGATCTACACTAAACTTGACCTGCGCTGCGCATACAATCTAATCCGCATTCGGAAGGGGGACGAATGAAAGACGGCCTTCTCCACCACTAGTGGGCACTATGAGTACCTCGTGATGCCGTTCGGATTGTCCAATAGCCACTCCGTGTTCCAGTCCTTCATTAATGATGTTTTTAGAGACATGCTGAACCAGTGTTTGATAGTGTACATCGACGACATCTTAATCTACTCGAACTCCCTTGAAGAACACATCTCACAGGTCAGAGCTGTCCTGAAACGTCTCATCGAACATCAACTGTATGCCAAGGCCGAGAAATGCGAGTTCCATCTGACGTCAGTTGCCTTCCTCGGGTACATCATCAGCCCAGAGGGGGTGGCTATGGATGACAGTAAGGCCCCAACCTACTACGGTGAAGGAACTACAACGCTTTCTTGGGTTCGCCAACTTCTACCGTAGATTCATCAGGAACTTCAGCACCGCTGCCGCACCACTCACTGCCATGGTTAAGGGGGGGCACACCAAACTCCAGTGGTCCACCGACGCACTCCGAGCTTTCAGCCAGCTAAAAGAGCGCTTCACCTCAGCCCCCATTCTCCATCACCCAGACCCTAACATTCCCTTCGTTGTGGAGGTCGATGCATCCAACACCGACATTGGCGCCATTCTTTCTCAACGTCAGGGTAGTCCTCCAAAAATGTTCCTGTGTGCCTTCTATTCGTGCAAACTGTCACCTGCCGAACAGAATTATGATGTGGGCAACCGTGAACTTCCGGCCATGAAAGCAGCTCTGGAGGAGTGGCATCATTGGCTTGAGGGGGCCAGACACCCATTCCTTGTTCTTACAGACAACCGCAACCTGGAATACCTACGCTCCGCCAAAAGACTCAATCCCAGACAGGCCAGATGGGCCTTATTCTTCACTCGGTTCGACTTCTCCATTTCATATCTTCCCGGCTCTAAGAATGTCAAGGCCGACTCGCTCTCCCGTCAGCACAACCCTCCGCCTCAGCACCCTGTCTCCGAACCCATCATCTCACCCACTCTGATTGTAGCCCCGGTCCAGTGGGACATTATGTCAGAGATTTCTCAGGCCAATGCAACCAACCCACCCCCACCAGGATGCCCGCCCGACCGAGCGTATGTTCCGCTCAGCCTGAGGGAGAGGGTAATTCGCTGGGTGCACTCCTCCACGAACTCAGGACACCCTGGTATCACTTCTACCGTATGCTTGCTCAGGAATCGATTCTGGTGGGAAACTGCAGAACGACACATCCACGTTCGTGAACAATTGCCATACCTGTAACAGGGCAAAGACCCCTAAACAACTCCCTGCAGGCTTGCTTCAACCTCTTCCCATACCTCAACGACCCTGGTCCCACATCGCCGTGGATTTCGTGACTGACCTACCAGTTTCGCAGGGGCACAATACCATCCTAACGTCATAGACCGGTTCTCCAAGGCATGCCGCCTAATTCCCCAAGCCAAACTCCCATCAGCTTTCGAAACAGCAGAACACCTCTTCCACTACGTCTTCCACTATTACGGGCTCCCCGAAGACATCGTCTCGGACCGGGGCCTCAGTTCACCTACAAGGTGTGGACCGCTTTCTTCTTTCTACTTAATGTTAACATCAGCCTCACGTCAGGTTACCATCCGCAATCTAATGGTCAAACAGAGCGACTCAACCAGGAGATCACCAAGTTCCTACGCATGTACTGCCAAAGTAACCAAACTGACTGGAGTCGCTTCCTCCCTTGGGCCGAATATGCCCAGAAGTCCATTCTCAAACCCTCCACCAAGTTAACCTCGTTTCAGTGCGTGTTAGGGTATCAACCCCCTTTGTTCCCTTGGTCCGGTGAATCATCAGAGGTCCCTGCGGTGAACAGCTGGCTCCAACGCAGCGAAGCGGTATGGGACCAGGCTCACGTCCACCTCCAACGAGCCCTAGACAGATCAAGGGAACAAGCCAACAGACATCGTTGTCCTTGCCCTGACTATGCCCCTGGACAGTTGGTCTGGCTCTCCACTCGAGACCTTCGCCTCCGCTTGCCATGCAAGAAACTCAGCCCCAGGTATGTGGGTCCCTTCAAAATCATTAAAAGAATTAACCCGGTATCATTTCGTCTCCAACTACCAGCTAATTACCGTATTCTCGTTGCTGAAACCGGCCGGTGGTCCGAGGTCTGAGGAGGAGGAGATGAACCCTGCCCCCCCTCCCATAACTGTGGACGGTGAGGAGGCTTTCCTGGTACGAGGGTTGCTGGACTCCAGATGTCACCGAGGTCAAATCCAATATCTGGTGGACTGGGAGGGGTACGGTCCGGAGGAGAGATCCTGGGTCCGAGTCAACGACATCCTCGATCCCAATCTCATCTCGGAATTCCACAGGATCAACCCGGAAAAACCGCCCCCTCGGCCTCGAGGTAGACCCCGACGTCGGTCGCATCCTCGCGTCAGGAGCCGCTCACAGGGGGGGGCTCTGTTACGAACGCCGGTGAGGGCACCTCCTCAACCGGCCACCGGAGATCGGTTTCACCTGAGTATTGACTATTAGACTACATTTCCCATAAACCCACATACCTGGCGTGATTACGCTCCAGCTGACTGTCATTATCATCACCCTATTTAAACTGTGTTTTCATGTTCATTCACTGCGAAGTCTTGTTTTGCTCCGGCTGCATTTCTGAGCCTTTTCCCATAGTATTACTGTTTATCTGTGTTCTGACCCTTGCCTGATTACTCCGTTCTCGTCTGTCTGCCGCCTGCCTTGACTAAGTTTACGCCTGTCTCTCCACTGTTGATCATTGCTGCCTGCCCTGACTTATTGCCTGCCTGACTACAATTTAGTCTACCTGAGACATTCCTGTTTGCCCGTCATTGACCCACGCCTGTATTTACTCTGTCTTCTTTAATAAACGCTGATGGATCCCAATCAACCTGAGTCTTCCTTACAAGCGGCAATGTAATTTTATTATTGTGAATTATTTCAATATTTCTGTTACACAATCCTCGAACTTTCTTAACTGTCCATTACCGCCAGAGCCATTACCACGCACAGCGCAAATGTACGGCACTTACAGTAGCAGTGGTCAAAAAGGATTTTTGGATTATGAACTCAGATATGTGAATTCGGACCGTAATTAATTACCACACAACCTTGGTGTTTGTCAAAAAATAGTAGATAATTTGGCCGAGAATTTTCTAGCAGGAGTTGGGAGAGAAACACCTACATTTCGGATTCGGACAGCAATAAAATCACTGACTACCCTGTAAATGCTGAAATGACCTCACGTCCCCATTTAAAATAATTGCCATCCGAATGGGGATTATCACTGTGCATGCTCAGTTTTCAGAATAACCAGCTGCAGAGAGATCGGAATGCTGTCCTTAGGATTACTAGGGCCGACTGAATAACTTTGTGTCACGAGAAACAATAAAACGCCACTGGAGGAGTCTGCTCAAGGAGCTCAGTCACAACTCTTGCGGCCACCATCTTTATCTGCTCTCACATCATCAAAACCGTGACAAACCGTTGACATCTTTGTTTTGGTTACTGCATTGAATGAATGATTGTTTTGAGGAATAGGTTAATTCTCTTGAAGGGTAAGGAATATGCTGTTATGTCTGGATGATGCTATTTTATAATCTGAATGAGGATGAATAAATGTCACAGTGACTGTACTTTTGATCAGGAACCAAATATGATGTGTGAGGTATAATTGAGGAGGATTACTTTATTATGGAATGTAAATGCATCATCACAATAGTTAATGTCAATGATGATTTACACCTGTGCTGCTCTGCTAGTACTTCTGTGTGAACTTCATACATACACTTACAATCACATTGACACCAGGTTTAAAGAACATCACAATATGGCTATGTTATGTAAATGTTCTGAGATATACAGTGGCATCATTTGCTTGCAGATGCCATTTGCTTTGATATTTTGTTATGTAATGCAATTGCATTCATGCATTTTCAAATGCGACTTAAGTGTCAGGGCTGCTGTCTGTGAGTGGAAGACAACATGATTTAAGTTTCAAGTTGCTCTTTGTATTTATTGACATTCTATCTATGTGTATGCAAGGCATGAGAGAAGACGTGTGGATCTGAAGTAACCATCAGCAAAAGAGAGAAAAAGAGGACGTGAAGGGAGCCAAGAGGAACTCACTTCTGAAGCTTCTCTGGTTTCTTCTCTGGCTTTTCTTGGTAGGGGATGATAAGGTCGATGGAATTCTCTGGCTTCTGAAGCAGAGTTCCCAATTTAATCTTGATTTCCTTAGCCCTGAGAATGACACAAACCAATCCAGATGTCCATGAATGTTTTAATGTACATTATTATATGATGATTATTATGATCATCTATAATGTAATTTCAGTATTAATGTTGTTGAGGTGAACAATTGGGACACAATTCCTATATGTACAAGATACCTGCAAAAAGCATGCATACACAACATAACATCTAAGGATACATACAGTATAGTCTTTCATATTTGGTGCTATATAGTATTTATCATTGTAGCTATGGAAACCTTCTCTTCAAAATGTATTATTCATTGGCCTGTCCAGTTGCCATCACCACAGTAATTACTAAAGTTTGACAGATGAGACATTAAAACAACATATTCTACTTCCTCCTTGAAATCAATAATAGTAAAGGTGTTCAGTTGACCTCTTTACTATCCTTAACTGTCCCTGTAGAGTTGAGAAAGGATCTAATATCCTAGATGAGTGTGGATGCAATGATGTCAGACAAATGTGGTAATTTATTGAAGTCTGGTGAACAGTTAATCTTTCTGTGACACTGAAAGATCAGTTGATCATAGATTGTTCAAAAACATCTGACGTCAATGCACACATTTCTCAGCTAACAAAGACAAAAATGAGAATTTTAGGACAGCGCTGTCTAGTATTGCATATAATGCTTATAAATTGATGAAAGTTATATTACATATATTAATTATTCTGTTAAAAATTGTGTATTTGTTTTTTAACTATAAAGTTGTTTAAATTGTTTTAACAGTCATTTTATGGTTTATATTGTCATGGCAACAAAGTTGTAAAATTGGCTATAACTTTACATGGAAAAGGTTAGCAAGTAAATTTATCACTCTAAAATCATGTTAACATGCATTTTACATCTAGTGACTATACTTTCGAAACAGTGAGTATTTAATGTTTTCGGATTGTCCCCATTAACTTCTATATTAAGTGCCTCACTGTATCACACATTCTTGTTTTTATTTTTTTAAGAAAAGGTGGGACGAGACTAAATACATTTTTGTGGTAATCAAACTTATGCCACAAATTCTGTTGATTGAGCTTAACTTGTACTGAAAGTTCCATTTTCCCACATGCAATGATCTATACCTTTTTATAGATAAAGACAGAAATATGTAATTAAACTTTTAGAAACAGAAGGTGCAAGGCACCAACTTACAAATATTATCAACTGAATATTCTTTTTGAGAGTTTACCACACATGCCTATAATCCCAAAATGTCAAAGTTTAAAGTAACTGGCTAACAAAACAAAACGTTCCATTGGTGAATTTGTGTAAATCACGATGCTAAGATGGTTGACAGAGCTTACCTTTCCAGACATGTCTGGGGCAGGGCAGCTAATCCCTTACACATTTTCTGAGCTGTTCAGTTTAGGTTTGCAGAGTTAGTCCACCACCATGAATTGTTGTCTCCTCTCTCTTTAAGTATTTGTCTTCCAACACTCCTCTGTTATATGGAGAGAGGCTGCTGGCCCAAAGCCAACAACTCCAGAGCCAATCCAGTACTAGCCTGCAATTATAATGGGAGGCGGGAGAGCTCTGGAGATAATCATCAAGGGAGAGGAAATTTTAAACTTGCCAAAGCACTGATACATTAGCGCACAATATTTTTGATCTAGACAGATCTAAATCTATATATAGTAAAACACTGCCAAATTTGTATTATAGAAACAAGAAAAGCTGTTTTGTAAAATTAATACATACAGCCCATGTTAAAAGTGTAGTTCACCTTCTTTAAGGCTGCTTTCTTAGTAAGTGGTAGTGTAGTGGTAGTGTCACATACACTGAATGTTTAGGTTTCTGGTCTAAAACATACAGTACAACATTTAATTTATTTATTAATTTGTTAACAGAATGAACAAGCAAAGAATGTTAAACTAACAGTCATACCAACTGTACCTGAAGTGTAACTCTATTTGTTATAATATTATTCAAAATTGTAGAGTTTAAGAATGTAACTCCAGTATATATGAATAAAAAAAGAGGGATGCCTACAGTACAGTATTAAAAATGTTAATCAATAATGTATTTATTTATTTTGTACCCATAAAGTAAAATAATTTACCTATACAGTTAAAAAACATATGCCTTTAAAAAGGTTTATGGGTTTTTAGGCCAAAACAATATATTGTTAAACCATATTTTGCTGTTTAACATCATATCAACATCATTAAGGGATCTTTTTTTTTAAAGATCCATCCTTGAAGGAACATTGCATTTAGCTTTAAAAAAAAAATTAAGAATGTTTTTAGGGATACACTTCTTATATTATTAAAACGATGTCTTGGGTGGAAACTTCTGTGTGACAGACAGAAAATAATGATAATAGAAAATTTGGATGCAGTATTGTCCTCTCTGAAGGCAAGTAAACAAACTCCCAATTACATGGATTTGCTAGAACATTCTTTGTGCAGTTGCAAAAAACTTAAGAAAAACCAACAAATGGTGCAATGAAAATAAGCGTAAAATACAATAGGGCTACACAAGCTGTTGTCAATGTTGTTGTTGTGGTTGACGAGAGAGGCTTAACAATTATTTAAATTAATATTTTTTTCCTTTAAAACTTTCACATTTTGAATATAAAATATTAACCTGTCAAAACCAACCTATCACCAACCTAATAATTTCCTTAATGCCAAAATGAGAGCATACAGCACGGTCACGCTACAAATAATGGGCAATTAATAATATATGCCATGAGGCACATGTCATTGTCATTCTGAGACAATGAGTTTCAGCTGATCGTAGAATTCATAGATAAAAATGGAGCAGATGGCAGTCGATGGGTTTCTGCTTAAGGCACCTTAAGGTTCAGGGCAGAACTTCCAACCTATCATCAAACTAATATTTTCTTTAGTGTCATAATGGGAGCATACAGCACGCTGTCACGCTTCAAATAATGGGCCATTAATAAAATATGCCATTAGGCATACAGTATTTTTATCTGGGTAGCATATGGCTTCCATATCTTGCATAACCGTAAAATCTATTTTTACGAAATATAAACAATGTGTTAGAATAGAGGTACACCCTTCAACTATACATTATATAACTTTCAGATATATTAAGCGTGGAAATTATATAATTATTCAGGTATGCTATTCGGAATAGTGCAAAAGTAGCCAATGGTAATCAATGACATTGTGGGACAATAAGTTTGAGCTGATCGTAGAATTCATAGATAAAAATGAAGCTGCTGGCATTCGATGGGTTTCTGCTTAAGGCACCTTAAGGTTCAGGGCAGAACGTGCAGCCTCATTATGACATTGCTGGTAATGTCAACACTTAATGCTGCCATTGTAAAATGGGAGTATCGGCTATTCTATCAGGAAAAATATACCAAACTTCCATTTTGTAGAGATTGGTTTTCTTGTTTTGTTGGTTTGCTTTTGTATTTTCTTGTAGTTTCTCAAATGTGTATCATAATTACATGCTGTCATTTTTCAAATATTAAAATGTAAACTAGTGCCTGAATGGCATGAATTTTATATGTCTAACACATCAGGCCTTATTTTAAGAGTGCTAGTGCTTAGCTCATCACTATAAGATAAGTCATATGCCAAAGGTTTTGGTATTTTCATGCATGCACTAAGTCTAAGCACAAGTGGGTTTGGGAAAATCGCGAGTTCAATGTGCTAATGGACTAGGTCAAGTTCAATTTAATTCTGAGGTTCTTTACGGTTATTCCACCATCTGCATATTAATATACAGTCCGTTCCCTGGCAAGTACCAGTGAAATAAAAAAAGACTGCACATTCAGAAGAAGTTGGTAGTGTAAATTAATTTTGTATGCAATTATTTAGAAGAATAGAAATTTGGACTTATGTTCTTTTGTGCATTAAATATGCACTAAGTAAGTTTTTGCTAATTAAAAAAGTTTTACACATATAGAAATGAATAGCATTTTTTTTAATTATGTTGAGAATATTGTACACACCTGAGAAAGGGCCTATTTACACTTAGGCACTTCATATGTTTTTACTGATCAGATTGTTATTCGATTGAAGCACATTCCATTTACTCTTGGCCACATCAGTGTGCTTCCTCCAAATGGAAATAAATCTGATCTTCAATTGCCACGCTATATGCAAATAACACAGAGTTCACTTCCGTGATGCTAATGCCATGCAGAAAATTTTAAAAATGTGATTTACTATTTGATTCCAACTGAACAAAAGATGCTTTCATTCGTTTCAGCTGCGCTCACTGCCGCATATACACTTGACCAAGTAATGAATGGAAGGAGTCTCAAACAACCTCCTGAAGTGGTTTGAGAGAACGCATTGCAATCTGTCTAAAATGCCTTTTAGAGGGCATTTATACCTGGTCATTTCATGATCAGATAGCTAACCGATCAGTGAAAACGCATGAAGCAGCCAAGTGTAAACAGGCCCAATGAAAATCAGATACCCCCAAAAAAGCTGTTTAATTTTACATGGAGCTGGTTGCCCCTGAGCCAATTGACTGAGTTACTACCATTTATAATGGCAGTAATAATAACATACTTTATATTGTGCTTTCAATCAATGCTCAAACATAAAAGTCATGCAAACAAAAGTAAACCAAATAATACAACAACAAGCACAATATACTTTCTACAAACAACAACGGAGCCCAAGTCAACAGTATAGACCAGAGTGATGGTATGGTATTTATTAACAGGAGTGTGATCCAGCAGACAGTCCATACAGAATGAGAGCAAGTGGAAAGATAAAATGTTCAAACATGAGGTCCCTGCTTGTGAGTCGCGGCTGCTTGTGAGTCGCACAGTCCAGTGCACCACAACGCGTAAAAATTTTGTTGGATTGAAAACTAAAATGTCCATTATTATAGGGATGTGTGTATTATGAGATGTATAAAAATATATATTAAAAGTAACAAATCATAAATATATTAGGTGTAAAGCAGCAGCATTTAGTCAACAAACTTCCAGTTTCCAGGACGACAGGTGTCAGTATAGAGTCCAAAAACACAAGTAATACTGTGACCAATGGAAAGAGTAAGAGCCAGCTAAAAACTTAGGTTCAGTTTGGAATTGCATACTACTATATTTCTCATACTATTTCTGCCATAGACACATATGCCAGAAGTAGTAAGAATAGTATGGGTAGTACGTAATTCCTAACTCAGATTGCACATACACCCACAGATAGCACAAACACTCCCACCCATGCTCACTTGCGCTTTGGATGAAATGAAAACTGGATAAGACATAGTGCATGGTTGTTGCATGTAGCACTGCACTTAGCACACACATGACATATAGAGCCTATCATGTAAAGTTAGAGGATAAAAGATTGAAATCAAAATGAGGACATTCTTGCATACGTTAAAGGTGAAGTGTGTAATTTCTGTGGCACTAGTATCACCAAACAAAGCTGCAATAATAATGAGTGTTTCCAAACATGTTTCCCTAACACTCCCCCATTTGCTACTGGTTGAGTAGCAAACTCAAACTCATGACACTGGTTAAGCCACTGGTTAAGACAACAGAGCAATGTTTTTAAACACAGTAGTAACTACATTCAGCTACATAAATTGCCACATTTGTTGCAGTGAGACAAGTACTATAATTGAGAACACTGTGACTATCCACGTTCACACAGTTGTTTTGGTTGCTCAGAACGTCCTGGTTACTTTCGTAACCTCCATTCCCTGATGGAGGGAATTGTCATTGGACAATTGTCAAACAGGGACATTGTCTCGATGTAGTGACACTAGGGGTCACTCTTGGGAGCCCCAAACACCACTTGTGCTCTTGGGAGCCCCAAACACCCCAAACACCATTGAGAAAAGGCCAATGGGACCCATGAACATTGCTGGTAAAAAGCGCATGTCTCCCCCTCCAGGAGGGTGCTATACCCAAGCGGTACACCCCAGTTGTCCCGCAAACATGTTTGTACCTGACAACACACGGGACAAAGCCCAACCTGGAGATTGTAGAACCTCAGAGCTCAGTCAGGAGGGCAGTCTTCAAGAGACCGCCTTTAGTTCAACTGACTCCAGGGCTGAAATGGGGTACCCCGCAAGACCATGGAGAGATCCCATGAGGGAACAAGGCATGGTCTAGGAGGGTTCAGCCTCCTCGTGCGTCTAAGGAACCTGATGTTCAGTTCATGCTTTCCGAGAGACCTACCATCAACTGCTTTGTGGTGCGCCGCCATAGCGGCCAAGTACACCCTCAAGGTGGGGGGCCAGCAATTTCAAGCAGTTAAGCACTGGCTGCATAGGCCATCCTAGAGACCCAAGAAAAGAGGTGCTCTGTACCGGGGAGAGCTTGTTCTTTTCACAGTTGACCTGAAGCCCCAACAGGCTGAGGTGCCTGAGCACCAGGTTCCTGCGCACACACAACAAGTCTTGAGAGTGAGCTAGAGCCAGCCAGTTGTAGAGACAGTTGAGGATGCAGACGCCCACTTCCCATAGCGGGGCAAAGGCTGCCTCTGTGACTTCTGTGAAGACGGACAGTCCCAGACAGCCATTGTGATGGGTTGGTGAGCGCATGCCACGCCCCCAAGCTCTGGACGAGGTGGCCCAAGAGACAATCGCATTGGACGTACTGGCGGGTGGGGCCTCGTGGCGGAGCCAGAGGCGCACGTCGAGGGGTTTCGGACCCTGAACTCGTGACCATGCGGAGTCTGGGGACATCAAAGCACTTTCCTGGCTCCGGGTACCCACCATAGGACAGGTCAGCGATGGGGGAGGAGGGAACCATGCTCATAATCCATCACAACCGCCCAGGCATGGGTGTGTTGTACCACAGAAGGGCACGCAGGGACGGAGGGCCCACCTCCGCAGCATTGTGCCTGCCATAAATGTACTGTGTCTGGCGATCACAATAACGATGTCCATAAACACCGGGTGTGTGACCCAGGAAATGAGCAAATTACTCCTTTTCTGAAAATGTGGGTACAGCAGCCTTTCGGGCATGCGGCGAATCAAAGAAAAGGCAACAAAGGAGTCTCCTCCCGGCCCTCCACCAGGGGATGAAGTGGTCTGCTTACCATTTCTAGGCCTGCAGCAGGTCTCCACGTACCTCCGCCCATCTCAGGGGCACCTAGAAACCTTCCTCGGGTTCTTGACGGCAGGTCGTGAGATAGGGCACGTCTGCTTCCTATGGGGGTCTCTACGACATGGCGGAGCCAGTGCTGCTACTGCAGGGGGACACCCCTGGTGATGAGCAGACGTTTGAAAAGCTCACATGAAAATGGCCGGCTCTTTCAGGCCAAGTACTGAACCGCATATCACTCACATTACCTCTGAATATAAACAGAATATCAAGGACTGGATGAATATAATTTAAAAGTTTCATATATTCAGGATATATTCAAACCATCTGAATAGTTTTGCTATGATCTTTATGGCAACTTCTGTCAACATAAATTTGACAGTGCAGGGCACAGGCAGTGGCTGGATGCCTCTGAGAGTTTGTCTTCATGCAGCACACCAGCACAAGCCACTTGAGAGGAAATTAATATTATGTTCCCGCAGCACCATAAACTGATTACTTTAAATCGTTTATTTGCAAAGGCTTTTCCGGGGGACCCGAGCTTACTAATGGAAGAATCCTGTGCATAAATTATTTGCTTTGAATTAATTTGAGCCATTACATAACTGTAAACTGAGATTACAGGACAAATAGTACAAATAACGTGGCCTTAAACCCAGTCTCCTCACTTAGACAAACAAATGTATAAAAACTGAGAATAGTGTAAGTCAGCCTTTTTGATAAATTATTATACATTATATTATATCATATACATTTTATGTAATTATTTTATAAGGTGCATTAGTAGATTATACATTGAGACAGCATGAAGTACATAGTGTAATTTTAATTGAGTTGCGGCTGTCATAAAACCACTAACTGAAATAAATTATTTATTTTGGATTTCCATTATTCTGTGGTGATACAAATATGCATGGTCTATTCCTATACTTATCTCATCTGTATAAGATTTAAATGAATAACTTCTTCAGCACATTTGACAATGTTAATGATGCAGACAGAGAATGTCCTTCTGATAATGTCCAGTATGTGCAACTATGCAAGCGAAAGCCTTCAATTTGCATGATAAAGAAATGCCAAACTAAACTTGATGTTGAAGCTAATCCATCATGGAAAATCTGTGCCATCAGGATTAGCTCTCCTAGATCATCAAGAGATAGTCAGCAAAACGGAAGGCTTATGTTTGAGCAACAATCTCACTGTGGGGAAATATAAATATCTCCCACCCTATAGACCTCCCTAATCTACAATCTTTGGCTGAAATTGAAAGGAAATGGGGAACTAGCCAGATATTTCTATTTGTATAATGGCATTTTTGGTGATTCACATTTGACCTATGAAATGGACGGCTTTCTCTGTTGCGCCTCATCACCATGGGATTTCACCCTCAGTGTGTACAGCTCAATTACATGCTATTGATGATGAAGCATATCTTTAAAGCAGTTTTTCAAACAGCCTATGTTCTCAATTATGCTTCCTAAAGCCAAAGCAGGTTGAACATTTATTGTGATCAAAAATTTCCTGGATGAGTTCTGATGAGAAGATCAGCAATGCACTTTTTACTCAATATGGTTTAATGATGGCTATGTGGTCAAATGGATGAGTTTTGAGGTAAGATCAAAGGTGGGGCAATACAAATCAGTGCCATACTCAAGAGGGCAACAGGCAGTGCTGAATTACATTTTTTACGTAGCATTTCTTGTTTAATAGCGACAGAGATGAATATGAAACATGTGGACTTTGTAAAGCTACCAACATCTGGAATGCATTTGTGTTCCATGCCATATTTTAGTTCTTTTTTAAGTCTTCTCTTCTTTTGGGCACAATTTCCAAAGGCAACATGAAATCATTTCTGGATAGGGTAAAGAGAAGCATTTATCAATTTATTGATCCCTGCTTTCAGTATGAAAAACACTAAGGATGAACAACCCTACTATGCTATTTGTGGAAAACTAAATTCCTCCCCAAATAAAATATATAAAATGGTTCGGAAGAGCACAAAATTAACTAATAATTTTACTTATAGGTTTAATTTGGAACTATTTGAAATTCCCATTGCAATAATAAAATTCCATACCTCCAATGATGACATAATAGATATGAAAAATTTAAGTTGATCTGCAGGACTGTCTGTGAAAGTCTAATTCACAGGAGACGGAGGGTCCAAAGCCCTATGGAACAAGGTCAGTGGACAGAACAATTTTTCTTTTTCACAGGGGACCAGCAGCAAGCAGTTTCCCACGCTTTGAGAGCAAAGCAGTGAAGACTGTCCCATTGATATTAGTTTGATTAAAACCTTGATTATAAATTCATATAAAAATTGTTCTGTGGTGGCATGAGGTAACAAATTTGGTGTTTCCAGTTTAACATGACATCATACAGTTCAATACACTCAAACAGTCAGGATAATACTGATGATATGCAGTCAGAAGGTGAAATTGATGACTCTGAAGCAGTGGTTGGAAGTCTTGGAGAACTATGTCATAAACAGAAGTGACATGATGGGACGGACAGTGCCTGATTTGAAGCGTCTTCCTGGAATACTCATTTTATCAGCACCAAGGGACTGCTTCTCAGTGTGTGTTCACAACGTCCCTCTGTATATACTGCTCCCAAAGGGTCTTCCAAGGGTCTATCAAAGGAGTGCCTCAATTATTTTGACAATGTCCATCCATTTTCACATGCTTCTAGTTAATGTGTCAAAACTAATAAAAGGAAACACGTGAAGGAAAAATTGAGGCCATCAAAAAAATCTAAATCAGTAACTACTGATCCACAGTAGGCCTAGCTGCTGAATTAGCATACAAAACTTTGTCATGCTCTATCATTCATTGTTTTATGTATGCTCTGCTGACACAGACATGGAAAATCAGTTTGTCATTTCCCTGATCTAAAAGTGAAATCGGAAAGAGTCGACCGACTTTCCTTTAGTCAATATTGGTATTCGTTGACTGAAATTTCGAAAAACGTCCCCAGTGGCCAAAGCGTGTTGTAGGGTATATGGGCATGTGTGAGCTACATTTATGTCCAAGAGGGGTCACCAAAAGCTAGTAGTGAAGCAAATTGTTTTCAGCTTTACAGGACATTAAACAATGGAGAGAAAAGTATATATTTATAGATACTATCCCCCAACCCAACCCCGACCTTACCTTAACCATTAGTATAATAAAAAGTAATGTTAGAGGGAAAAGTGAAATCTCCGAATCATGCTCATCATTGATTATTCAAACGTGGTTACTGCCTGGCTTTGAAGTCATCCCAGATGGAAAGGTAAACACATTGAAACCACTACAAACATGTCTGATAAGTATGCTACATATCAGCGCGTCGGCATACAACTGCCGATAACAGGGTACAAAACTATCAGAAACTTCAAGATGACTTCACGTGTGATCATGTTGTTGCCATGCAACCTCTTCAACAATTGTTTGGCACCATAACAATGACATCCGACTGTAGATAATGTTTTTACAGGACAACTATGAGCAGATTTTCAAGTTAATCTCTGTAATTCAGACATTGTGCTCATTAGTCAAACACTCACTCATTGGACTAATGAATGGCAATCAACTCCTTCAGTAGACTGCACCAACTACAGAAACACGTGTGAATCTGAATGATTTTCTCATAAAATGGCGGGTTCAGATCTTCAGTGGATTTTAAATGTGCTGACAAAATAGCCTAGTTCCTTGACTTTGCGTGTTCGATGATGTTGCCATCGTTGACATATGCCGCCCTCTGCTGACGCAGAGATGAAAATGCATGGACGTGCAGTAGACAGCAGAGGCCATGAATCCGGTTTCGGAAGTTAGCTAGGTAAGTTTTAGTTTAGCTTGCCTCAACCCCAGGTTTTAGGTACCATGAAAGTTGGTCTGTTTAGCGGTGTTCATAACATAGCAATTTACGCTAGACTAAATAGACTCTTCATTATAAATTATTTATTTGAGAGTATAAATGTATATTTTCAGAAGATAGAGTGCTGTATTTTATTTCAAATGTAATTGCTTTTCATTTACCCTCTTTAGACATAGCATAAAATATATTTGAAAATATATTAGGCTATTAATAAAACAGCACGTAAAATGGATTAATATGATACCTGCAATAAAATTATAATTTTTAAAATATTAAAGGCTCAAGATTGCTATAGGAAGGAATGAATGCCACCCAACTCCCTTCTTTCTTTCATGGACTCAAGATGAACATGCAGTATTTTACTTGAAGTTATAATAATATAAGCAATAATATAAGCAGAACACAAAATATGTCTTTTATAAAAAGAACAAATACGTCTTATTATTGCATACCATTTTTTTCTGCATACAGTATTCCAAGTGCTCCCTTTTTAATTAATCAATAGTAGCCTTTTTTATGCTTTTTGTTTATATTTTACATAAAAAAATAGAAATAATAATAATAATAATAATAATAAACGATGTTATTTTGAATAACCATATCTTTTTTATTAATTTTTGTATTATTATTTTGTATTCATGCCAAACGTCTTACATGAAATTTTGTCAAAAGTTACAGAACAAGAACAAAACATATACAACAATTATCAAATAAAAACCAAAGCCAAAAATAAATAAAAAATCTATATAAGGTTAAACAATGAAAGCATTTTTTTTACTTTGCAATGATTTAGAGTTTTTTATGCCCATCAAAGACATAATATAGAAGTTATAATCAACCAGAAAAAGTGACAATAGCGGATTCATACCCAAAAATTTGCATTTGTGTATAAAAAAATGTACCAAGTATAACAATGTACTGGATATGTGAATTTGCATTGTTAGAAAGAAAAATTATATTATAAATGTTTATACATATTTTGATATTTGTTTTTTATGAGAGATAGGTACATAGCTCATTCCAAAATGATTTAACACAAAGACATTCACTAAAAAGATGAACAATCGTCTCTTCTATGTCACAGAAAGTGCAATTCTTCTCAATATTTTGAATATATTTATGGAGTCTGCTATTACAAGGGTAGCATCTATGTAATATTTTAAACGTGACTTCTTTTATCTTATTTCTTTATAGATATTTATGGGGAAGAGACCAGACCAAATTCAAATTAACACTGTATAACAACATCCATTGAAAGGAAGATGCTGGAATAGATTTTCTGCTGATATGATTGCGAACAAAGTGGTTATTGAATTTGTCATCAGTAATAAGAATTCCTTCTTTTGAAATAGAAGTGTTATTCAGAGAAATAGGATTGGTTTGCTCTCCTTTCAGAGGAATTTTTATACCACTAGGATATAAATGACACCCCAAAATCTAATTTACTAGAGAATTCTGAAAAAGAATAAAACTGACCATTGCCATCTATCAACTGATTAACAATATAGATATTATTTAAATACCATCTCAAAAAATTATGATTTATTTCTGAAATAACCATTCACTAAATATTCTATAAATAACATGTGTAATTAATTAATTGACATGTTATATTTTATTTCAAATAAAGTGAAAAGGTACACAGTTATGCTGAGTTCCATTCAAGTTGGATGTGGGATATTCCTACATAATATCTTCGACCATAAATGCATTCCATTCCCTGAAATTCGGAAGATGACCTTTAGGAAACAAAACAGCAACACTTCCGTTAGCATAGGGGTTTGACTCTCATTAGAGAGCTAGCATTTGTGCTTCAGGTGTACGATTATCAAAAGAGATTATAATGTGTTATACGCCTGTTTCTGCAAGCGTTTGTTAAACAAGCTTTAATATCATGTAATGTGGAAAGGAACTCTTTATTGACATTACTTAATAAAGTGAATGTTTATCACTTGCTTTCTATATCGCCCTGAGTATCGACATGATGTTGTGACATCATGCCCCTGCATCTCGGCGAGTTGAGAATTTCTGCATGAGCCTAAAAGTTGTAATTCTGACTTCAAGATGCATTCCATTGCACTTTTCCTTGTAGGAAATTGTAAAATCTGACTTTTCGAGTTAAATGGAATGCAGCTCTACTTTTCAAAACTTGATCTGACACTGCATGCTCAAGCAGCCTATTTCGAAAACTCCCGATGTTGATATAACAATGCAAAAGAGCACTTACCAATTTACTTGAAGTGAAAATCAGTCCTCCTTTCCTGTTGAATAAAATAAGCAATCACATGGTGATGCAGAACATCCCCTTTTTTTAAATCCCTAAGGATCTTTTTCTCAATGGCAATGACAGCCGACTCATCAGACGGCTTGATCTTACTCTTCGCTCTTGAATTACATACATCACTTAAAGCGTGATTGTGTCACTCAAAGGCAGCTAGAAGGCCTCCACCAGGGCATATCCTAAAGATCACACCCACCAAGAACAGATCAATCAATCTGATTGGCTGACGAATCTGACAATCTGACTATAGTTGCTCATTCATTTGCACTGTTGAGGGATTCTGTGGAATTTCTGAAGGCCCGAGGGGGTGGAGCTCAAACTCACATGCTAAGGAGCATGGCTTCAGGCATGCGATTTATGAAACAGCTGTCATGTTTCACTTGTAAGCATCCAGGAATAAATTCTGACTGGATAAACTATTTGTTGTCTCTATTTGTCTGTAGATTAATTAAGAGTGGAAAGCGATTAAAAACACATGGTGATTGAGAATGAAAGGATGAAAATATTTATTTATTTGGCATGTTAGGCCAGCAGAGAAGCCTTTGCTGGCCCTGAGAATTCGCCACCGTTGAATAACAGGCGTTTTAAAAAAAATCTAAATAGTATCTTCCAAGCATATTCCCTGCATATACTGGATTGAGTTGTATGGAATGTATTATATGATATATCTTCCCAGTCTTGCTGACTAATTTTTATTTTTAATTCATCCTCCCACCTACATATAATATTATTCAGAGAAGTTTCTTTAACTTCTGTTAATAAATATATTCATACATGTATTTAATTAAATAAATATGAATTTGGAAGCTCATACTTTTTCCCCCTAGGTTTGAAAAGGTATCCATTCCTTTATCAGTGAACAGCTGGTGTTATCTTTTCAGACCTCTGTCTGTCCAAAACTTAAATGCATTATCTAAACTATTTTGGCAGGAAATCAGGATCTTTAGCAATTTCTTGTAAATTAACTATATCTTTCTTAATTTTACTGTTTGTTTTTTTTAACCAAATTCTAAAATGACTTAATACAAATATTAACTATTGATTTAAATTTGTTGCTTTGTTTGGGTAACAAGGATAACCTAATAGGTTCCCCCATTTGATAAATTTCCATCTTCCTCCACTTCACTGTTGATTCTTCATTCATCCAATTCAATATAGGTTGAAATTGGGAAGCTTTATAATAATGTATTCTGTTTGGGAATTCTTGTCCTCCAAGCCTTTTTGAGAACTTCAGAATTTTAAGACTTATTCTAGACTTCATTTTATCCCATATATATTTACAAACAGTTTTTTTCCCATTGTTTAAAAACACTTTTTGATGTACTAACTGGTAGAGTTTGAAAATGAAAATAAACTTAGGGAGAATATTCATCTTTATAGTCTCTATTCCTTTAGAAATCAATAGTAGCCTGTATTTATTTGTAATAGTTTTGAATGATATATAAAGTTTTCAATTAAAATAAGTATAAAATATTTTCTATTTTAAATACATTTAAGCTTTTAAAATTAATAAGGTTGTGTGGGCCTATATGAATTCACTTACGGATTGATTTACCAGCTGTTTTATATATATATTTTTATCACAGTAAGAATTTGTTTGCAGCATTCCTCTTGAGCTGTTGTAGCAGCTGTTGTTTCTTGTTGTTGTGTAAATGTCTTTAATTGTGTCATACTTTTACAGTTATCCCTTGTACTGTGTAAGTCATGCATTTTAAGTCTTCATGATTTCATGCTGAACTCTTTAGCAGTGTAAATGCTTTTGAATGTTTTACATTTTTTAAAACAATATCTTGTGCATAGTTTAAACACATTTAAATTCTTATTTTTCATAGTCATCAGCTTTCAGCAGAGAGGTAAATCCCACTGAGAATCTCGCGAGAAGTCACTAATTTACGTGCATGAGCATAATGTAATCTTAAAGTCATGATCGAAGCCTGAGTTGATGGAGAAAGTTGAATAGATGCATCATGGTACCAATTAAGCCTGATTGGATTAGTGTGAATTTGTCAACCTGAAACCAGTTTTAAAGGTGCACTCAGTACCCCCCCCCCCCCCCCCCCACCACCAATTAAAATAGCTTTATTCCTAAATAACAATTCACTGATTCTTGATACAGGGGACAAAATGTGTTTAAAATCTTAGTTTAAAATGTTTAATACTACATTAAATTGAAATGGATATATTTGTAGACAAAGGTCTCAGCTAATGAACCATGTATAGGAACAGGTTGTTATAAAATGCTTTTTTGCAAATTCTGACGGAGTTGACAAAATTTGAATATTTTCCATCTTAACAATGTGCTGAAGCCATTTTTCCCCAGTTGAAGCTGCCTCTACTTTACTTATCATAATGGGAATGACAGACTTGACATTGTTGCTGTGACCGCAGAGACTTAAACATTGTTTTTTTAAAAAAAAGATTTTTTTTTTTTTTACTTACCTGATTATGTGTCCTACTTTCAATCCACCATGAGATGTGGGAAAGTGGTTCTCAGATTTATAGCTGACCATGACATTGTCTTGATTTATTTAAAAAGTTGACGCAAAGGGAGGACACAACTTTGATTGCCAGTTTTATTTACAGAAAATATAATTTTAACATAAAGATGACTTATTTATGTAAGACATGTTTTGTCCCTTATCTCAAGAATCAGTGAATTGTAATTTGAAAACATATGTTTAAAATCATGACCACTGACTTGAATCATTTTAGTAACTTTATAAAAGCTTTTTAAATCGTCAAGGAGAGTGTCCCTCCATGGGGGCCAACACATTAGGATCTCAAGACCAGCTGAATACTACTCGCTTAAACTGAGCCCTGTTGTTGGATATTTTCACTAATGGATTGAATTAATCATGGCTGACTGAATAGTGTAAATCTACAAAATGGCATAAAGTAACTGAAAACTATTGCAATTTTGAATGATGCTGCATCCACACCACTAGGTGTCAGTATCAGTCCAAGACAACATGCACAAACAAATTACAGTGTGCACCTTTAGTTTTTGTGATGGGACAGAAAATTAAGCTGTGAGGGTAAGTTTTACTGTCTCTTTAGTGGCATGCAATGTATAAAGTTGTATAAAGCTACTAGATATCTAATTTTTACAACTCGTGCTTTCTGGAGTTTTTGTCTACTGAAATGTCTATGGAAAGAGGCTTATTTTTAAATCATTTGTCCACAGAACAATCAAAAACAGTTAAACAACATTACATCCCATTTCTGAGACCGCAAGTCTATCCCTCACTGTGCTACGCTGTCTGCATAACGCGGCGGCTCATTTATGCCTATCGCGGGCATTCGGCCCGTTTCGCGGCCGACCCACTGGGCCCTTTGGTTCTCCCGATGGCCAGTCCTCCCCTGATTGGACCCAAAGTGCGTTGGCCCACCGGGAAAATGCCCAGTAAACCAGATTACCAGTCCAGCAGTCTGTCTCCACCTGATATCAAATGTAAAATCTGAGAATCTAAAGCAAAACCAGTTGAAAGCCACGACCATAGACTCCACTACCTGACTAGGGTTGTGGGCATTCGAGTAGTGTTTACTCATGTGTAGTGGTGTGTACAAGCATACAACAATGTAACATGATAATCCCAAAGACTCTTTGTGATAAATATTTGTCAAGGCTTGTTTCTCAAGGGTGTGTAGGTGTATTATGGCACAGCTTCATGACATATTTGTATTAAAGGGGCCCTTTGGGAAAAACATTCTATGTACGTATATTTTCAGCCTAGTTTGCAGAGAGGGCTTCTGAAGATAAATATCATGATCATGATTCCCACTTTTTGATACAATTCTATGAGTCTTAGAATTGGATGCAATTGCACAAGTTAGACTGGAATCCAATTCACAGTGTCTGTGAGTGGGATATAAATCCATGAGATACAGCATTGGGTAATATTGCAGAAAAATGAATCAATCCAGAACACAGAAGGAAGAGCACAAGAAAAGCCAACCATCATTAATTTTTTCCCAAGTATTTGAACATTTAATATTACCAGTAACCCTCTCATCGACTCATGGGTTTGCCAGCAAAGACATTTTACAAAAAAATGTAATATTTATGCTGTGGATAGCTATCCTGTTACATATTAATCCTGGTATGTGTTGTTGCTCATCGCACACTAGGAGGCAATGTTGCATAAATACTTGCAAGCAGGATCAAATACACTGCAACATTCCCTGTAAAGATACACCACCACAAATTTTACTAGTGTAAAGTAATTTTTTTTTTATTCAGATCTAATATATCTGAGACACAGTACTGCACAAATTGTGAGTCTGTGTAAATGACACAGTTACATATGTAGGATGTAAACACGTATGCTCTACAATGTGATCCTGGAAAAAAAAAAACATGTGAGAAAAGCTTCATCAAGGTGGTATTTATTTTCACTTAATGATTATTGTGCATCAAAGTTAGGTTTGAGGCCCAAGCATTGAGGCATCACTGTGTCTCTCTGTATTGAGATGGGTGCGGTGGAGGCATTGCTAACCTTGATGATACTATCTGACTCTTCATGCTCACTGTTATTTAAGTTTTCAGAAGACGTGGGCCATCAAACATGACAACATTTGCTTTGAGGTCTGATGGATTGGAAGTTTGTGAATAGGCCATGTAACATTGGCTCTTCTGATGAATAAGGTGGTAGGCTTGGCTATCAAATTAAAGACCCAAGTAGATAGTATTCATTCAGTGGCAATGCGTGGCTGTTACATTTGTATCTCACATTCAGCATCGTTTTTTAAAAGGCAAAGGGCGGTTGTAAAAGTCTTAAGAGGAAATTGCAATATCTGAATACATTGACTATAAAATCATAGTAAACAATTTGAGCAATGTTAACCAGATTGCATAGCAAGATATAACATTGGTTGGATGAATTTAATGTAAATAGCCAATGCAAAATTAACTACATATTAAATCATACCTCACTAACTTCTTTCCATTACAATTTGACCTAAATACTTGTTTATTGTAACTAAATGGGTGATTCTCACAAAGTCTGTCAAGAAAAGATCCTGGTCCTACTGCACTCTAAAATCAACAGTAACTGATATGAAATGATATTTTGCATATAGGAAATTAAGCCATTTTTAGGGCCATTAACATTCGCAGTACCACAATGCAAAAAAAGATGGTCATTATGATGTTCTCATCGCAAAGTGAAATATATATGTATATATACACTCACCTAAAGGATTATTAGGAACACCTGTTCAATTTCTCATTAATGCAATTATCTAATCAACCAATCACATGGCAGTTGCTTCAATGCATTTAGGGGTGTGGTCCTGGTCAAGACAATCTCCTGAACTCCAAACTGAATGTCAGAATGGGAAAGAAAGGTGATTTAAGCAATTTTGAGCGTGGCATGGTTGTTGGTGCCAGACGGGCCGGTCTGAGTATTTCACAATCTGCTCAGTTACTGGGATTTTCACGCACAGCCATTTCTAGGGTTTACAAAGAATGGTGTGAAAAGGAAAAACATCCAGTATGCGGCAGTCCTGTGGGCTGAAAATGCCTTGTTGATGCTAGAGGTCAGAGGAGAATGGGCCGACTGATTCAAGCTGATAGAAGAGCAACTTTGCCTGAAATAACCACTCGTTACAACCGAGGTATGCAGCAAAGCATTTGTGAAGCCACAACACGCACAACCTTGAGGCGGATGGGCTACAACAGCAGAAGACCCCACCGGTACCACTCATCTCCACTACAAATAGGAAAAAGAGGCTACAATTTGCAAGAACTCACCAAAATTGGACAGTTGAAGACTGGAAAAATGTTGCCTGGTCTGATGAGTCTCGATTTCTGTTGAGACATTCAGATGGTAGAGTCAGAATTTGGCATAAACAGAATGAGAACATGGATCCATCATGCCTTGTTACCACTGTGCAGGCTGGTGGTGGTGGTGTAATGGTGTGGGGGATGTTTTCTTGGCACACTTTAGGCCCCTTAGTGCCAATTGAGCATCGTTTAAATGCCACGGCCTACCTGAGCATTGTTTCTGACCATGTCCATCCCTTTATGGCCACCATGTACCCATCCTCTGATGGCTACTTCCAGCAGGATAATGCACCATGTCACAAAGCTCGAATCATTTCAAATTGGTTTCTTCAACATGACAATGAGTTCACTGTACTAAAATGGCCCCATAGTCACCAGATCTCAACCCAATAGAGCATCTTTGGGATGTGGTGGAATGGGAGCTTCGTGCCCTGGATGTGCATCCCACAAATCTCCATCAACTGCAAGATGCTATCCTATCAATATGGGCCAACATTTCTAAAGAATGCTTTCAGCACCTTGTTGAATCAATGCCACGTAGAATTAAGGCAGTTCTGAAGCGAAAGGGGGTCAAACACAGTATTAGTATGGTGTTCCTAATAATCCTTTAGGTGAGTGTGTATATATATATATATATATATATATATATATATATATATATATATATATATTAGTAAGTAGAGTATTTATACATCGAAATAGTTCTCCCCTGAAACTGCCTTTTAATTTTCACTGATTTGTAGTAAAAAAAATACATTACATAAAAAAAGAAAAACAGTACAAAATGACTGTATTAAGGTAATAAGAATCAACATTAAAAACAATGGGAATTGTAAATTCCCATAATTTTTTGTATTGATTACAGAAGTTGCAATTTTTAGAGAATAAGAGAATAAGCTAAATAAACAAATAAATAAACAAAGAAATCCTGATAATCTTATTCATAAAACAAATGTACTATAAATTATATAGTTTATTTCCTTGCTGTTACCATGATGAAAATTGATTCCCATATTTGTATTGCATGCTTGTGGATTGTAATCCCCATAGCCTACTGATGTTACTCTCTTGCATAACTTCCATAATTTAGCCTATGCCATTTATCTTTTGATAATCAAAGTCATCCTATTTTAGATCAAATAACCACTGGATCACTACACTCAAGTACATGTATCCCCTCTTTAATCAACAGGAGCATCTGAACCCAGTTTGAATACACATAGACTAAATAAAAGCCACAGGTTTAATGTTCCATAGCTGTGTTGAAAATATGGTGTATATTAGACCATCTTCTAGCCCCCACTTAGTGAATTAAATCAAAATATTCACTGTAAATGCTCTAATCTACAGTAGAATCATATTTTGTCCACAAATTGTTATAGCTTTAGTGGATTAATAATGATATTCATGCAATTACTCTCTAGGAGGTCACATAGTCCAGTGTATATGTGCCAATGACATGATTTACAAATCCTAATTTAAAATGTGTTGTATGAGGGTGGCTGTTATTATATTTTACAAGCAAGATTTGCTTATAAAATATAATAACAGCCACCCTCGTACAACTCCCTTTAAACAACACCTACATTTATTTCATTACATGAATAAGCAAACACAAAGTTTAACATACCTTTATTACAGCTCAGACAAAGACGTAAATGTCTTATCAAATGCATTTCCTCTTTTCTGGTATGGTATTTGATTTTTTTAGCTGGCCGACGAACTTTATAATTATTTTTAGCAGGAAATATGGCTTAAGCATGAGCTGAGAGAATCTTGTGGACAGCTTTGGCTACCAGGCTCAAACAGTTGCCTTGGCAACAATGTAAACCTACCCCTCAGGCTGTTCTTTGCTTGTGAGCATTGATGGTTAAAAATGAAAGAAACAAACTCTGTTAAGTCTGGTCAGTCATGTGCATAACAAGCCTGTTTACCTCAAGGTGTCTGATTCTGGGATCAATGCCATATATGTTAGTTCTAATTTCTTCATAAATGCCATGTTGTTAGAAAAAATATTCCATTTAAATTGGTGTCTAACATGACCTAAAGCTGTGCCAGCTTGGTTTTTGCTACTTCATTCTCAGTTTCTCGCTTGACCTTGTTCAAGTCTAAAAAAAGACAAACACAAGATGTCAAAGCACATTAGAACTTTAATTTCATGTTTTTTCACTTTAATTTAACAATAACTTAAAATAAATATTTGCACACCAACTTTGAACATTTAAAAATATGGTTCATGGCAGTACAGGCAGATTGTCACAAGCAAGTAACAGTATCCCCATTTTTGTTTTTGTGGACATGTTACCATTGGAATACCATGTTGTTTTCATGATGGTATTATTTGAAGTACTTTGGAGTACAAAGTAAATATACTGGTATTTGAATATGGTAATCATACAGTATCATGGATCATCCGATATGGTCACTGTACCATGATACCACCACAATACTTAAAAAAAAAGGACAAATTAATATATAAATATGAAAATACTTTTCTCCATTTCATAAACTTTACAACACAAGTGGTTTGTTGTAAGAAAGTATGCTATTTGTTTATGTTCCCATGCATGCTTCGGTAGAGTCCTATCTGCATCCCCTTTGTGCTGAGTACAGTTGTATGTGTAGATGCACATATGTATGCAATTCTCTCCACAAGCAGCTTGTCTGTTCCCTATTTGTCTATTTTAAGGGGGTCTGGGGATGCAATAATAAACTGATTCCAAGATGCAGTTCGCAAATTACTTCCGTCAATCTTCACATCATGGCCCCCCGACTGTTTCAAGCAGCCATTTTTAGGATCCACACTGACCTCTTCCACTTCTAGCTTGAGTTGCCATCTTGTGTAAAACATCTTTCTTTGGATTCACGTTTTTCATTTGGGTTCTTCCTCTTCATGTGGGAGCCTATTCACTAAAGCCTTTTTGGTTTTTGCCTTGGTGCTCTTAACCATAATCTGGTTGACAAGGTTTCGGTAGGCAGCCGATCGGAGGAATCGGGGGTAACAGTCTTTTTCCATTAGAATGTATATGCGGTGCTGTGCCATATCAAAGCAGGTTGCTGTGGGGCATGTCAAGTTGGCTTGAGTGATGTCTCGGGTCTCATAGTCGATGTTGACCTGAAATGAAAAGCTTGTAAATTAAAACATTCACAATATGTGAGATATGAATGACTCTGCAGTGATTGATTTCCCATTTTTACCTCTCGAGGAGCTTCACTTCCGATAAACTCATCGTATATCCTTTTTGCCTTGGATGGCATCTTGGCTGCAGACTTTGTTCTTTTGTAGTCCTCACAGGCCAGGTAGAAGGCAATGTTTTCTTCACTAAACTCTGATACCAGGAAAGCTCTGAAGGCATATAGTCCATCTGATAGAGGGAGAAAAATTTAGTTTAGAGAGATGGGATTAATTGTGTAATGTGTCCAATCAGATTAGAGTGCCCTACACAGATAGGCACATCTGTGCACTGCAGTCACCTTGCTGTCATTTAAATTTAAACCATAGTCTCATGGATGCGCTCATCCTTTTAATTTATTGGCTCTTTTTGCTTACATGGCATTAGTAAAACTGCTTTTTACTTGATTACATCAATCTAACACATTAATGCTTTTTGGCACAGTATCGTCCAGTCATTTAATCTGCACACCATTTGCATTATCCAGTAGCATTCTAATCTTACAACTCTGTCATCTTTAACTTTACACAATGTGAAATAGTGTGACTACTTTGAACATTATACTTACGTTTGTTTGACAAGAGCTTATCTAAAGATTGTTTCCACATCAGACATTCCTCCATGGTCAGCCTGCAAAGATGTCGGCCAGTTAGTGAAGTAAAAGAGAAACGGTAAGTTATGAAACAATGCAGTAGCAATAGCTTCTGTACGCATGTACCTTGGTTTTCTGTATTTGTAGGAATAGCATAGGATGCTCCAGTCTTGCCTCTGCAGAAATCCACCCACGCATGCCTTTAAGCTTTTAGCCCTGATGTAAGAAAAAACGTATCATTAATACACAATACATTCTTATTCTGTTTGAAATAGCTCCAGCAGGATTTAAAATCACCCCTACTTTTATGATATACAACTGCAGTGGTATATGTTCAAGCATTCAGATAATTTGAGATGCACCAATTCAAAATTACAACATTCATGACAAAAAGCCCATGAAACCCTGACTAATGTCAAAACATACCTTTCCAGGCAAGTGTTTGGCAGCCCTGATATTCTTCTGCACATTGAAAAGCCAGCAGGGAGATAACTATCCATTACGCAGTGTGGTCTCTAGGAAAAATGCATCAGCAGTCTGTCTGCAGAAAGAGATCTGGGAGTTTATATAGAGCAGGAAGCAGAGCGTCATCTCTCCTATTGGCCAATCATCAACAAGTTCTCTCTCTGCCAGTGTTAACAGTGTTTATGTGAATGTGAAAAGGCAGGAGAGTTCACTGCTGAAACTAAATTATTTAGCATTGTTATTTAGGTGCCCCAGTTCAAAGCCATTTCAGTGTTCTTTTACATTGCTCATACTCTGTTCAGGAAATATTATTATTTCTAAAAAATAAATGAAAAAAAGTTCATATTTTCTGGGGTGCACAGTAATGACTTACCACACTGTAAAAAGTGGTAGCCTGTAATTATTACCAAAATGTGCAATTGCTGTAATACCTGCTCTAATACCTAATACCCTTAAAATTAGTTTAGTTGGTGTAACCTTATGTACATTGTATTCTGGTTAATTCAGTGATGTTAAAGAATATTTATGACTTGAATAAAACCAGTTAATTTAGATGTTACCACCGCACAAAGCACAGTTTTTAAGTTAACCTTTATTTATTTTTTCCAGTGCAGAAACATGTTCCCCTTCTGTCGCTCTCTCCACGTTGTGTCAGAGAAGCGACACTAGGGGTCTCTCTTGAGCGCCGATATTCACCTCTGAACTATGAAAAAAGGCCAATGAGAGTTGGCAACCAGTATTTGCATGTCCCGCACCGGACATACGGGTATTTAAGCGGCGCAAATACGGGAGTTCATTCAGAAAATTTCTTTGGAGCCGATGGTTCGTGTCTGCAACTGCTGCATACTACACACCGAGTTCCTGTCATCCCTCTGCTGCATAACTGTTGGATTCCACGGCGCACAACAGCGGCTTTCTCCTGTTTGCACGTCTGTGCATTCCTGCCCCTGGGCGCATCGACAGTGCAGATTTAAAAACTCTCACGAGTTTTTTCCCTAAAAGAGTGATTTTATTTAAAAGAGTAATTTCCTCTAAAAGAGCAAAACACAGCGGCGTTGAACGTCCTTTTAAGGATGCGTCTTTATAAAGATGCCCTTCCACCCCTGTGTTGTTTCTGGTGCGGTAGAGTGCTCTCCGCTTCCGACGGCCACAGGCGCTGTCTCGTGTGTCTGGGTAGCGATCACACCGAGGCTGCATTTGTGGATGGTTCATGTTCTCACTGCGAGAACATGACCATGACAACGTTGCGATCCAGCCGCCCCCCGTATTGCTCCTTCTTCCCACGGGATTGAGGACGATGCGGCTGGCGATGGAGGCGATTTGGGGATGGCAGCGGGTGCAGCTCCGCCGGGTACGCCCCCTCGGACCACCCGCGCCCCAGCACGCTCGTTGATTCCCGTCCGTGCTCGAGGCGGCGGCGACTCGCCTCACAGCCAGTCAGCCGACCCTCTTGCGATGGAAGCCGATGAGCTCGCCGCGGCATCGGAGGGCACGGCATCTGATGCAGAGGACTCCCCTGGGCTGCCGCCTTCGGGCTTGCACGCCCAGGCTGAGGCTGACGCACAGATGTCCGACATGCTTTCCCGGGCAGCCAACAGCATGGGCTTGGATTGGAACTCTCCATCCTCCCCACAGCCATCACGGCTGGATGACTGGTTCCTGGGGTCTGCGCGCCGCTCACAGCCTCGCCCCCCCGGTTCCGTTTTTCCCGGAAGTGCATGACGAGCTGACGTCTTCGTGGAGAGCACCCCTCTCCACTCGTCACACCTCCACAGGCTCGTCCGCCCTCGCCACCCTCGACGGCGGAGCGCGCCACGGGTACGCGGCGATTCCCCAGGTGGATAGGGCGGTCCGTCTATCCATCTATGCCCCGGTACCCCTACCACCTGGCGAGGTCGCCCCGTGCTCCCTTCTCGGACCTGTAGAGCAACCTCCTCGCTGACAGCGAAGGCCTACAGCGCCACTGGACGTGCCGCTTCCGCCCTGCATGCCATGGCTCTCCTGCAGGTCCACCAAGCCAAGGCACTTCGCAACATGCACGGGGGGTGGCCCTGATCCGACCGACCTCGCCCTGAGAGCGACGAAGGTCACAGCGCAAGCGCTCGGGCAGGCGATGGCCACGCTAGTGGTCCAGGAACGTCAACTGTGGCTGAACATGGTCGAGATGCGTGAAGCCGACAAGACTCGCTTCCTCAACGCCCCTGTCTCCCAGTTCGGCCTCTTCGGCGACACCGTCGAGGACTTTGCCCAGCAGTTCTCCATGGTAAAGAAGCAGACGGAGGCCATCTCTCACATCATGCCTCGCAGCATGCCGCACGCCCATGCCCGTCTGCTCGCCAAGGCGTCCTCCCGCCAGAAGACAAGCTCCTGGTCGCTCAACCGGCCCAGCTCTCAGCCCCAGCGTCGAGCAAACCGGGAAGCGCGCCCTGTCTCACGGACCCTCGAGGACAACGCCCAGAGTCCAGAGTTAGCTCGGTGGAGGGCGGAGGAGAATCCTTGTTTTCATTTGCCAAGAGCTATTTCCTTGTCTCTGGGGCATATGGCCAGATGCCGTTCTCACGGCACTCTGCTGTCAGGCCTCAACAGTCCCGGCTCCATGGACGCGGTGTCCCCGTCTTCAGCCCCACGACTGTTCCCCGGCCGGCCGGTTCAGACGAGTCCAGAGGACGCCAGCATCAGACCTCCTCCTCAGTCACGAACCCGCCCCCTGCCGGGTGCGCGGAGCAAGGTAAGTGCTTTGAGTTTGTTCTCAGCACCAGAGCCTCGGGACGCCACTTTGCCTCCCGACGCCACGTTACCTGTTCCGCACCGCTGCAAAGCCCTGCCGGGTACGTCCAAAAAACCCGTCCCTTTGGTGCCCCTAGCACGGAGTTTAGAGGCGTGGCTTTCACTGCCCAACCCGTCACGCTGGCTACACCGGACCATTCGACTCGGTTACGCGATTCAGTTTGCCAGGTCTCCACCCCCCTTCGTGGGCTTACATTTTTCCGCAGTACACGGCCAACATGCCCATTCCCTGCACGAAGAAATCGCCTCCCTTCTATTAAAGGACGCGATAGAGCCTGTCCCTCCAACCGAAATGAAGAAGGGTTTCTACAGCCATTACTTTGTTGTACCCAAGAAAGGCGGCGGCTTACGACCGATCTTGGACCTGCGAGTTTTCAATCGGACCTTGTCCAAACTCCCGTTCAAAATGCTCACCCAGAAACAAATTCTATCTGGCGTCTGGCATCTAGATTGGTTCGCAGCGGTAGACCTGAAGGACGCGTACTTCCACGTCTCAATTTGCCCTCGACATCGACCCTTCCTACAGTTCGCGTTCGACGGCCAGGCGTATCAGTACAAAGTCCTCCCCTTCGGCCTGTCTCTGTCCCCTCGCGTCTTCACGAAAGTCGCAGAGGCAGCTCTTGCCCCGCTCCGAGTAGCCGGCATACGCATACTCAATTACCTCGACGACTGGCTCATACTGGCTCACTCTCGAGAGTTACTATGCGCACACAGAGACCAGGTGCTCAGGCACCTCAGCCGTTTGGGGCTTCAGGTGAACTGGGAAAAGGGCAAGCTCTCCCCGGTCCAGAGCATCTCTTTTCTCGGTCTGGAGTTAGACTCGGTCTCAATGACAGCATGCCTCTCCAACGAGTGTGCTCAGTCAGTGCTGAAATGCCTCGCTTCTTTCAAGCCAGGCGCCGTGGTCCCGCTAAAACATTTCCAACAGCTCCTGGGGCATATGGCATCCTCCGCGGCGGCCGCGCCACTGGGGTTGATGCATATGAGACCACTTCAGCACTGGCTCCGGACTCGAGTCCCGAGACAAGCATGGCGCCGCGGCACACACAACGTAAAATTTACCTCTGCCTGCCGCCAGACCTTCAAACCCTGGACAGACCTTTGCTTTCTAAGGGCTGGAGTACCCTTGCAGCAGGTGTACCGACGCGTTCTGGTCACGACCGACGCCTCCAAATTGGGTAGGGGCGCCGTGTGCAACGGGCACGCAGCCGCAGGCCGGTGGAACCGAGGCCCGCTGCGCTGGCACATAAACTGCCTAGAGCTGGTGGCTGTTTTTCTGGCCCTGCAGAAGTTTCTTCCGTTAATTCGGCACAAACACGTCTTAGTCAGGACAGACAGCACCACGGTCGTAGCCTACATAAACCGCCAAGGCGGAGTACGCTCCCTCCACATGTCACAGCTCGCCCACCGTCTCCTCCTATGGAGTCAGAAGCGACTGGAGTCACTGTGCGCCACTCACATCCCCGCAACCTCAATGTGATGGCGGACGCGCTGTCAAGACAGAGCTTGCCCGGCGGAGAGTGGAGACTCCACCCCCAGTCGGTCCAGCTGATTTGGGACCGGTTCGGCAAGGCTCAGGTAGACCTGTTTGCCTCCCAAGAAACCTCCCACTGCCCGCTCTGGTATGCCCGGACAGAGGCTCCCCTTGGGCCAGATGCGTTGGCACACAGCTGGCCCGCGGGGCTGCGCAAGTATTCATTTCCCCCAGTGAGCCTTCTTGCACAGGTGCTATGCAAGGTCAGGGAGGACGAGCAGCAAGTCATTGTGGTAGCCCCTTACTGGCCCACCCGGACTTGGTTTTCGGACCTCACACACCTCACGACAGCCCCTCCTTGGCGAATTCCCCTGAGGAAGGATCTTCTTTCTCAGGGACGGGGCACACTCTGGCACCTGCACCCAGACCTCTGGAACCTCCACGTCTGGCCCTTGGATGGGATGCGGAAGATCTAGCCGGCCTACCATCGACCGTCATAGATACAATCAGTCAAGCCAGAGCCCCCTCTACCAGGCATCTTTACACTCTAAAGTGGCGTCTGTTCGCGGACTGGTGTTCTTCCCGAGCCGAAGACCCGCAGAAGTGCGCAGTTAGGTCAGTGCTCGTGTTTCTTCAGGAGAGGCTGGAGAGGAGGCTGTCCCCCTCCACCCTCAAGGTGTATGTTGCCACTATCGCGGCCCACCACGACACGGTAGACGGCAAGTCTCTTGGTAAGCATGACTTAATCGTCAGATTCCTAAAAGGTGCCCGGAGGATAACTCCCTCCCGGCCTAACCTGTTCCCCTCCTGGGACCTCGGTCGTCCTTACGGGACTCCAGAGACCCCCCTTCGAGCCGCTTGACTCAGTTGGACTCAGGGCCCTCTCTCAAGACCGCCCTGCTGATCGCGCTCGCTTCCATCAAGAGGGTCGGGGACCTGCATGCGTTCTCTGTTAGCGGCGCTTGCCTGGAGTTCGGTCCGGCAAACACTTTCGTGATCCTAAGACCACGACCGGGCTATGTGCCCAAGGTTCCCACCACACCCTTCAGGGATCAGGTGGTGAACCTGCAAGCGCTGCCCCGGGAGGAGGCAGATCCAGCCCTTTCACTGCTGTGTCCAGTACGTGCCTTATGTATTTACCTGGACCGCACACAGAGCACCAGACGCTCTGAGCAGCTCTTCGTCTGCTTTGGGGGACAGCAGAAAGGGAATGCTGTCTCCAAGCAGAGACTCGCCCACTGGGTTGTCGACGCCATTTCCTTGGCTTATCACACCCAGGCCGTGCCCCCCCCTTTGCGGGTCCAAGCCCACTCCACCAGCAGTGTCGCGTCCTCATGGGCACTGGCTAGGGGCACTGCCCTAGCAGACATTTGTAGAGCAGCGGGCTGGGCAACACCTAACACTTTTGTGAGATTCTACAATCTCCGAGTTGAGTCAGTATCGTCCCGTGTTCTCTCAGGTACCGAGCCCGTAGAACTCGGTGGCACGCCCACGATCTGACCGGGTGAATCGCTTGCATCTAGCGCTCTTCCCCCTAACCAGGGGAAACAGTGCGCCTTCATTCCCTGGAGATCTCAGGTTTGGGACACTGGTTGATTCCTCCCTAGCCCTCGTGGGTCGCAGTTCAGCGGAGGAACTCGCCGACCCAAGCCACTGCGGGTACCGCAAGCTACCCTGCACTGGTATAGGTGCTCCACGGGTAAGGCCTCCTTCGGACTCCCCCTGTGTGTAACGCCACGGTTCTGTCCCCTCGGGCGAGTGGACTCCCGTGCTTCCCGTGCTGTATGTTTCACCCTCTATAGGCTGGATCCACCACCGCACCGACTTTTCCACATAAGCCCTAAGTCAGACCTCTGATGGTTTTGCCACTTAAAATTGCCTCCCCTCTCGGGTAGGCGTGGCCTCCGCAGGGTCTTCTCCGCCCTGAATAAGGGCTAAGTTGCTCTATGCGAGAAACATAGAGAGAAAAGAGGCCCGGCCAGGCTTGGCCGTCACCTTGTTCCCCTCCAGGGTAACGATAAGGCATCCTGATGGCTTAAATGGGGCATTGGGGAAGGGTACGTGCAGCCTGATACAGTTGGTCGTCCTGCACGTAAGAATACCTGCTCGCTCCTGTATCAGTAGTTCACGTACACGGCTCAGCGCATGGCGCTTTTATAAGTGGACCCCTAGTGTCGCTTCTCTGACACAACGTGGAGAGAGTGACAGAAGGGGAACGTCTAGGTTACGTATGTAACCTCCATTCCCCGATGGAGGGAACGAGACGCTGTGTCTCCCCTGCCACGTCGCTGAGCCGAGCCACTGTTGTGTCCGGACCATTTCCGGCTCCTCAGAAAAATCCTGAATGAACACCCGTATTTGCGCCGCTTAAATACCCCTATGTCCGGGGGCGGAACATGCAAATACTGATGGCCAACTCTCATTGGCCTTTTTTCATAGTTCAGAGGTGAATATCGGCACTCAAGAGAGACCCCTAGTGTCGCTTCTCTGACACAACGTCTCGTTCCCTCCATCAGGGAACGGAGGTTACATACGTAACCTAGATGTTTTCTGTGTAATTTCTTGCATATAATTTTGGTGGTGCCTAATAATATTTAGTAAATAGATAAAATATGAAGAAACAATCCAAAAATAGATAGCTTTATTTAGAAGGATCAGTTGTGCTCACAATAGCCCCTTTCACACATACAACCTGGCAAATGGCAGTAAAATCATTGGAACATCTTTACAAGTAAATGTACCACATCTGCTATTCAATGGTCAAAGGAGAATGGCCAGACTGGTTAGAGATGAAAGATAGGCTATGGCAACTCAGATAACTCCTCTGTACAATTGTTGTGAGCAGAATAGCATCTCAGAATGCACAACATTTCGAACCTTGAGGCAGAAGGGCTACAACAGTAGAAGACCACATCGGGTTTCACTTCTGTCAGCCAAGAACAGAAATTTGAGGCTGCAGTGGGGCTACCATCTTTGTACCTCAGCAGAAATCGAGATTCATCAGACCATTCTGTTCTTTACAGAAGTGGAACCCGAGGTGGCTTTCTGCTGTTGTAGCCCATTCGTCTCAAATTTCGACATGTTGTGCATTCTGAGATGCTATTCTGCTCATTACTATGGTACAGAGGCGTTATCTGAGTTATCATAGCCTTTCTGTCAGCTCGAACCAGTCTGGCCATTGTCTGCTGACCTCTCTCATCAACAAAGGGTTTTTGTCTGCAGAACTGCCACTCACTGGATGTTTTTTGTTTTTGGCACCATTTTGAGTAAACTATAGAGACTGTTGTGTTTGAAATCCCAGGAGATCAGCAGTTACAGAAATAATTAAACCAGTCCGTCTTGCACCAAAAATGATGCCACGGTTGAAATCACTGAGAACAAATCTTTTTCCCCATTCTGATGGTTGATGTGAACATTAACTAAAGCTCCTGACACATATCTGCATGATTTTATGCTTTGCTCTGCTGCCACATGATTGGCTGATTAGATAATCACATGAAATAAGTAGGTGTAAAGGTGTACCTAATATTGGTCATTGAGTGTACAGTATAACACATTTACCGACTATGTACTAAATGGCTACATAATGACTGAGGATCACTCCAGCTGTCAAGTCGATCCGATCACAAACTCACTTGGAAACACACACCCCTTTTCTATGAGACACATGATAGATGTAAACAAGCATGGATGTATGGAAGCGCTGAAGCTGATGTTTGCTGCTTCTCTGTTCAGAGTTGCGAAAGTTACGGGCTGAGCACATTTGGGTGTGGTCTTTGATGGAAAGACCGAGTGTAGTGACACGATTTGGAGGTGATTGGCATTAAATGTTTAGCTCCACTTTGAGCGCTTGTTCGCCATCTCGGTTTCTTCATGGTCCAGTGTCGTGGCAGCGTGTGGTCGATTTCCATTTTATAACTTCAGATTTGAGTCGTGGAGCATCTTAAAATATGAAATGTCCTCTATAGTCGGCTCTAAAAATGTAAATAAATGTTATATCCTCTAACCACATGGAAAATGTTCACTATCTGTCCAATTTTAAGAAATGTATTGGCCTCTTTGGTTTAAATGAAACATCTCTGTATTTTGTCAGCACATCTTGACCTTGTACCTCCTCAAACTGCTAATCTTACAACTCTTGTTCACACATAGCATCAAAATGGAACTTCAGGTAACGTTGCAACTTCTCATTTGGGGAAATAGCCAGTGCAAAATGTAAAAAAAAAAAAATCATGTTCACATATGTCCTCTAAACTGAAAATTGCAGTACATTTTCTGAAAAAGGCTGTATGTGTGAAAGCGACTATTGATGAACATTAGATTAGGTTTAATTCACCAGAATGACATAGAACCTGAGGGAATCCCACCTTGGAGCCCAAACGAATGATGTCAGCAGATACAAAGGCCATTCTCACCCAACACTTCTTGCAGTGTATTGACTCAGAATATAAAAGCTGAAAAAATGTATTTGTATGAGGACAAGGGAACTTCTGCAGCAGTTGGCCTTGAAAACTGTGTGTCTATGCTCTGATGTAAGGCATTCAGTGTCACCCCCACTACCTGGAAGCCTTTTTGAGAGATGAGGAAGATGTGTGGAGGGGAAAATAACCTTGGTCTCCTCATCTACCACTTCCTTTTCTATCTTACAGATAAGTTGTCTCACATAAAGGTAATTTCACCACCACAGAGAAGTCACTATGGTTGCCAGAGGCTAAAACCATTTTGCTAGATCTCTTCACAGAAATGGTAGTGGGTGCCCCACTGCTGCCTCCTAAAAGTAGGAAATGAAAATGGAGCAATCGAAAGGATGAGTGGTTTGTTTGAATCACCTTGTATGACACTGGTTCTCAAACTTACCTTAAGGAACCATTACTAACATTAACAACCTGATCTTCAACAATTACTTTTATTCACCTTCACACAAACAAGTAAAATGGCAGATTATCAGTTCATAAGACTTTTTGCCCAGTTCCTCACAAAATGCTATTTTATAACATCAAAATACTTTTTGATTTTTAAGGACATACATTATAATGTTTGCATTTGAAAGTTCGATCAAGCTTTGCAGTAGCTAAACTGATAAGACAGCGTTGGACTTGCAATGCAAAAGGAGTCAGACTGGGTTATGTGTCCAGAAGAGCATGCAGGTCTACACATGAGCTAAAAGTGTCATTAAAGCACCATAAAATCATTTGGTTGCTTCAGCAATTTCTTTATTCTTAATCTCACATTTTGTTATTTGCTTTAGTTTTATTGATGCTGTGAGTTTTAAATCAACAAAACCTACCTCCCTAAACCTTAAACCTAAACCTGAAGGAGTATGTTTATGTTTAAGTTTTAGGGTGAGAGATGGAATCCAGCAAACGTCCGGCTCCCAACACAACACCCACTCCTACACACACACACAAAAAACCATTTATCTACTGAATTCAGTCTAGCTAGGTGGGAACATGTTCGTGGTCGGGCAAAACTAGTGTGAACATCGGAAAACCGACCCTGAATTGGCGTTCTTCTTATTGGACAGGCAAGCTTTCATAACTGCAAAGCATGTGAAATATAGTACCATAAGGATTGATCTGTGTAATTTTAGCTAAATTACAATAACACATGAAATGAATCGTAGACAATGTTCAAGATAATTGTCACGTTCACTGTTGTCTTTTGGTTTTGTACTGTTATTTTGAAGTTTAGTTTAGTTCTGAACCCCCCGTGGCTCTGCCCTCAGCGCCCAGCGAACCCAAGCCAGCGCATACCACGGTCAACCAGTCAGTGCCTGTCACCTCAGAGGTCAGTGAGCCAGTGCCTGTCGCCTCAGAGGTCAGTGAGCCAGCGCCTGTCGCCTCGACCGTCCCTGAGCCAGCACCAGTAACCACCAGTAACCGTGACCGTCCAAGAGCCAGCGCCAGTGGTCGTGCCCGTCCTAGAGCCAGCGCCCCTCGAACCTCCCAGGGCTCCTCCTCTCGAGCCTCCTAGGGCTCCTCCTCTCGAGCCTCCTAGGGCTCCTCCTCTCGAGCCTTCCAGGGCTCTGCCTCTCGAGCCTTCCAGTGTTCCGCCTCTCAAGTCCCTCAAGTCTTCCAGGGCTCCTCCTCCCGAGCCTCCCAGGGCTCCGCCTCCCAAGTCTTTCGAGCCTCCCAGGGCTCCACCTCTCGAGCCTCCCAGGGCTCCGCCTCCCAAGTCTCTCGAGCCTCCCAGGGCTCCGCCTCCCAAGTCTCTCGAGTGTTCCAGGGCTCCTCCTCCCAAGCCTCCCAGGGCTCTGCCTCTCAAGCCTCTTGAGCCTTCCAGGGCTCCGCCTCTCGAGCTTCCCGAGCCACCCAGGGCTCTGCCTCTCAAGCTTCCACCCCCAGGGTCTCCTGCGGCCTTGCCTGCGCCTCCTTCGGCGCCGCCACCCAAGTCTTCGACTGCTCCGCCTCAGAAGTCCTCCTTGGCTCCGCCAGCTCCCCTAGTGGCCACTCTTCCTCCCAGGCCCCCTGAACCAGCCCTTGCCCTATGGCCACCTCCTAGGTCACCTAAGCCTGTTCCTGTCCTGTGGCTTCCTCCCAGGCCCCCTGAACCGGCCCTTGCTCTACGGCCATCTCCCAGACCACCTAAACCTGTCCCTGCCTGGTCGATACCTCCCTGGCCTCCTAAGCCTATCCCTACCCTGTGGACGCCCCCCAGGCCACCTGACCCGGTTCCCGTCACACACCCCCAGAGACTGCTTGCTTGCCCTCTCGGCCTCCCTGGTCTTCCAGTCTGCCCTCTCGGCCTCCCTGGTCTGCCCTTTTTGCCCCCATGGACTGCCTAATTGTCCCTTGTGCCTCCTTGGTCTGTCTCTGTGTCCCTTGTGCTCCCTTTTATCTGTCTGTTTTCCCCCTTTTCTAGCTCCTCTCTCCTTGAAAATTTGTTTATTTTTTCTATTTTCTTGTTTCTTAGGACCGTCTGGAATCCGGCCCTTTTTAGGGGGGATTCTGTCACGGATTCTGTCACAATTTTTTTGGAGACACCAATTAACCTAGCCTGCATGTCTTTTGGATGGTGGGAGGAAGCCGGAGTACCCGGAGAGAACCCACGCAGACACGGGGAGAACAGCAAACTCCACACAGAAAGGCCGGGGCAACCAGGGTTTGAACCCACGACCTTCTTGCTGTGAGGCGACAGTGCTAACCGCTGCACCACCGTGCCATGTCACATTTGTGTGAAACAGATTGTTCAAACTAGATCCAAGTTGTGATTGGATGAGCTGTGTTCGAAGCCATTGTAAAATTACTATAAACACACATCTATAACCACATATTGTATAGTATTAATGCAGCAAATTGCAACAGTAAATACTAGGACTGTCGATATAACGCGTTAATTCAGTCCGATTAATTTTACAAAAAATAACGCGTTAAAAAAATTAACGCAATTAATGGAACTTCCCCAGACCATAATAAGGAAAAGTCCTGAGAAATGTAAGCTTGTAGTACCACCTGTTTACTCCAGAGGGCAGTAAGTGAAATTTCAGCTGTATGAGCAACGCGCAGTTTATACAGTGAAGAAAACATGCGTTACGTTCTTGCGTTCAAAACACTTGAAGGAGCGCAAATGCGAACTAAGGGATCTCAAGATGTGTTTAAAGATTGAGTATTAAACTATACTTAACTTGACACAGTGACCTAAACATTTTATGTTTATGATGAAATGCACCCGAGACACTACACAAGCATGTCTGATGCAGGGTGTGGCGGGATTGAGATTGGATGAAATTTGGAAGTTACCTATAAATATTTTATCATGAATAAAATCAAAGAAATTTCCTTCAAACTTATTTATAAGTACTACCTCACTAATTATTTTCTTGTAGAGAGATTTAATTGTGATGTTGATATATTCTGTACATTTTGTGGTCTGCAGGCGGAAAAAAAAAATCATTTATTTTGGAGTTGTCCCTACTCGACTTGTTTTTGGTCTGATTTCTGCAAGATTGTTAGAGATTATATTATTCCCAGCTTTCAACTTTGTTTTGAAAATGTTTTATTCTGTTTTTTTTTAGCTATGACATGTCTCTTCATAAGGCATATTATTTCATTAATATTCTGCTTTTGTTGGCAAAGTTTAGTATTCATAAATGTAAGTATGGCGGTTATAAACCATTAGTTTTCATTTTTATTTCAGAGGTTCATCAATACCTAAGAACAATTTCCAATTTTAGTAACAAGAAAGCTGTATTTAAATATGTAAACAATTTGATATTTTTATTAAACTGTTTATTTATTTATTTTTCTTGTTGTTGTTGTTTGTTTTAATATACCTCTTGGCTCTAGATGTAAAAGTGTTGTAAGCATTAATACAAAATACAAATAAAAATGTCTGACGCAGGTGTAAATTTACGGGTCCTTAAACAATCCCTCATAATAAATCTCCAACTGATTGACAAATTCACTTGTGAAATGGATTGCTGTGAACTGTATGCCAATGATTGACTTATGATCAATAATATGGTAGTAAACAATACATTGTATTCTAAAGCCGCTTTTTGTATTGTCTTATCAATGATTAAATCTTCTGCCACAAGAATGCAATGCATTTTAATTATCTGGATATTTTTTATTTTATATATAATTTTTAAATATTTAATGATAACTATGTATACTTATATATTGATATAAATATGTATAATCATTATATATTGAATTATAGTTATATAAGGGGCTTTCTCAGCAAATATTTGTATATGCGATTAATCGCGATTAATTAATCGGGACACCATGTAATTAATTTGATTAAAATGTTTAATCGATTGACAGCCCTAGTAAATATGTATCTTTTTATCATAGTGCCATGCTGGCATTTCCAAAAATGATAAACTACTTGAGTATGTGAGTGTGGCAGGTCGGAGGGCGGGGCCGGGTAGTGATGCTGCACACCCGGCCCCTAATCAGGTTAATCAGGCCTCCGAGAGGGATAAGGGCCGACCAGGGACACCAGTGCGAGAGAGAGAGAGTGATTTACAGACATATGTTTGACGTGTGTGTGTGTGTGTGTGTGTGTGTGTGTGTGTGTGTGTGTGTGTGTGTGTGTGTGTGTGTGTGTGTGTGTGTGTGTGTGTGTGTGTGTCTATTTTAAGTTTATAATTGAAATATTATTTATACTGTCAAGCTGGTTCTCGCCTCACCACAGGTGAGGTTGGAAAGGTAAAATCACTGGATCGCATGGTTTTTCGTGGCTTTAATTTAACAAAATAAGACAGAACAGGAACATGTCCATAGAGCATGAAGAAAGTTTCTAGGCCATAACTGTATCCTAATGATAGATGTTTTTTTCTTTCTTTTTTTCCATCCTTCTTCAGGTCATGACTTCTGTATCCTTCAAATGACAGAATTATACTGATAAGAACTATAAATTCTTCCACATTCACCTTGGACAAAGGATACTTGCTGAATGCTGAGCTTGTTTGGTTCTAATTTGTATTTTTCCATTACTCATGACTATAATGTGTTTTAAGTGATGCTTTTAATTTTTTATTAAATTCATAGTACTATCTAATTTACTAAATAGTATACATTAAAATGTATTTTCTTTCTTTTGATTTTAAACGTTTTGTGACAGTGTAATTCTATTTTATAATGGCGCTTGATTAAGCATTTTTGAAACGTGTCTGACTCATTGTGTTTTAGATGTTAGTTGAAGGCAAAATAAACACACTTCCAACCCTCTGATAATGTTTTTTGTTAATTAAGATGACAATAGGTGCATACTTTTTTTTACAGTAAATTTAAATGTATGCACTTTATGAAGTATTATGAAGAAACTGAAAATATTATAAACAAAGATTGTATGTTTCACTAGGCACAAATTAAGAAAAAAGTACACCCATTAAATTTTTATTATTATGATCAACCAGAACCTTGAATAAAAGCCCACTAATTTCCAGCTTGTACTGTTTTCCTAGTTTCCTGGCAATAAAGGAGGCAAAAACATAAAAGACTACACACACTCATTGATATCAGCTCTAATGCTCATGAAGTGCTATACATTAGCCCTGAGGCTGAGTGATTGGGGACTTGTCTGGGAATACATCACATTAGCTTATGATTGGAAAAGGCCAGGCCAATGATGATTACTGCCACTAAAATTGTGAAAACCTTCTGTACTGGCTATACCATTTAAGAATTCACTAATTGTACATCTATTAGTACAGTGTAATCCTAAAACTATGTACAGTTATATTTGGTAATTTCAAGTAAAGTACATACAGTAAGAGAGGTCCATATTACCAGAAAATGTCAACTGTTTGTAACCCACACCTTCACAACATGCATGATAGAACAATTTCTGGAAAAAGAATGTGCCACAACTTTATTATAAGAGAAAATGTTTAGATTTTAAACCTCATTTAAAGAACCAATAAGATGGCTGGATGTGTGACGAGGCAGGCAAAAAATGAGGATCTAAGTGCAGCTTTATTAAAATAAACAAGAAAACACAGTAAAGAAAAACACAGGGAACCTAGCACAGAGCAAAACATGCAAGAACTGACAAACTATATAGGGCTTAAATATACAAGGGAACAAACAAGGGAATGAGGAAAACCTGGGGAAACAATCAGGGAATGAGAAATAATCAGGGGAAAACCAGTCATAAAATGAAACAGGAAACAGGAACTAAACAAGAACTTCAACATAAAAGCACAAAAACAAATGACAACAAGGAATGTGACAGAGCCCCCGCTTTAAGGTGCGGATTCCAGATGCTCCAAAAAGCACAAAAACAAATCATCCTTGGAGTGAAGGAGAAAACATGAGGCACAAGGGGCAAACAGGCAGTCCAAGGGGTTGCACAAGGGGAGCAGAGGAACAAGGCAAGGTCAGGGAGACCATAGCAGATCAGGCGGGTGGCCAGGAGACTAGAGCAGATCAGGCGGGCGACCAGGAGACCAAGGAAACCAGAGCAGATCAGGCAGACGGCCAGGAGACCAAGGGGACCAGAACAGATCTGGCGGGCAGCCAGGAGACCAAGGGGACCAGAACAGACCAGACGGGCAGCCAGGAGACCAACGGAAATCACAGCAGACCAGATGGGCAGCCAGGAGACCAAGGGGACCAGAACAGATCAGGCGGGAAGCCAGGAGACCAAGGGAACCAGAGCAGATCTGGTGGGCAGCCAGGAGACCTAGGGAACCAGAACAGATCTGGCGGGAAGCCAGGAGACCAAGGTAACCAGAGCAGACCAGACAAGGTCAGGAGGCCTGGGAGGTGGCCGCAGGACAGGGTCTGGATCAGGAGGCCTGGGAGGCGGCCGTAGGACAGGGACCGGGTCAGGAGGCCAGGGAGGCGGCCGTAGGACAGGGACCGTGTCAGGAGGCCAGGGAGGAGCCGTAGGACAGGGAACGGGACAGGAGACCAGGGAGGCGGCCGTAGGACAGGGAACGGGTCAGGAGGCCAGGGAGGCGGCCGTAGGACAGGGACCGGGTCAGGAGGCCACAGGACAGGGACCGGGTCTGGAGGCCTGGGAGGAGGCCACAGGACAGGGACCGGGACAGGAGGCCTGGAGGAGGCCACAGAACAGGGTCCAGATCAGGAGGCCTGGGAGGAGGCCACAGGACAGGGACTGGGGGCCTGGGAGGTGGAACGAATGTTGGCTCGTTGGCTGTGGCAGGCATGGGTGTTGGCTCGTTGGCCGTGGCAGGCGTGGGCATTGGCTCTTTATGAGTACTCTCAGAAGCAAACATCTCTAAAATTAAATCCACGTACTCCTCCCACGTGTAATCACCGTTTTCCGGCAATTCCTTCCATTCATGGGCAAGGAAGCTGATCTGGTAAATGGACTTCAGGTGACTATCAGCAAATCCTGTGCATCTGGCAATGGTGCTGAACAGACGTGAGTATTCAATTATAGAGGGGTTCGCTCGGCTCAACTGGAGGAAGACCGCTGCTAGATCCATCTTTTGTCAGTTCTTCTGTGACGAGGCAGGCAAAGAATGATGATCTAAGTGCAGCTTTATTAAAATATTAAAGCAAACACAGAGTAAAGAAAAACACAGGGAACCTAGCACAGAGCATAATAAAACATGCAAGAACTGACAAACTAAATATGGGAAACAAGGGCTTAAATATACAAGGGAACAAACAAGGGAACGAGGAACACCTGGGTAAACAATCAGTTAATGAGAAATGATCAGGGGAAAATCAATCATAAAATTAAACTACAAGGATCTACAAAAACAGGAAACAGGAACTTAACAAGAACTTCAACATAAAAGCCCAAAAACGTTTGGTTACGTATGTAACCTCCGTTCCCCCGAGGGAGGGAACGACACGTTGTGTCGGAGAAGCGACACTAGGGGTCTCTCTTGAGCGCCGATATTCACCTCTGATCTATTGAAAAGTGCCAATGGGAGTTAGCAGTCAGTATTTGCATACCCTGCCCCCGGACATACGGGTATTTAAGCGGGGCAAATACGGGTGTTCATTCAGGATTTTTCTGAGGAGCCGGAAATGGTCTGGCCACAACAGTGGCTCGGTTCAGCGACATGGCGGAGGAAAGACACAACGTGTCGTTCCTCCCTCGGGAACGGAGGTTACATACGTAACCAAACGCTCCCTTCTGTCGCTCACTCCACGCTGTGTCGGAGAAGTGACACTAGGGGACCCATTCCAATCTTGCCATGCGCTGAACCGGTAATGCGTGAACCGCCGATACAGAGGCGGGCAGGGATTTCATCCAGTGCTGCGGATCGCCTGTACCTGGCTGCACGCACTCTTCCCCAATGCCCCATAAGAACATCGGAATCCTTCTAGTTACCCTGGGAGGGGAACAAGGCGATGTTTGCCAACATGGGAACGGGCCAGCCTGGCTGGGCCTCTTTCTCTCTATGTTTCTCGCGATAGAGCAATCACGGCCGGGTCCTTACACGCATATAAGGAAGGTGGTCTTACCCAGACCCTGCAGAGACCACACCTGCCCTTTTTCTTGGGGAGGAAAAGTGGTAGACATGTCACACGGCCGCCTTAGGGCTCGTGTGGAAAGTATGGTGCGGTGGTAGATCCAGCCTCGAAGGGGGAGTTGCTACAGCACGGCAACCGGGCAGCTGTAACTGCCTAAGGGAGACACGGGGTCCGCTCAGTAAGGTGGACAGAACCGTGGAATTACACACAGGGGAGTCCGAGCAGGAGGACTTACCTGTGGAGCACCTATACCAGTACAGGGTAGCCATCAGGGTACCACGAGTGGCTTGGGTCGGCGAAGTTCCTCCGCTGAACCGCGGACCCGGAGGGCTAGGGAGGAATCGACTAGGGGTCTGACTCGGAGTGGGGCTCTGGGAAGAAGGTGCACTACTTTACCTTGATGTCAGGAAAAGGGCGCTGAGCGCAGCGATCCACCCGGCCGGTCGGTCTCACGTGTTACCGAAGTTCTCACGGGCTCGGACCTGAGAAAACACGAGACGCTAACCGACTCAACGCTGAGGTTGTAAAACCTCGCGAAGGTGTTGGGTGTTGCCCAACCCGTGGCTCTAGAGATGTCTGCTAGGGAGGTGCCCTTGCCAGTGCCCACGAGGACGCAACACCCCTTGTTGAGTGAGCTCGGACCCGCAAGGGTAGGGGCGCGGCCTGGGTGTGATAAGCCAGTGTGATGGCGTCGACAACCCAGTGGGCGAGCCTCTGTTTGGAGACGGCATTCCCTTTCTGCCGTCCCCCAAAGCAGACAAAGAGCTGCTCAGAGCATCTGGTGCTCTGTGTGCGGTCCAGGTATATGCGCAGGGCGTGCACTGGACACAGCAACGAAAGGGCTGGGTCTGCCTCCTCCCGGGCAGCTTGCAGGTTCACTACCTGATCTCGAATGGTGTGGTAGGAACCTTGGGCACATAGCCTGGTCGCGGTCTTAGGATCACAGACGTATCTGCCGGACCGAACTCCAGGCAAGTGTCGCTGACAGAGAACGCTTGCAGGTCCCCGACCCTCTTGATGGAGGCGAAGCGTGATCAGCAGGGCCATCTTAAGAGAGAGGGCCCTGAGTCCAATTGATTCAAGCGCCAAGGGAGGTCTCTGGAGTCCTGCCAAGACTACCGAGAGATCCCAGGAGGGAACTAGGCCTGGCCGGGAGGGATTCAACCTCCGGCACCTCTCAGGAACCTGAGGATCAGGTCGTGCTTACCCAAAGACTTGCCGCCTACAGGATCGTGGTGGGCGGCAATGGCGCAACATACACCTTGAGGGTGGATGGGGACAGCCTCCTGTCCAGCCTCTCCTGTAGGAACAGGAGCACTGACTCGATCGTGCATCTCTCGTGGTCTTCAGTTCGGAAGAACACCAATCTGCTAACAAACGCCACTTTAGGGCGTGAAGGTGCCTGGTAGAGGGGGCTCTGGCTTGGTTGATTGTATTCACAACGGTCGCGGTAAGCCGGCTAGCTCTTCCGCGTCCCGATCCAGGGACCAGACGTGGAGGTTCCAGAGGTCTGGGCGCGGTGCCAGAGCATGCCCCGGCCCCTGAGAGAGGAGATCCTTTCTCAGGGAATTCGCCAGGGAGGAGCTGTCGCGAGAAGCCTGAGTTCCGAGAACCAAGTCCGAGTGGGCCAGTAGGGGGCCACTAACGTGACTTGCTCCTCGCCCTCCCTGACCTTGCACAGCACCGGTGCAAGAAGGCTCACTGGGGAAATGCGTACTTGCGCAGCCCCGAGGGCCAGCTGTGTGTCAGCGCTTCTGTCCCGAGGGGAGCCTCTGTTAGGGCGTACCAGAGCGGGCAGTGGGAGGTTTCCTGGGAGGCAAACAGGTCTACCTGGGCCTTGCCGAACTGTTCCCAAATCAGCTGGACCGACTGGGGTGAAGCCTCCACTCCCGCCGGGCAGGCTTTGTCGTGATAGCGCGTCCGCTACGACGCTGAGCTTGCCGGGGATGTGAGTGGCACGCAGCGACTTGAGTCGCTGTTGGCTCGATAGGAGGAGACGGCGGGCGAGTTGTGACATGGCGGGAGCGTATGCTGCCTTGGCGATTTATGTACGCCACCACGGTGGTGCTGTCCGATCTCACGAGGACATGTTTGTCCCGAACTAACGGGAGGAACTTCCTGAGAGCAAGAAGGATGGTCAGCAACTCCAGGCAATTGATGTGCCAACGCAGCGGGCCCCTTTCCAACAGCCCGCTGCTGCGCGTCCGCTGCACACGGCACCCCACCCGACCGGAGGCGCCGGTTGTGACCAGGACGCATCGGGACACCTGCTGCAGGGGCACTCCTGCCCGTAAAAAGCAGAGGTCTGTCCAGGGTCGGAGTGTTTTGAGGCAGGCGGGGTGATCCTTACCCGATGCGCCCCGTGGTGCCATGCTTGTCTCGGGACTCGAAGTCTGGAGCCAGTGCTGGAGTGGTCTCATATGCATCAACCCCAGCGGTGCGACCGCCATGGAGGACGCCGTATGCCCCAGGAGCCTCTGGAAAAGTTTTAGAGGGACCACTGTGCCTGGCTTGAAGGAAGCGAGGCAGTCCAGCACCGACTGAGCACGCTTGCTCGTGAGACGTGCTGTCATTGAGACTGAGTCTAACTCCAACCCGAGAAAAGAGATGCTCTGAACCGGAGTGAGCTTGCTCTTTTCCCAGTTGACCTGAAGCCCCAGCGGCTGAGGTGCCGGAGCACCTGGTCTCTGCGGATGCCGGCTACTCATGAGCGGGCAAGGGTCGCCTCTGCGATCTTCGTGGAAGATGCGAGGGACAGAGACAGGCCCGAAGGGGAGGACTTTGTACTGAAACGCCTGGCCGTCGAACGCGAACCGTGAAGAAGGGTCGGTGTCGTGGCAGAATTGAGACGCGGAAGTACGCCTTCAGGTCTACCGCTTAACCAGGTCTAGATGCTGAACGCCAGCCAGAATATTTCTCTGTGTGAGCATCTTGAACGGGAGTTTTAACAAGGCCCGATTGAAAACTCGCAAGTCCAGGATTGGTCGTAAGCCGCGCTTTCTTGGGTACAATGAAGTAAGGGCTGTAGAAACCCTTCCTCATTTCGGTTGAAGGACGGGCTCTACCGCGCTCTTGGCTAAGAGGGTTGTGATTTCCATGACGTCCCTGAAGGGGGCGGAGCCGGGCAAACTGAATTGGCGTAACTGAGTCGAATGGTCCGGTGCAGCCAGCGTGATGCGTTGGGAAGCGAAAGCCAGCAGGTCTTACCACCTCCGGAGCTAACATCTCGGTCTCTGGGTCGGTCGTCTCAGGAGCGCCTGGGAGCCTTCCGGGTCCTCGAGGGGGTCCGTGAGACGAGGGGCGCCCTCTTTCTGCGGAGAGCTCAACGCGGGCTGAGAGCTAGGCCCGCCTCGCTCGCTGGAGGCGGAGCACCACTTCCTTTCTTCCTTGAAAGCCGCAGGAGGACGCCCTCGGCAAGCAGACAGGGCATGGCCCCTGGCGACAGGTTTGCGGCAGGGCAGGACGTGTGACCTGGCCTCCGTCTGTTTCTTCACCACTGAGGACTGCTGGGTGGAGTCGCGAATGGAGCTGGGAGACTGGAGAGTTTTTGAGAAAGCGTGCTTTGTCTACCTCCTGTACTACGACCAGATCCAGTCCATTTGTTATGTTTCTGGACCACGAGGGTGGACATCGCCTGTCCGAAAGTGCAGTTCCTGCAGCACGCCAAGAACAGGACTACCCAAGTGCAAATCTTGAAGTGCCTTGGCCTGGTGGACTTGCAGGAGGGGCCATGGCATGCAGGGGGAGCGGTCTGGGACCGCTTCTACCGCCGAGGGTAGTGAGAGCGGAGGAGCGAGGGAGCTTGGCTCGCTCAGCTCATCGTGCACGCCCGGAAGGAATGGGGGCGCGGCTGTGGGCAGCGACCAGCCCGTGAATCATCAAGCCCGGGAAGCATAGCGGATCTCCGCAGCGCCAGGCTCAGACTGGGCAAGCAGACCCGTAGGTGGCGCCCAGGCGAAGTTATCCGCATCCGATGCCGCTGTGACGCCTCCGATGCAGCGGTGATGTCGCCATCCAGTGTCCAGGAGCTCCAGGGATCGGGCGGCGGCCGTTAGCCGGACCGCGCTTATCCCGAAGCTCGTGAGGGGAGCAAGCAAGCGTGCAGGGGGGGTTTCGAGCGGTTTTACCCGGTTTCATCGCTTGCAGCGCCTGCCTCAATCCCGCGGGAAGGAGGCGAGGCGCTGGGCGGCTGAAGCGCTCTCTCTCACTATAAGAGAAAGCCTACGACCGCAATGCTGTCATGGCTATGTTTTCGTACTGAAAACATAGACCATTCATAAAAACGCTGCCTGCGTGTTTCGCAACCCAGGTACGCCAGGCGGTTTTATGACCGCCAGAGGTGGGGAGAAATCACCGCCTCCAAAAACTACACAGGGGCGGAAAGGCATCTTCAGAAAGACGCGTCCTGAAAAGGACATTTAACGCCGCTGTGTTTGCTCTTTAGAGAAATTTACTCTTTTAAGGAAAATAACTCTTTTAATATACACAGTGTGTATGTGTGTCTGCGCTGTCGAGCTCAGGGGCAACAATGCACGCCGCACAAAGTGAAGGAGAAAGCCGCTGTTGTGCTCGCCAAGATCCAACAGCATGCAGATCGTCAGAGGAAACAGGAATGTTTTATAGTGGTGTGTAAACTTGCAGCAACTGCAGACAGACAATCGGCTCCGAAGACATTTTTCTGAATGAACTCCCGTATTTGCCCCGCTTAAATACCCGTATGTCCGGGGGCGGGGTATGCAAATACTGACTGCCAACTCCCATTGGCCCTTTTCAATAGATCAGAGGTGAATATCGGCGCTCAAGAGAGACCCCTAGTGTCGCTTCTCCGACACAACGTGGAGAGAGCGACAGAAGGGGAACAAAAGACAACAGGGCATGTGACAGAATGAATACAATTTTCTTCCCGTTGATGTATTTGCTATTGAAACATGAAATTGGAGCAGCATTTATTGAATGGCTTGATGTAGGCTAAGCTACTGTCATTTCACAACGTCATTGCTAAAATCTTTTATATACTACAGTGACATAGCCATGGTGTGTCTCTTTCCCTCTCTGTTTACGATATGAACTGATTGCCAGTGGGTGGGGCCAAGAGTGCGATGACACATGTTGTGGGGCGTGTAAATACAACTGAGCAATGACTCGTGATGTCACGAACACACAGTTTTGAAAATTAGATATTTCAGAAGAGTGGGGAAAATAAATTCTCTTTTTAGATTAGGGAAGAAGTTTTGAGCTCTGAAATTTACAGCATGTTTTTACAAAACATTTATCTCTTACTGTATATGCCCAGATATCAATGAAAATTAGATTTTCCATTTCATGACACCTTTAAGGTTAATACTTTATTTAATAAAAAATTTGAGGTTAAAGGGGTAGTTCACCCCATAATGGAAAATTATGTCATCATTAAAGCACCCTCCTGTTTTTCCAAAGTATTATTGCCTTTCTTCTGTTAAACAGTTTGCTTTAATTTTCATTTCATGGAAAAAGTCATTAGGTTTGAACAAAGTGAGGCTGAGTAAATGATGACAAAATTATCCTTTAAAGTCTTAATCAAAACATTATATTAAAACTGTACAATAATTCCCTCTTGCGATCATATTTAGCTATGTGAACAATGAAGTTCTGAAATATGGGACGGAGCTGTAATTAACTTGAACTTGGCTTGAATTGCTCTCCTCATATTCTCGTGGTAACAGTGTCTCATAGCTTTTATAGGGATGCATGTGCCTGTGACTTGTGCTACGATACCTCCAGGGAGGGATTGCCTCAGGCCAGCAGATGTACTCTCTATCTTAAACAGTGTTTAGGGATCACTGATCTAAAGGGGTGGAAGATCTAATTATTCCATCTGGGCAATGGCCCCTGGAAGAAACAGAATGTGTCAAGGGATTTGCATCTGTGCTCTGAAGAGATTTTATAATTTTTGCAATCTATCGTTGGTTATGTGTTAACATATTTAGTCTAGATTTTCTGATTATGACATTTTACATTTCTATTAACTATAATCAGAAGTCATTGTAATCACATGTAATCAAACAACATATTAGGCTGAGATTGGTTTCTTCCTCATTTACTTAAACATCTTGGGGAGTTTTTCTTATCATTGTTGGATTTGGCTTTCTCTCTAGGGGGGTTGTACTGTAATGCACTATACTTTTTATAAAACTGCTGTGGAACATTATGAATTGGGAAAAACACTCTAAAAATAAATGTAACTAATCTTTGGTCATTTTATGCCAAGAATGAGCTAATTCATCTGATTCTATTGCCGCTTTTCCTAATGATAACCACATATGAACAGCAGGAGTTTCTAAACGGAACTATTTGAATTAATTTTTTGAATAATTTACAAATATTACAGTGTACCTCATTACTCTTAAAGGTAGAGTTCACCCAATAAATTTGAATTCTCACCCTCATGCCATCCCAGATCATGTGAATTAATTTCTTTCTGAATGCAAATAAAGATTTTTTGAAGAATATCTCAGCTCTGTAGGCCCATACAATGCAAGTAAATGGTGGCCAGAACTTTTAATCTCCAAAAATCACATACAGTCAGCATTAATGTAATCCATGAGTATCCAGTGATTAAATCCATATCATCTGAAGCGATATTATAGCTGTGGTTAAGAAACAGATCAATGTTGTCTCTTATACTGTATATCTCACCCACACCTACATCGGTTTTGAAGACATGGATTAAACCACTGGAGTCTTATGAATTACCTTTTATGCTGACTTTATGGGATTTTTGGAGCTTAAAAGTTTAGGCTACCATTCACTTGCATTTTGCTGACAAACAGAGCTGAAATATAACTCTAAAAATCTTCATTGTGTTCCGCAGAAGAAAGAAAGTCATACACATCTAGGATGGCATGAGGGTGAGTAAATTATGTGAGAAAATTAATTTGAATTGGTGAACTATCCCTTTAGGTTCCTTTAAGTACTCGTATAAGTAAACATACACATTTCATTTTTTTTGGCATTTCTCTTATATGACCTTTTAACAGTATAAACGTTTGGTTACGTATGTAACCTCCGTTCCCCGAGGGAGGGAACGACACGTTGTGTCGGAGAAGCGACACTAGGGGTCTCTCTTGAGCGCCGATATTCACCTCTGATCTATTGAAAAGGGCCAATGGGAGTTGGCAGTCAGTATTTGCATACCCGCCCCGACATACGGGTATTTAAGCCGGGCAAATACGGGAGTTCATTCAGGATTTTTCTGAGGAGCCGAAATGGTCCGCCACAACAGTGGCTCGGTTCAGCGACATGGCGGAGGAAAGACACAACGTGTCGTTCCTCCCTCGGGAACGGAGGTTACATACATAACCAAACGTTCCCCTTCTGTTGCTCTCTCCACGTTGTGTCGGAGAAGCGACACTAGGGGACCCATTCCAATCTTGCCATGCGCTGAACCGTGTACGTGAAACGCCGATACAGAGGCGGGCAGGGATTTCATCCAGTGCCGCGCATCGCCTGTACCTGGCTGCATCGCACTCTTCCCCAATGCCCCATAAGAACATTGGGATCCTTCTAGTTACCCTGGGAGGGGAACAAGGCGATGTTTGCCAACATGGGAACGGGCCAGCCTGGCTGGGCCTCTTTTCTCTCTATGTTTCTCGCATAGAGCAATCACGGCCGGGCCCTTACACGCATATAGGGAAGGGGTCTTACCCAGACCCTCGCGGAGACCACACCTGCCCTTTTTCTTGGGGAGGAAAAGTGGTAGACACGCCACACAGCCGCCTTAGGGCTTGTGTGGAAAGTATGGCGCGTGGTAGATCCAGCCTCGAAAGGGGAGAGTTGCTACAGCACGGCAACCGGGCAGCTGTAACTGCCTAAGGGAGACACGGGGTCCGCTCATAGGGGACAGAACCGTGGAATTACACACGGGGAGTCCGAACAGGAGGCCTTCTTATTTTACCTGTGGAGCCCCTATACCAGTACAGGGTGGCCACCAGGGTACCCGCAGTGGCTTTGGTCGGCGAGTTCCTCCGCTGAACCGCGGACCCGGAGGGCTGGGGAGGAATCGACCAGGGTCCCGACTCGGAGTGGGGCGCCGTGGGAAGAAGGCGCACTACTTTACCTTGATGTCAGGAAAAGGGCGCTGGGCGCAAGTGATCCACCCGGCCGGTCGGTCTACGTGTTACCGAGTTCTACGGGCTCGGACCTGAGAAAACACGAGACGCAACCGACTCAACACGGAGGTTGTAAAACCTTGCGAAGGTGTTGGGTGTTGCCCAACCCATGGCTCTACAGATGTCTGCTAGGGAGGTGCCCTTGGACAGTGCCCACGAGGACACAACACCCCTTGTTGAGTGACCTCGGACCCTCAAGGGTAGGGGCACAGCATGGGTGTGATAAGCCAGTGTGATGGCATCAACAACCCAGTGGGCGAGCCTCTGTTTTGAGACGGCATTCCCTTTCTGCCGTCCCCCAAAGCAGACAAAGAGCTGCTCAGAGCGTCTGGTGCTCTGTGTGCGGTCCAGGTAAATGCGCAGGGCGCGCACTGGACACAGCAACGAAAGGGCTGGGTCTGCCTCCTTCCAGGGCAGCGCTTGCAGGTTCACTACCTGATCTCGGAATGGTGTGGTAGGAACCTTGGGCACATAGCCCGGTCGCGGTCTTAGGATCACAGACGTATCTGCCGGACCGAACTCCAGGCAAGTGTCGCTGACAGAGAACGCTTGCAGGTCCCCGACTCTCTTGATGGAGGCGAGCGCGATCAGCAGGGCCGTCTTAAGAGAGAGGACCCTGAGTCCAATTGATTCAAGCGGCTCGAAGGGAGGTCTCTGGAGTCCCCAAGACTACCGAGAGATCCCAGGAGGGAACTAGGCCTGGCCGGGAGGGATTCAACCTTCGGGCGCCTCTCAGGAACCTGAGGATCAGGTCGTGCTTGCCCAAAGACTTGCCATCTGCAGGATCGTGGTGGGCGGCAATGGCGGCAACATAAACCTTGAGGGTGGACGGGGACAGCCTCCTGTCCAGCCTCTCCTGTAGGAACAGGAGCACTGACTTGATAGCGCATCTCTGCAGGTCTTCAGTTCGGGAAGAACACCAATCTGCGAACAAGCGCCACTTTAGGGCGTGAAGGTGCCTGGTAGAAGGGGCTCTGGCTTGGTTGATTGTATTCACAACGGTCGCCGGTAAGCCAGCTAGCTCTTCCGCGTCCCGTCCAGGGACCAGACATGGAGGTTCCAGAGGTCTGGGCGCGGGTGCCAGAGCATGCCCCATTCCCTGAGAGAGGAGGTCCTTTCTCAGCGGAATTCGCCAGGGAGGAGCTGTCGCGAGAAGCCTGAGTTCCGAGAACCAAGTCCGAGTGGGCCAGTAGGGGGCCACTAACGTGACTTGCTCCTCGTCCTCCCTGACCTTGCACAGCACCGGTGCAAGAAGGCTCACTGGGGGAAATGCGTACTTGCATAGCCCCGAGGGCCATCCGTGTGCCAGCGCGTCTGTCCCGAGGGGAGCCTCTGTTAGGGCGTACCAGTGCAGGCAGTGGGAGGTTTCCTGGGAGGCAAACAGGTCTACCTGGGCCTTGCCGAACCGTTCCAAAATCTGCTGGACCGACTGGGGGTGAAGCCTCCACTATCCCGGGATCATCTTCATCGCTCGCGGCGCCTGCGTCAATCCCGTAGGAAGGAGGCGAGGAGCGGAGGGCGGCTGAAGTGGCTTTCTTCCTCACAAGAAAGCAGAGATCGCAACGCTGCTGCAGCTATGTTCTCAGGCTGAAAACATAACCCATTGGAGAGCATGCTCATCCCGAGCCCGGACGGAAAACAGCAAGCATGCCGGGAGGCGGGGGTTTCAAGGGGTTCACCCGGCGAAACGCAGCCCGTCATTGACCCCAGATCGCTTTCATCGCCCGCGGCGCCTGCCTCAATCCCGTGGGAAGGAGGCGAGGCGTGGGGCGGCTGAAGCCGCTCTCTCACTACAAGAGAAAGCCTACGACCGCAATGCTGTCATGGCTATGTTTTCGTACTGAAAACATAGACCATTCATAAAAAACGCTGCCTGCGTGTTTCACGAACCCAGGTACGCCAGGCGCTTTTTATGACCGTCAGAGGTGGGGAGAAATCACCGCCTCCAAAAACTACACAGGGGCGGAAATGCATCTTCAGAAAGACGCGTCCTGAAAAGGACGCTCAACGCCGCTGTGTTTGCTCTTTTAGAGAAATTTACTCTTTTAAGGAAAATAACTCTTTTAATATACACAGTGTGTATGTGTGTCTGCGCTGTCGAAGCGCTCAGGGGCAACAATGCACGCCGCGCAAAGTGAAGGAGAAAGCCGCTGTTGTGCGCCGTCAAGATTCAACAGCATGCAGATCGTCAGAGGAAACAGGAACGTTTTATAGTGGTGTGTAAACTCGCAGCAACTGCAGACAGACCATCGGCTCCGAAGAAATTTTCTGAATGAACTCCCGTATTTGCCCCGCTTAAATACCCGTATGTCCGGGGGCGGGGTATGCAAATACTGACTGCCAACTCCCACTGGCCCTTTTCAATAGATCAGAGGTGAATATCGGTGCTCAAGAGAGACCCCTAGTGTCGCTTCTCCGACACAACGTGGAGAGAGCGACAGAAGGGGAACAGATGTTTTATATACAGTATATGACTTTTATATATGAATAGCTGTTATTTAGAACTGATATTCTGTACAGCAGCATGACTGAATGTGTGATATTTATTAAATATCTCTTGGTAAGACAAAGCAGGAGAAAATATTCTTTATGACAGTAGTGGAGATGTTAAAAAATTGCTGTGTTTGCTGGAAAGATTAGTGACCTAAATTTAGCTGGTTCTATTCATTTCCCAGCCTACTTATCGTATGAATTAAAAAAGCAGAGTCTCCACCTACCTATTGTAAATTCTGTAAATTCTGTAAACAAGAAGCAGACAAATCAACACTGTGTGACTGACATGGTTTACTTGATCTAGTATTCATGACTGCAGAACATGTAATTTGTACATAAAAGTAATCTTAAATAAATTAATGAACAACAAAATAAACAATCATAAATATCACACGATGACAAATTGTGGTAAATAAATATATCTATATTTTCCCCCCTTTTGGTTTATATGCGGTGTGTTTAATTATTATAATTTTTTTTACAATATCTTTTTTTAGATTCATATTTTAAGGGGAATTAATTATTGAGACATGACAGCAGGCCAAGGCTGCATGCAGTTACACACTAGACATATCTTGGGTTGTGAAACAAATCAGTATAAATGTGTATACAAGTTAACATAAAGATAAGAATAATACATTATCATACTATCATCTATTACTTATTACCCATGTAAAGACTGAATTTACATTTACATGCTTGCCAGCATTCAGAAGAAACATTGACTATTCTATCACCATTCTAGCCACATGTTAAAGAGGTGAAGTACAGGGTCATATCATACATTAGAAACTAGCAAAAACCTAGTTTGTGTTCTGACAATTCTTATGGGATAACTCTGATCTAATTACTTCATAAACACTCAGACCATATTCTATATTACAATTAATGTCTGTTTAATCTCAGTGTCATTTCACCAGGCAAGCAAAAAGCTGTCTTTTATAGACATTCACTTTTAAACAGATTTCCTCTGATAGTGTATCTGTGCTCTGTTCAGTAAGTCCTGATACATCTTTGATCGTATAAACCGTGGATAGGAGTCTTTCTCCATGAGGCTGTGCACTTTTGCTTGTACTTCATTGAGACTGTTGGAAGTTGGCTCCAGAAGCCTCTGTTTGGTTTCCTCTCGGGTGCTGTGGTCTATGTTAACCTGAAGGACATAGAAGTTATAGGGTTATTGAGTATAAAATTCCCTCTTTAGAACTTAATTAAAACATGTGAATCATTCTGATTTGGCTGTGTATGCCCTACCCTATTCAGCCACAATTGATTATGGACAAAGAATAATTTATATGGCCATCAATCTTACAAAAGAAAAAGCTACACTATGATGCTGCGCTGCTAAGCGCTATGGGAACAATCCTAGTTGTGACCGAGCTGCAATAATGTGTGTAACACGTCAATGAACATTGACCAGAATTTATAGCCTCGGCTGATGTAATCATTAGATGCACCTGCGGCCAGGCTATAAATGGATAAGTCACCAGGTGTCGTCAGAAACTTTCTTTCCTCTGTTAGGAATTAGAATTGGTTAGGCAGTGTGCAGTGAATATTTTTCTCTTTTCTCTTCTGTTTAGAAATTATTATATATATATATTTCTAAAAAAGAAAAGAAAAAAATAGAATGACTGAAAGCCGCATACAATGCATCAGTTTTTGCTCTGTTTGTTTGGGGGTAAGAGCACGCTGCTCTCGCGTTGCAGCAGGGCGGGTGCGAGCACTGCGATTTGCTTTAACAGGCAAAGTGCTTCGCGCTCGCCTCGCTTGCTTCTGGGAGTCAGCACTCACAAAAAAAAAAAAGATCGTTCGTGGGGCTCTTGCATGGATTTAGCTGAGGAGCAAGAGACGGGTTGATCCCTTTCTCTCGCTCTCTCCCCAAACCCAGCTGGTCCTTCACATGAAGTCTTCCAGTATCATGTTCTTTCACTCGGCCTAGCCCTTTTTACCCACACATTCACAATGCATGATGTAGCGCTGGCTCCTTGCTACTCCGGGGCATCTGCATTCTGAATTATGTAGACGACTGGCTGATCCTAGCGCAGTTCCAGGAACTGTCAGTTCAGGACAGGGACATCGTCTTAGCTCATCTGTTTCTCTGGGGTTGAGGCGCAACGCCAAGAAAAGCGTCCTCTCTCCCACTCAGAATACTGTCTATCGGGGCATCATATGGAGTTCAATCACAATGCGGGCACAACTGTCTCCCGCTAGGATTGAGTCCATTCAGATCACCCTGAGCAAAGTCAGGCTAGGTCAAGGTTGCACTGTTATCAGTATCAACAATTTCCAGGTCTCAGGGCGACCGCGTCCACGGTGATCCCTCTGGACCTTCTACTCATGAGATCGTTTTTGTTGTGGCCCAAAGCCAGGGGATTTCTTCCAAGGGCCAAAACCCCTAGGCTAATAAGGGTTACGCACCTCAGGCTTCGTTCCCTTTCTATGTGGTTCAGACCCCGGTTTTCTGCCTTGGGTCCCACTCTAGGTGCGTCTTGTTGTCACAGGCTGCTAACGACAGACGCCTCCCTGACGGGCGGGGTAGCGGCCTTAAGTGGTCGTCCAGCTTAAGGGTATAGGAGGGTCGTCAGCTCGGTTGTCACAGTCACTGTCTCTGGTTGACGGCTGTATTTCTGGCCCTGAAATACCTCCTCCTGAGGCTGCCATGTCTTGGTGCGGGTGGGCAATACTGCGGTAGCCTCTTACATAAATCATCAAGGAGACCCATGTTCTTGTCAGCTGTATTTCTGACGCGTCAGATTCTCCTTAGGGCCCAGGGCAAGCTCCTGTCACTCAGGTCAGTTATATCCCTGGATGCCCATATGTGGGAGCAGATTTACTGTCCAGACAGAAAATACCAATGGGGGAGTTAAGAACTCCACCCTAAGGTAGTAGTTGCCCAGAGTTCGCCAGCAAGGGTTTTTGCCTCTTACTGATAGCACCGCGCTGGCCGAACAGGGCTTGATTCTTGGAGCGAATTTCTTCCCTCGACGGCTCGCCTTGGGCAATTCCGAAGAGGAAGGATCTTCTATCTCAGACATAGGGCAATATTTCATCCCTGCCCCGAATTGTGGAATCTTTCATGTTTGGCCCCTAAGGGTACCAACTGAGGGACACAGGGCTTTCTCCTGAGGTTATCGAGACCTTTTTAAATACCAGGCTTTTTCCACTTGGAACAAGTTTGGGTGAGATCTTTGGGCAGAAGAGGACCTCTTCGCCTCTGTGAACAGCGCAATGTCTCCTCTACTTCTCCCTGAAATCACCCAGCCCCCTTGGGTCTGGACGTTAAGACACACACATGACCCAGAATGCGTCTGTATGCGTTTCTTTCCCCGCTTTCTCTGCTCCCGGGAGTCTTGTCAATGTTCACCAGCAAGGGTCTTGCCTCCTATTAATGGTGCTGTGCTGGCCGAACAGGATATGTTTCTCGGAGTTACCTCTCCTCGACGGCTCGCCTTGGGCGATTCTGAACAGGGAGGACCTTCTCATCCTTGGCCCGAATTGTGAAACCATTCATGTCTCTCCCCTAAGGGTACCAAATGAGGTTCACAGGGTTTTCTCTTGAGGTTATCGAGACCATTTCAAGTGCTAGGGCTCCCTCCACTTGGAACTGATCTGGGTAAATTTTACAGGGCAGAAGAGGACCTCTTCACCTCTGTTGATAGCGCAATGTCTCCTCTACTTCTCCCCGAGTCGCCCAGTCCACCCCCCCTCTCGGCCTGCATGCGTTTCCTTCTACTAAAGTTCTTATTACAGAACCATCTAACTGCCAGTTTGCTACAGTTCTGGATTTTATGTAGAAAGAACTGTCAGCGGGCACTTGCCTCGCCACTGCCAGGTTCTATGTGGCCGCTGCGGTTTGCCACGGCTTGGTGGGCGGGGTGCCCTCAAAGAGGCATCCTCATTATTGCCCGGGCCTACGAGGCACGGGTCAAGCTTCGCCAGTAGGTTTTAGGGCACACTCTACCAGAGGTCTCCCTCTGCAGCAAGTTTGTGATGCGGCAGGCTGGTCCTCTCCGCTCACATTCATCAGTTTTTATGACAAGTTTGTGTTGCGATGGTGTTCTCTTCACACACATTCGTCGAACTTTATGGGTTAGATGCTTTGCTACTCCGGACTCTTATGTCCTTGAGTCGACATCTCAGCCCATGCCTAAACAAGTTTGTGATGCGGCGGCTGGTCCTCTCCGCACACATTCATCAAATTTAATGGTTTAGATGTTTATGCTACTCCGGGCTCTTATGCCCTTGAGTTGACATCTCAAGCTCATGTCTGAGACCTCTTGCGTTTTTGTGAGTACACTGCACAACCGTAGGGGTCCGGACAGCAGTTTCCTGTGTTAGTTTTGTAGTTTTATTCCTTGATTGATTCTCCCTGACTGTTTGTCATTCCCTGATTGTTTCACCAGGTGTTCCTTGTTTTCTCTTGTGTATTTAAGCCCAGAGTCAGTGTTGCCAGCCTCGTCCGTCCCAGAGCCAGCGTTGCCAACTTCGGCCATCTGGAGGAGGAGCAAAAGAGGAAAGGTTTCGGTTCCCCATTTTCTGCCTATACTCTCTTCCACGGCTCCGCCCTCAGAGACTTCCATGGCTCCGCCCTCCATGGCTCCGCCCTCAGAGCCTCCCACGGCTCCACCTTCCACGACTCCGCCCCCATAGTCTTCCATGGCTCTGCTTTCCACGGCTCCTCCCCCAGAGACTTCCACGGCTCCACCTTCCAAGGCTCCACCTTCCACGGTTCTGGAGAAACTATTCCTCCCATGGCTCCGCGCGCTCCACCAGAGACTATTCCTCCCGCGGCTTCGCCCGCTTCCCCAGAGACTATTTCCCCCGCGGCTCCACCTAATCCCCCAGAGACTGCTACTCACGTGGCTCTGCGTGCTCCCCAACAGACTATTCCTCACACAGCTCCACCTGATCCCCCAGAAACTCCTCCTTCAGCAGTTCTGTCCACCGTACTAGCGACTCCTCCTACAGCGGCTCCACCTCCTGGCCCAGTCCCTGTCCTGTGGCTGCCTCCCTGGCCTCCTGACCCAGTCCCTGTCCTGTGGCTGCCTCCCTGGCCTCCTGACCCTGTCCTGTGGCTGCCTACTAGGCCTCCTGACACAGTCCCTGTCTGGTGGCCCCCTCCCTGGCCTCCTGACCCAGTCCCTGTCTTGTGGCCACCTCCCTGGCCTCCTGACCATGTCCCTGTCCTGTGGCTGACTCCCTGGCCTCCTGACCCAGTCCCTGTCCTGTGGCCACCTCCCTGGCCTCCTGACCAGGTCCCTGTCCTGTGGCTGCCTCCCAGGTCACCTGTCCCTGTCCTACGGCTACATCCCAGGTCTCCTGACCCGGTCCCAACCTTGAGGTCATCCCCTTGGTTTCCTGGCCATCCTCCAGATCTGTTCTGGTCCCCTTGGTCTCCTGGCCACCCCCCTGATTGGCTCTGGTCCCCTTGGTCTCCTGGCCATCCCCCGGATCTGCTCTGGTCCCCTTGGTCTCCTAGCCCTCTGCCTGATCTGCTTTGGTCCCCTTGGTCTTCTGGCCATCCCCCGGATCTGCTCTGGTCCCCTTTGTCTCCTAGCCATCCCCCTGATTGGCTCTGGTCTCCTGGCCGCCCGCCTGATCTGCTCTGGTCTCCTTGTTCTCTTTTTGTGCTTTTATATAAAAATTATTGTTTTGTTTTCTGTGTTAGGTTTGTAGTCCTTGTAGTTTTATTCCTTGATTGAATCTCCCTGACAGTTTCTCTTTCCCTGATTATTTCCTCAGGTGTTCCTTCTTTTCCCTTGTATATTTAAGCCCTCGTTTCCCCCGGTTAGTTTGTCAGTTTTTGTCATGTTCTGTGCCTGGTTTCCTGCATTTTGTTATATTCTGTGTTACTTTGTTCTTCTTTTGTTTGCATTAAAGCTGCACTTAGATCCTCATTCTTTGCCTGCCTCGTCACAGTAAGGAAGACAAAATAGGATGAGGAGGCAGAACATCCTCTGTGAGCCATATAGTGAGTATACTTTGCAACAATGTTGTACTTACCAAGCAACAAGCAATGGATCATAAAGTATCTGAAGGTCATGCTATTCAAGAAAAAAGTCTTGTAGGTTTGAGGCTAGGGAAAAACTGAAGTTGGTGTGAGTAATGTAAAAGGGTGAATTCTGTGGGAGGAAAAACCTAGCAGTGGTCTTAAAGTGCTTTAGCCAAGAGAGCCTCTCCTATTTTTTCCGTAAGTAGAAAACTTAAAACTGTCCAGTGATTTAAAAACAATAATAATTTTAACTAACTTGCTTTTTTATTTAGTTAAGAACATAGTTCAGCACCTTCAAGCACCCTTCATAGAGTTCTGTTAGCAAGGACAAATAGCTATAAATGTTAATTTGTACCTTTGACCATTTTCATGCTCAATTCAATTATGGAAAGGTAGTACCCCTTCATATGTCTTCCCTCTTTTATGATTCTTAAATGAGAACCATGACCTCAGGCATTTATTTAGTTATTTATTTATAATATGCTATTATGTCTTATCATTTGTGTTTTATGTATTGTAAACAATTATTGTATGTCAATGCTGCAAAACAAATGGCTCCTCGGGGACAAATCAAGGTTAAGTAGTTAAATTCTGGATATCAGCGAATAGAGTATATACCTTTTAAACAAATAAATATCACCTTCAGAAGTTCTTTAAAGACTTATATATTACTGCATTGACAGTGGAGATGGGTTGGAGAACAGAGCACTTATAAAGATTTTTGTATTAAAGTGAGGCAATCCATCTGCAGTTTATTATCACTATAATAAAGGATTTGGTGGCAGATTTATGGTGTAGCAGACTACCCCTGAGAGCAGTATTCATCCAGGGAGAGGATGTACTGGTGCTATGGTCTAATAAGTCACAAGACTCCACCCCCAGGTGGTCCAGCTAATTTGAAGTCGATTCGGCGAAGCACAGGTAGACCCGGTTTCTTCCTGGGAATCCTCCCACTGCCCGCTCTGGTGTTCTCTGAATGAGGCTCCCTTCGGCACAGATGCGCTGGCACAAAGCTGGCCCCAGGGGGCTGCACAAATATGCATTACCCCAGAGAGCCTGCTTGCACAGACCTTGTGCAAGGTCAGGGAGGAACAGGTCATCCTCGTTGCACCATACTAACCCACCCAGACTTGGTTCTCGGAACTCACGCTCCTCACGACAGCCCCTCCCTGGCAAGTTCCCATGAGGCAGGACCAATTGCCAACAAAAGCCTTCATCAGCCAATAAACAAGGACAATTGCATCTATGTGAACTTCTGCAATTAATCAAGATGGACTTCAAAGACTTTGGTCATTAATCTTACAGTTCAAACACAATCTATGTTTAATCAATGACCCTTATCACTTAGTTTAATAATTTTAAACCATGATTTTACCTATACATAATTAATATTGACAAAGCGCAGCCTTGGCGGAGACCAACCCCCACATGGAATGAACTCGACTTCGTGCCGAGGACCCGGACACAGCTCTCGCTTTGGACGTACAGGGATTGGATCGCCCTTTGTCACCAATCCTGTTTGTGATATTCATGGACAGGATATCGAGGCGTAGTCGGGGTGGGGAAGGTGTGTGGTTCAGTGGGCTGGGGATCTCATCGCTGCTTTTTGCAGATGATGTTGTCTTCATGTCATCATCGGTCCGTGACCTTCAGCTCTCACTGGATCGCTTGGCAGTCGAGTGTGAAGCAGCTGGGATGAGGATTAGCACCTCTAAATCTGAGGCCATGGTTCTCAGCAGGAAACCGATGGAGTGCGTACTCCAGGTAGGGAGTGAGGTTTTGCCCCAAGTGAAGGAGTTCAAGTACCTCGGGGTCTTGTTCACGAGTGAGGGGACAATGGAGCAGGAGCTTGGCCGGAGAATCGGGGCAGCGGGGGCGGTATTGCACTCGCTCTATCGCACCGTTAGTCACGAAAAGAGAGCTGAGCCAAAAGGCAAAGCTCTCGATCTACCGGTCAATTTTTGTTCCTACCCTCACCTATGGTCATGAAGGTTGGGTCATGACCGAAAGAACTAGGTCAGCGAGTACAAGCGGCCGAAATGGGCTTCCTCAGAAGGGTGGCGGGCTTCTCCCTTAGAGATAGGGTGAGGAGCTCAGTCATCCGTGAGGAGCTCGGAGTAGAGCCGCTGCTCCTTTGCGTTGAAAGGAGTCAGTTGAGGTGGTTTGGGCATCTGGTAAGGATGCCCCCTGGCCACCTCCCTAGGGAGGTGTTTCAGGCATGTCCAGCTGGGAGGAGGCCTCGGGGAAGACCCAGGACTAGGTGGAGAGATTACATCTCCACACTGGCCTGGGAACGCCTCGGGGTCCCCCAGTCAGAGTTGGTTAATGTGGCTCGGGATAGGGAAGTTTGGGGCCCCCTGCTGGAGCAGCTGCCCCCGCGACCCGACTTCGGATAAGCGGTTGAAGATGGATGGATGGATAATTAATATTTACATTACATTCATAATGTTAGCCAGAGGGGAACTGGCCCCCACAGTGAGTCTGGTGTATTAATCTACATCTTATGGAGTTTTGTGTTCCTTGCCACAGTCGCCTACAGCTTGCTCACTGGGGTTATTAATACAATTATCATTTAATTATTTATAAACACTATTAAAATTTGTATTTTATCTAAATTACACAATGATGATTAATTGACTTTATAGACATTACAGTTCTTATCATCTGTTAATGCTAATATTCTGTAAAGCTGCTTTGAAACGATGTGTGTTGTGAAAGGTGCTATACAAATAAAATTGACTTGACTTGACCTCCTCTATCAGGGATGGGGCACCATCTGGCACCCCAGACCTCTCGAATCTCCATGGCCCCTGGATGGGACACAGAAGATCTAAGTGGCCTACCTCAGGCAGTGGTAGACACAATTACTCAGGCCAGGACTCCCTCTACAAGGCAGCTATTTGCCTTTAAGTGGCGTTTGTTCGCAAATTGTTGTTCTTCCCGAGGCGAAGACCCCCAGAGATGCACAGTCGGGTCAGTGCTTTCCTTCCTGCAGGAGAGGCTGGGGCTGTCCCTCTCCACCTTGAAGTTGTATGTGGCCATTATAGCAGCACCATGAAACAGTAGACAGTAAGTCCCTGGGGAAGCATGACCTGAGGCTGACCTGAGGCTGAATCCTCCTAGGAGGCACGGGCCTCTTTCCCTTGTGGGATCTCTCTGTAGTCCTCCTGGGCCTGTGGAGAGCCCAGTTTGAGCCCCTAGAGTCAGTTGAGCTAAAGGCAGTCTCATTGAAGGCTGCCCTCCTGATTGCGCTCACGTCCATCAAGAGGATTGGGGACCTGCATGCATTCTCTGTCAGTGACACCTGCCTGGAGTTTGGTCCAAAGTAATCTCACATGGTCTTGAGACCCCGACCGGGATATGTGCCCAAAGTTCCCTCGACCCCCTTTAGGGATCAGGTGGTGAGCCTGCAAGCGCTACCCCTGGAGGAGGCAGACCCAGCCTTATCGTTGCTGTGTCTGGTCCGTGCTTTGCACATCTTCTTGGATCGCACACAGAGCTTTATGTGCTCTGAGCAGCTCTTTGTCTGCTTTGGTGAACAGAGGAAACGGAATGCTGTCTCCAAACAGAGGCTTGCCCACTGAATCATGGATGCCATCGCATTGGCATACCAGGCCCAGGGCATGCCCGCCCCTTTGGGATTATGAGCACACTCATAATGGCATCCTCTTGGGCACTAGCCAGTGGTGCCTATAGCAGAAATCTGCAGGGCAGCGCGCTGGGCAACACCCAAAATCTTCGTGAGATTTTATAATTTCCGGGTTAAGCTGGTTTTGTCCCATGTGTTGACAGGTACAAACAGGTAAGTATGCGGGGCAGCTGGTTGGGTGTACTGCTTGTGTATAGTGCCTTTCCCCTCTGGGAGGGGAAGACGTGTCCTTTTTTCCCCCATGCGAGATCACAAGACAGTGGACCCTGGTTGTCCTTCCTCCATAGCCCAGTGGCTGGCGAATTCTGCAGAGTGCTAGGATACTCTGTACTGGGGTAGGTGCTCTACATGTACTGGTTACCTGTGGTAACCCCCTGTGATGTATTTTCCACGGTATGGTTTCCCTGTCAGTAGATCCGCGTCTCCCTTGGGCAGAGCTCCCTTGCCATTGGTCCCCTCTGGGTAGGACCTACCACGGCACCTCTTCCACGTGCGGCTGGTAAGCCCATGTGATGTTTCTGCCACATGTTAAACTCCCCTTTGGACAGGAAGTGGTATCCGCAGTGTCTTTCCTCCTGGGAAAGAACACCTTCACCGATGCAAATACATTTGGCCCCAGCCGAAAGATTTTCTCATTCTGTGGGGAGAAAAAGTTAGAAAAGGCTGCAGCTGGCGTGGCCTGTTTCCATAGTAGATACGTTCTTGGAGCGTTGGGGGAGGCTACGTGCAGACTGTGTGCACCTGCTATTAGGCATGCAGGGGCTTGCTTGCACCTGCACCGGCAGTCCATGTAACACAGTTCAGCTAGTTGTGGCATATCGTATAGGAACCCCTAGTCTCTATGGAGGGAACGAGATATTGCGTCCCTCTTCCCACAATGCTTTACTACCTGCTGAAATGCCCAGGACCCAGTCTCGGCTCCTCAGCGCAAAACCTGAATGAGTGGATGTGAGCCAGCTCCTTTTATACCCGTATGTCCAGGGGTGTGGCATGCAATTTCCACTCGCCAATTCCCATTGGCCTTTTCTCAAAGATCAGAGGTGTTTGGGGCTCCCGAGAGCAAACCCTAGTTTCCCAACATCAACACAATATCTCGTTCCCTCCATCAGGGAGCGGAAGTTACAACAGTAACTGAGATGTTTTATAAATGGAGTCAACGTACCTCCCTGGGTGCATGAACCTCAATAAATTCCTTGTAGATCTTGTTGGCCTTAGACATAATCTTAGCAGGGGATTTAATCTTTTTGTAGTCCTCACAAGCCAGCCAGAACTCAATGTTTTCATCACTAAACTCTGATTTGAGGAAGGTTCTGAAGGCTGCCAAACCATCTATGAATCAAAGACAAATACGTTTATGGATAAATACCTTACCATATTAAAACTAATACATTTTGTCTAACATGTCACATGTAAGCAAAGCTGGCCACACAGAATGATTCCCAAAGACAACAATCTAGCTGCTTTTATTAATGAAAGTAAGTTATTTCCTTCTGTGACATCTGTGATAACACATCAAGGTGGTATATTTTGTAAATGACATGCCAAAAGGTTGTTTATTTATTTCTCACCCCACTTTTCCTAGGAGTGTTTTTATTTAGTAATAACAGCATGTGGACTGTTCACTGGGGGGTACTTTTCTGACATGTTCTGCCTGAAAAACATCAACTGGGAAATTATACAATCAAAGGCAAGTCTGACATATTGCTCCTTTTCTTTAGTCCGACATCTGTGACAATGTGTCATCCCTTTTTGAAACGTTTCTGTCATCATTTAATCACTCTTGTGTTGTTCCAAACCTGTATGAATTTGTTTCTTCTGTGGAACACAAAAGGAGATTTTAGACAGAATGTAAGCCTGAAAGCTTCAGTCAGCACCTTTTTATCAATACAATGGAAGTGAATGAAGACTGTCAGTCCTATAACATTCTGTCTGCCTAATATGTCCTTTTGTGTTCCACAGAAGAAAGAAAGTCATATGGGTTTGGAATAACATATGAGGTGAGTAAATACTTTTTGGATAAATTATCCCTGTACTGTAATATCATCTAATGGTCTTTTGTGCCAGTAAGCAGTAAGGCACAATTTTGTATACTGCATTCTTTTTGTGTGAGAGCAGGCCTTGCTTGGATACAATTAAAGTCCATACAAATAGCAGGGTTGGTAAATGAGACAATAGTGCTTCTTAGGAAATTCAATGAAAGGACAACCAAGAGATGAGTACAGAGGCAACACGTACTCCTGCTGGTAAGGGAACAAAACGTTCTCCTTTAGAGTGGGCAGTGTTGCAAAAGTGGATTTCTGCTGTGTGTATCCTGCACTTTAATGGACACAGGAAGTGATTTACATATTCTTAAATGTTTTTTACTGGGTTTCCTATCTGAGGAGAAGGTTTTTCACAACATACACTATCGATAGTCAACAACGCATGATTCGATGCACTTTATTAACCAATGTTACTTTATAGTCGGTGAAAGAAAGACAACATATTATGGCTTCATTTTCCCATTTTTGTGATTCACTTATTAAAGGGTCAAAACATTCATTGCTATTGATGGATGCACTGTTTAAATGGACTGTTTTGAAACAGGTTCTTATTTCTGATTGTATCAACTGCATTCAAAGCCATTGTAAAATGCAGAAATCTGAACATCTGTCACTGCACTTTCAATAATAATGCGTCAAGTTGCTACTGTTCTAGGCAACGTCAACAGCTTACAGTCAGACTGACTAACTATATTACTTGGCAGCAGAACTGTTTATTCTGAATATTAATTAATAAAGTTTACCAACCTGGCCTGATGACAAGTAGTAATACTAGTAATACAAGTTATCTTAATTGTAAGAAACTATATGAGGTGGTTTGTACAAAAACATACTACTTTTACTACCATAGAGAAAATGAACAAAACAGAAAAAATGCACAATTTTTACAAATAAAAAATATTACAAATTTTCCTAAGATTAATCCTTATCCCAAACCTAAACCTAAGCATGAGTTTAATAACATTATCACCATGTACCACAGAAAAGTAAACATTGGCATAAATCAGTCATTTGTATTGTGTAATTATGGAATGAATAAACTAATTTGTTCACAGAAATGTCCTTGGTTAAAATAAAGTGTTGGATATGAGGCTAGCTAAAATATGATGCCTGTATTGTATCAATTTCATATAGTCTTTGTGGATTGGTTTGTTTAAAAGTCAAACCTTTTCATGTGAATCAAGTCATAAGATATCTTAAAATGTCACCACATCGAACTAATTATTACGAGTTGAGACTATGTTGGGCACACCCCTTAGCTGTTGTAAAATAATTGTAAGGCACAGCGTCTTGTGGGTTATTGCTTTAACCAGAGTTGGGGTTACGATTTCCGAGGCCCCTAAGCAACTTTCCAGCCATGGGCCCCCTATTGGTTTACAACCAGGAGAAACTTCACAAAAGTGATTTTTATCAGCCATTGTAGCCAAATACATTCAACATGTTTAATGAACACAAGGAAGAATGTTATTTAATTCAAAATATAATTTATATGCACCAATACAGTAATAAAAAAGCAACATTTACCAACATACTGTATATTTTTTGAAAATATTTTTTGGAAATTAATAGAGTGTGCAAAAACTACAACTTCAAGCAATTATATTTTTGGAACTTATAAGAATATTATTTATTATTATTCAGTCAAGCTTATTATTGCGGCTCAGAGGTTAGCAAGAAGGTCCTGAGTTCGAGTCCCGGCTCAACTAGGGCCTTTCTGTTTGGAGTTTACATGTTCTCCCCGTGTTTGCGTGGGTTTCCTCTGGCTGCTCTGGTTTCCCTCACAAGTACAAATCACGAAGCGGACTCTTCACCTATGCGGGACAAATGCTAGGAAAGAGCATGTCAAGCTTATTATTACAATATGTCACCCAATTGTTATTATTTTGAGGATTTGTTTTATACAATTGTAATATATTTCTGGCGTATTTATGCCTGGAACGTTGATAGTTGCCTGCAGTGTCTGTATTTCACAGTTTACAATGTTCCTCAATACAAATCTGGTGAAATGCTGTCACATACATTTCTGTTATACTGTGTTGCGTTTTTAGATTTGTATAATAACATTAAGCGGCTTCAACTTAGAGGTCTGTGCGGGACTTTTTTTCCCATATCACACCTGCAAGATTCTATCCAGCATCCGAACGCACCCACTGAATTTTACTCCATGCTCACCCGCTTTCTGCCTGCAGTGATTTTCGTCCTGAATTCTCCCATACCCACAAACCCACATTTGTTTTCTGCCCGTGCATTTAAAGTCTAGGTCTTCAGTGTGATTCATGCCATTAAGAAAACACAGTTTCACAATGAATAAGACCCTATGCCTTTGGGCATCATACATTAAGTCGCAGTTAACTAATAATACCAATTTACATTTTTAAAACACATCCAGGCATGAAAGACAGAACTTGAAATAACACTAAATGCTCAAGCAAGCCTAATTTTAACTGCAGCATGACTGTTTTGTGAAATGAACATCTCCCAAAACAGACATTCAAAAATCATAATTTTTCATGTGAATCTACCAAGGAGTTCTATGATACCTGGAAAAATCTATCTAATAATATTTACAATTTAAATGTAGCTTGCAATAAATTTAATTTCGTCAGAGTACACGGTTATGCTGTGTTCCATTCAGGTTGAATTTGGGATATTCCTACTTGATATCTTCGACCATAAATGCATTCCATTCCCTGATATTCGGAAGATGACGTTTAAGGAAACAAAACTGCAACACTTCCGTTAGCATAGCAGGGGTTTGAATCTCATTGGAGATGTCTCCTAGCAACCCAACAGATACACAATGCTGCAGGTGTACGATTATCAAAAGAGATTATAATATTTGTAGTGGTGGTGGTGTAGTGGTCTAATGCACATAACTGGTAATCTGGTAGTCAGAAGGTTGGTGGTTCGATCCCCACAGCCACCACCATTGTGTCCTTGAGCAAGGCACTTAACTCCAGGTTGCTCCGGGGGGGATTGTCCCTGTAATAAGTGCACTGTAAGTCGCTTTGGATAAAAGCGTCTGCCAAATGCGTAAATGTTAATGTAAATGTAAAATATTTTATACACCAGTTTCTGCAGGCGTTTGTTAAACAAGCTTTAATATCATGTAATGTGGAAACAAACTAATTTATCGATATTACTTAATAAATTGAATGTTTAACACTTAATTTGTATCAACCCCCTGCATCTCTGCTAAATTAGAGTTGAGAATTTCTGCACGAGCCTTCAAGATGCATTCCGTTGCACTTTTCCTTGTAGGAAATTGTAAAATCTGACTTTCCGAGTTGAATGGAATGCAGCACTACTTTTCAAAATTTGATCTGACACTGAATGCTCAAGCAGCCTAATTTATATTTAGAAAACACCTGATGTTGCTATAACAATGCAAAAAGCACTTGCCAATGTACTAGAAGTCAAAATCAGTCCTACTTTCATGATTATTCTATTAAGCAATCACACGGTCATGCAGAACATCCATAAGGATCTCTTTCTCTGTGGTGATGTGGCAATGACAGCCCACTCATTAGTAAGATCTTGTGCTTTTATCTTAAAGTGTGATTGCGTCACTAAAGGCCAGCTAGAATACCTCGGCTGTGTCTCGTTTTGTAGGCTGCGTCATAGGTAGGATGCATCCTTTGAAGGCTGCAGTATACCGAGCGTCCCCCTTTAAACAAGTCTCGTTTAAACGAGACAGCCTTCGCAGGACAATCGGAAACAGAATGTAACATGGTTGCTATGACAGCATGCAACTCTTTTCACTCGAGTGAGAAGGTAACAAAGTCCCTTTGGAAGGGAATGTATGATGTACATTTTAGGAGAGAGAAAAGAAAATATATTTTACAGGTGTACATTTAGTCTAATACTTAATTTCAATTATATATTAATATAATTATACATATTATATACTCTGCACCCATCTACTGTGGTACTTCGACTTGGGAATTAACATTGCTTGCGCTTGAACATCATATATATGGAAAAATTAGACTTTTCAGTTGAAGCAAAGAATTGAGGGTTGTGAGTCCCCATGAAGGATACACCTCATTCATCCTCCGAATTCCCATGAAAGAAGGTCATATTCGAAGGCTGCATTCGAAGTGTCCTACTCGCTTTTCTGAAACGAGACAGTCTCGATGATGTATGCGGCCTACAAATGCGACCTCCGGAGGACACAGTCTTCCAAACGAGACCTAGCCCTCGACTGGGACTTACCCTAAAGATCACACCCACCAAGAACAAATAAATCAATCCGATTGGCTGATAATCTTACAATCTGACATTAGTTGCTTTTTCATTTGCACTGTTGAGGGATTCTGTAAAAGGCCTGAGGGGTTGGAGCTCAGACTCACGCGCTGCTTCGGGCATGCCTTTTGTGAAACAGTTGTCACACTTTGCTTGTAAGCATCAAGGAATAAATTCTGACTGGATAATCTTTTGGTTTTCTCTATTTGTTTATAGATTAATTAAGAGTGGAATGCGATTAAAAATACATAGGAAATTTTATTACATATCTCAAGAAAGTAGTTTAAATTTTTGGAATTGCACAAATGGGTGAACCTGGAGCACTTTGCTTTTACAATGCATGTGAACCTCTCCAAGATGACTAGTGATGAAATAGTATCATATGAGTAAAAATCGGTAAGTTTTACATTGAGCGTTTTGCTCAGCTTTTCAATCTGGGCCCTCCAATTGCAAAATTGCATGGTTTGCATGGTAGTTAACTAGATTTTAAAATGTTCTGGAAAATATGAATAAACAAATTGATTCTTGCTCATGCAAAAGTCTTTACCGTGATGCCAGGCCTCCTGTTGGTTGATGCCAGGGAGTGTTTTTCTGGCACATTGCTATTTGATTGCTAGAGTAATCTTGGTGGTTGCTAAGCAGTTGCTGTGGGTAGTTGCTTGGCATTGCTCTATGTGGTTGTTAGGATGTTCTGGGAGGTTGCTAAGTGGTTACTTCTTGGCCTTAGTCAAAAGAGACCACCCCATGATATTTTCAGGCTGATCTCTTGTAAAATCTGTCACTGTGGTAACATTCTTGCAGAACTATATTGCAGCAGTTCGAGGTGAAATGTTCACTGTGTGGCTCTAAAAGCAAGTACACCTTTCTCCAAACAGATGAGGTTTTGAAGGTTAAAGGGATAGCTCACCTTCATGTTTATGACTTTGTTTCTTCTGCAGAACACAAATGAAGTGGTAACACTTTACAAAAGGGTTCCAGGATTAATGAATGCTGTAACAGTATTGTTCATTTTTAGTTCATGGAATCTAATGTTAATAAAAGGGACCTTATTGTAATGTGTTACCAATGAGGATTTTTGGTAACACATCTTTGTAGGTCAATACAATGCAAGTGAATGGAGACCAGAAATTTGACATTTACATTTACATTTATGCATTTGGCAGACGCTTTTATCCAAAGCAACTTACAGAGCCCTTATTGCAGGGACAACTCCAGAGCAACCTGGAGTTAAGTGTCTTGCTCAAGGTGACAATGGTGGTGGCTGTGGGGATCAAACCGACAACCTTCTGATTATCAGTTATGTGCTTTAGACCACTACACCACCAACACTCTTTTGAATCTCCAAAAATAAAATAAAGCCAGAATAAAAGAAATCCATTAGACTCCAATGGTTAAATATCTTCTGAAGTGATATGATTGGTGTGGATGAGAAACAGATCAATATTAAGTACTTTTTTTTTACTATAAATCTCCAACATTTACTAGCCCATACCAGTAGGTGGCGATATGCACGAAAAATGTGAATGTGAATTGCCAAAAAAAATAAAACAAGAAGAATGTGGAAGTGAAAGTGAAAAGTGAAAGATTTATATAAATATTTACTTAAAAATGCAAGAAATCATATTGCTTCGCATTCATATTGCAAGAGCAATGCTCTATCAGTTGTGCTATCATTAATTTGGATCACGATAGTCCTGCACTCTTGTGAAAGTGTTTTGATGTCATAAGACAGCTTTGTGTGAGTAACAGGTGAAAAGCAAGTGTATGTGAACTGATAATCTGGCCTTTTAACTCATGATATTTGCAAAACGAAATAAAAGTCATGTCGGAAGAGCCTCTGTGTTTCTTTCACCAGGAAAATTTTGCTATACCTACGAATCACGTAAAACACAGTTTGCTAAAATTTAGGTATAGCAACATGATTTTATGAGACCAGGCTGTATACTTGTGGTTTTACCCTCCTCAATAAGCCACACGATTAGAGTATCATTCATGTTTGTAGCACAGATGATGCGGGACAAGTTATGTGCTGAGGTTTAGTAGGGTTTTGGGTTAGTTCAAATTCCTACCCTAAGTGTATGAATTAGTTATAGTAATATTTGCCTTATCAAACACCACCAATAAAGCATAAGCATATCGGTAAGTTTCATTTCCTTGGACTACTTTGACAGATTTTTTACAGTGTGAACTTCATCAGCAGAGCACTGACAGAAACTATTTGTGGTGTGTTTGGAGTGTCAGTGCTGTGAGGTTCAGGAAAAGACACACATACTGTTCTAATTGTCACTGGATTTAAGCCTGAGGAAATAAAGCCTGTCATTTTGTGAGCAATTGACTAGACAAATCAAAGCCAAATGCGTGACTCACAGGGAAATGGCGTCCTTCACATTAATATGGAGAGCATTTTACATAAGATGCTGGTGAACCTCATGGCTAATGCAATTCTCTGTAGAAATGTAATTGACAGACTAGCCGAGAACAAAATCTTTGTGTGATTCTATCAGCTTAGGAACAATATAGAATGATGTTGTACAAATCAATACAAAGATTAAACAAGGTATTGGAGATGCAAGGCTGGTGTACAGTATTAGACAGTCAGCTTTGTCCATATTTTTATTAATGTATTAATTTACATGATTATATAATTAAATGCTACATATGTTATTGTGGCAGACGAGTACAGCATTTATATGAAACTTAAAAAGAAAAAGTAGGCTACACTTAGAAGACAATATTGTTTATTTCCATATTATTGAAAAATCATTGGCCTACAGTCCACAGCAATCCATTTTGTAACTGAATTTGTCAGTCCATCTGATAGATTTTTTATAAGGGCTTTTCAAAGGACTTGTATTTATCCAACTGTGGGACACTTTTGGAACAATTCACTTGGGTTGCACAATTTCATAAACACAGCTTTAAGTTGCTATATCGAGTTAAATGTTTAAAATGTAGAAATGTTTTTTAAAGTTCCCTGCATTCAGAATTGCACTCCGTCCAGCTGTGAGTGGATGAAAGCATTCTCATCTTGTGCTGTCGCAAGTGTCAAGTGGGCCTGAGTTCCCCTTTTGTCACTCACTCGACGTAGTGTCGAATGAAGTGACACAAGGGGTCTTCCTTGGGAGCCTCGTGTACCTCTGAACTTGAGAAAAGGCTAATGTCAAATTGGCAGACAGAATTTACATGCCCCACCCTGGACATACGGGTATAAAGGGAAGCGAGGTAGCGTCTGTCAGTCAAAATTTTTCTTTGGAGCTGAGCGATTGTGCAACAGCAAGCTGAGTTCACCACTGTTCCACTCACCTCTATTGGCAAGAAGAACTGCTGTTGGATCTACTGTGCATTTCCAGCTGGCGTTCTCTCTCTCTACAAGCTGTGCAGTCCACGCCCCTGGTTGCTTCGACAGCGCTTTCACTGCCTAAAAGAGTGTTCTCCCCTCCTAAAAGAGTTTGTTTCTCTAAAAGAGTTTGAGTGTTCACTCATAAAAGAGCAATTCACAGCAGACGTTGAACATCCTTTTTTAAAGATGTCTTTCCGCCTGTGTAGTTCCTGGATGCGGTCGATTTCTCTTCACTTCTGACGGTCATAAAAGCTGCTTCGCGTGCCTAGGCTGCGATCACACGCAGGCAGCATTTTATGAATGGTTCATGCTTTCAGTGCGAGAACATAGCCATTGCAACATTGCGGTCGCGGCTTACTTTCTTCACGAAAGAAAGCCACTTCAGCCGCCCCCCACGTCGTTCCTTCTTCCCATGGGATTGAGGACAACCCGGCTGGTGATGATGGTGATTTGGGGATGACGATGGGCTCGGTTTCGCCAGGTAAATCCCCACGAACCACCCGCCACCGGCACGCTTGTTTGCTTCTGTCTGAGCTCGGGGTGAGTGTGGCTCTCCTCGGGTCTGCTTGCCCAGTCTGAGGCTGATGCGCTGATGTCCGCTATACTTTCCCAGGCCGCCGTGAGCACGAGGCTGGACTGGAAACTTCCACTCCCCCTTAATGACTACTCGATCAGTTCCTCGGGTTAGGGCGCAGCTCTCGACACTGACCCTTTCTATGGTTCACGTTCGACGGCCAGGCGTATCAGTACAAGGTCCTCCCTTTCGGCCTGTCCCTGTCCCCTTGCATCTTCACGAAGGTCGCAGCTAAGGGAAGTGGGCATCCGCATACTCAACTAAATCGATGACTGGCTCATCCTGGCTCACTCTCGAGAGTTACTATGCGCTCACTGGGACCTGGTGCTCAGGCACCTCAGCCGTCAAGGGCATCAGGTCAACAGGGAAAAGAGCAAGCTTCACCAATGAGCGTGCTCAGTCAGTAATCAGGTACCTCGTCTCTTCGAGCCCGACACGGTGGTTCCTCTAAAACAATGCCAGAGGCTCCTCAAGCATACGGTATCCTCAGCCGCGGTCGCACCACTCAGGTTGATGCATATGAGACCGCTTCAGCACTGGCTACAGACTCAAGTCCCGAGATGGGCATGGCGCCACGGCACATACCGTGTGACAATCACCTCCTACCGCAGACTTTCAACCCTTGGTCAGACCTCTGCTTCCTGCGGACCGGAGTCCCTTTGCAGCTGGTGTCCAGATGTGTCGTGGTCACTACAGATGACTCTCAACATGGTTGGGGCACCGTGTGTAATGGGCAAGCTGCCGCTGGCTCCTGCACAGGACCCCGGCCGCATTGGCACATCAACTCCCTAGAGTTTCTGGCTGTATCTCTTGCCCGGTAGAGATCTCTCCCGCTAATTCGAGGCAAACACAACTCGCCTGCCATCTCCTCCTTTGGAGTCAGCCACGACTGAGGTCGCTGCACGCCACTCAAATCCCTGGCAACCGCAACACAACGGCGGACGCACTGTCGCCCAGCGGAGAGTGGAGGCTCCACCCCCAGGATGTCCAGCTTATTTGGGACCGATTCAGCATGGCACAGATAGATCTCTTTGCCTGCCAAGACAACTCCCACTGTCCGCTCTGGTACTCCCTGACAGAAGCTCCTCTCGGGACAGAAAGGGAATAGCATCTACAAACTGAGACTGGCCGCTGAGTCATCGACGCCATTTCCTTGGCCTTCCAGACTCAGGCTGTGCCCACCCCCTTGCAGGTTCGAGCACACTTGACGAGAAGTGTGGCATCCTCCTGGGCACTGGCCAATGGCACCTCCCTAGCAAACTTTTGCAGAGCAGAGGCTGGGCAACACCCAATACCTTCACCAGAATTTACAATCTCAGACTACAATCTTAAGTCGGTCTCGTCCCGTGTTTTGTCAGGTCTAAGCCAGTAGAACCCGGTGGCACAACTGACCGGGTTTTCCGCTTGCACACAACGCCCTTCACCAAGTTGATCCAGTACGCCTTCTATCCCAGGTTAGCCACTAAGCGTCGCTCCCTGGATGTTCTCCTCCCTAGCCTTCTGGCCTAGGTGTCACAGGTGCTCCTTACTGGGGTCGGGCTCCACGGGCTTAGTTCCCTTCTCAGACAAACTCCCAGTGATGTATTTCCTGTGGAACAATTCCCTTGGGCAGCCCCGGTCATCGTGCTTGTAGAGCTCCCCCCTCATTAGGCTGGACCTACCACCGCGCCACTCCCACGTACAGCTTCACAACCCTCGTGGTGTATTTGCCACATGTTACCTCCCCCTAGGGCAGGATTTGGCCTCCACAGGGTCTTTTTCCCCTGAAAGAATAGGACCGGAAAAGACCCCCAACACATTTAATAGCCCGGCAGCCGCTTCACTTTCTATGCAAGACACATAGTGAGAGAAAAGGCCGCGGTTGCCGGGCTTGATCCCATGCTAGTCAGGTAGCACCTGTTCCCCCCCTCAGGGGTGCTGGGAACCTAAGGTCTGTATATGACATCTCTTTTTGGGGGCATTGGTGAGGGCTACATGCAGCCAACACAGTTGCCTCTAGCACGCAACAGCCTGCTTGCACCTGTTTCGTCTGTTCACGTAACACGGTCAGTGTGTAGCGTTTTTAGATGGGAACCCTTGTTTCACTTCTTTCGACACAACATCGAGTGAGTGACAGAAGGGGAACATCATGGTTACTGTTGTAACCTCTGTTCCCTGAGGGAGAGAATGAGACGTTGTGTCCCTCCTGCCACAGCACTACACCTACCACTGCAAATGGTCGTGCCTTATTCTCGGCTCCTCAGTGCAAAATCCTGACTGACAGATGCTGCCCCACTTCCCTTTATACCCTTATGTCTTTATACCGTATACGCGAGGCTCCCAAGGAAGACCCCTTGTGTCACTACATTTGACACAACATCTCGTTCCCTCCCTCAGGGGGGATGACAGTTTGACAGTAACCATGACGTTTGGTTTGTTCTCTGTACAGCTGTGTGTTGATTAGATTAGACTATGAGATTAGATATACTATAAGATTTTTATTGTGAAACAAATAAAATATTAAAGCTTGAAATATTGAGGTTTTAGACCTCGCTACACTCTCAGAAAAAAAGTACTATTCTTTACCTTTTAAGGTACCATCTAGCAGACCAATTTTGTACCTCTAGTTACAATATCTAATTTATTACTCATTAATAAAGAATGCTTATTCTGGAGAAATACTGCCCAGCACTTTTTTTTTATGACATTGTTTTGATGTATATAGTCTGTCAAAATTAAATAAGGATTTTATTGTTATATCATGCAGTACATTTACAAAACAAACAAATCCCCATAATTTAACATGTTACAAACATGGTAAATTATCTAATTACTGAACATACATTCAGACCCAAAGACTTCATCATATTTAATGTGACTTACATTTACTGGACAGTAGAGCATCAAAGGAATCTGCCCATCTGGACACTTCATCAGTGGATAACCTGTGGCAACCAAACGTACTGATCAATTACAGTTATCAGAGAGCTAATTAATTGATATTATTTCTTACAGTGGGACCATAGTATTTATCACTTACTTTAAGTTCCTTGTGGACCTTTCTTGAGCAGGCGGCAGGAATTCTGAGAAATCGCTGCATGAGTCAGATTTGTTAGACAGGCACCCAAGTCTAGTTTTCATGGCCCTGAATGCGGGTAGACAAAAGAAAGCTTAAATAACAAGAGTGTGAAGACTTTGTATTCAGTGAATTCATAATGAATGAAGTGGTTTATTTTAAGAACATTGCAAACTATGACTATAATAACAGCTCAAGTGTGCATTATATCCAGTCTGATTACATTATAGTAATGCTTACAGACATTACCATGAACCTGCATTATGCAGCACACTATTGCAAAGCTCATTAATCATCTATTCACAATATTGTCAAAATAAATATTCCTTCTAAATGTGAATCATAGATATGCAACAGTGCACCTGGCCCTCACATAATGCATTATCTTGAATTCTGCATGAACATTTACATCACAGAAGAATCAATCAGGACCAAATGGCTGTGTCCAAAGACAGAGCAAGTGAGAGAGAGAGAGAGAGAGAGAGAGAGAGAGAGCGAGAGAGAGAGAGAGAGAGAGAGAGAGAGAGAGAGAGAGAGATGCACACACATTAATTCTTACATAAACTATACGTGGATACTTACTGAATGTCCTTACAATGCAATTTCTTCCAGTCTATTGTAGAGTAGGAATAAGTGAGCTCCGGGGTTGCTTTGCCTGTGAAAATGATAGAGATTTATACATTTACACTACACCTCAGAGGGCATATTTTGTTAATAATTATTCCCATAGCTCTCAATTACTAGCAAGCCAGATGCCACCTTTTCCCTCGATGCGACACAAACATTTGGGCCAACATAAGACCCAAATAATTTTGCTTTTGTTATTGCACCTGCAGTTCAAGGTACGTTTAGTCCCATAGGTCCTATGTTCCCATTATTTAAAATCCCTCTCTTTCAATTTTCTTTCATGACAAATGAGAACTGATCCAGGAAACAGACACAGCCTATTGCTTTTACATTTAGTTACTTTAATTGGGAACACAACATGAAATTGTAATTTTTTTCCCTTTTATGTTGGGTCAAAAATTGCTCTGTACATTTTACTAATAGGCATGAGTAATGCCTCTGAACTTGTTTTTGCATGCTTTGCTGGGAAATATCAGAAAACCAGTGTCAAAGGAATTTCCTTTGTTATTGTCATTCAGACCAATTTAGGCACAGTTCTTTAGAAATCATCCTATGACAACCTCCATTAACAGCCTGATCTCATTAACATACGTTGATATTTGTACGTTAATATTTGTAACATTTGAACATATTTTCTATATATATATATGTTCATCAGCCCTTTTAAGCTGACTAATTACCTTTGAAGATCTAATAGATCTCAAAACACAAAGCATAAAATTCACATTATAAAATACACATTCTGTTCCATGTTCCATGCGGCCATGCAGCACAAATGGAGCTACAGGGAGTCTACTAAAGAAAAGATACTCTGATGACTCAAAATCATCATGAGAAGCCCCCCAAAATAAAACATTCACTTTCTCTTATCCTGAGAGTTTGTCAATTTAATATTCTGGGATTTGTCTTTAATGTAGGGATTTGGGTTTTTAAGCTCTGAGTAATTCCACTGTCAAGTAGAAACATTTAATTCGAACCTTAATGCACTCAGAATCTATTGAGACTCCCCAATACTAAATTTAATTCTGTTTAGCAAAGGATACTGGTACTGGATGGCAGAGGAAATGCAGTAGCAGTGTAGAGGTAAATTACAGCTTAATTTCCAGTCTGATTTACATGTCTATCTGATATGAAATGGTCTGCCCACTTGATGTGGGTAATCTAAAATAAATAGCCAAACCAAAAATAAATAAATAAAAATAAAGTGCCCAAAGTACCTCACATATTCTGTTTCCTCTGTATTCTTAATGTACATAATGATTAACAATGTTTTGTGATAATCAATGACAAATCAGTGGTGTGAAAACTGCTGCATTGCTTTTGAGGGTTCCCTCACAGATAAGAAACCTGCTCAATGGAACACTTGAAGGTCTTTGTAGAGTCATGTGTGATGGAGCTCAGTGAGATGTCAGATTTGCTGCTGAGACTTCTCTGCCCACTATCAATGTGCTAAGCCATCTGATTTCTACTCAAGCTCTGGCTATTTCTGATTAAAGGCTGTTTTTTCTTTTTTTCCGGAATGGGCGATGTAAATGGGTGTTTCTTTAATGTCCCAGGGGTTTATTATTTTTGTAAACTAATTTTGACTAACAGGCTTATTTTTTTACAAGATGTTAAGACATACACATAAACCATTTCAGAATCAGAATGAGCTTTATTGCCAAGTGTTCTCACGTACACAAGGAATTTTTTTTGGTGATAGGAGAAACAAGTGCACACAGAAAATTACAGTGAGACACAGAATATAAAACAAGGTAAGATTATAGACATGCAAGTAATAGAGCTTATAACAGAATGATAGGACATATAACAGAATTAACTATGCTTAAAGTGTGAAAATGAAAATGAGTGACTCTCCAATTTGTTTAGCCATTTCCAACTAAATAAATTTTGCAACTACTAACATTTCAAGTTAGTATACTTAGTTACCAAGAAAACAACAGTGTCAGTGAAGCACATGCTAAAGAGATTAAATATTATACATGTGATGTGTGTAATGTTATCAACCAATATACATAACTTAAGAAGTGGTGGACATGACATTTTATCGTTCAGAACAATAACTGATTAGGCAAAAAAAAATAAAAATAAAATTGACAAAAATGTCTGAATTCCATTGTGATGGATGTATATTTACTGTCAGGCATTGTTAGAAGACACATTAAATTCTAGTTTTAATAGAGTAGTATACACAGGGCCAAAAGTGCCTAGTTGAAGAAACGTCTCGGGTTACATGTGTAACCCTTGTTCCCTGAAAAAAGCGGAACGAGATGTTGCGCTGCTAAGCGCTACGGGGAACAGCTTTAGCTGTGAGCCGAGCTGAATAATGTGTGGAACACGTCAATGAACATTGACCGGAATTTATAGCCTCGGCTGATGTAATCATTAGATGCACCTGAGGCCAGGCTATAAATGGATACGTCACCAGATGTCGTCAGATACTTCTTTTTGAAGAGCAGTCCTGGGACGTCCCAGTGCGGCAAAGCAGCGCAACATCTCGTTCCGCTTTTCTCAGGGAACAAGGATTACACATGTAACCCGAGACGTTCCCTTTACAAAAAGCTTCACTACGATGAAGCGCTACGGGGAACGCAATACCCACTCCGCCGCACTTGGGGCTGTCCGGAACCCTACGGTTGTGCAGTGTACTCACAAAAACGCGAGAGGTCTCAGACATGAGCTTCAGATGTCGACTCAAGGGCATAAGAGCCCTGAGTAGCATAAACATCTAAACCATTCAATTTTGATGAATGTGTGCGGAGCGGACCAGCCTGCCGCATCACAAACTTGTTCAGGCATGAGCTGAGATGTCAACTCAAGGGCATAAGAGCCCGGAGTAGCAAAGCATCTAACCCATAAAGTTCGATGAATGTGTGCGAAGAGAAACCTATCGCACCACAAACTTGTCATAAAAACTGATGAATGTGAGCGGAGAGGACCAGCCTGCCGCATCACAAACTTGTTCAGGCATGAGCTGAGATGTCGACTCAAGGGCATAAGAGCCCGGAGTAGCAAAGCATCTAACCCATAAAGTTCGATGAATGTGTGCGGAGAGAACCCTATCGCACCAAAAACTTTTCATAAAAACTGATGAATGTGAGCGGAGAGGACCAGCCTGCTGCATCACAAACTTGTTCAGGTATGAGCTGAGATGTCGACTCAAGGGCATAAGAGCCCGGAGTGCAGAACATCCAAACTAAAAAAGTTCAATGAATGTGTGCGGAGAGGACAACCTGCCGCATCACAAACTTGTTTAGGCATGGGCTGAGATGTCGACTCAAGGACATAAGAGTCCGGAGTAGCAAAGCATCTAGCCCATAAAGTTTGATGAATGTGTGCGAAGAGAACCCTATCGCAACACAAACTTGTCATAAAAACTGATGAATGTGAGCGGAGAGGACCAGCCTGCCACATCACAAACTTGTCCAGACAGGAGCTTGAGATGTCGACTCAAGGGCATAAGAGCCCGGAGTGGCAAAACATCCAAACTATAAAATTCTAATGAATGTGTGCGGAGAGGACAACCTGCTGCATCACAAACTTGCTGCAGAGGGAGACCTCTAGCCAAGGTTTTAGAGGAGGAGAGCCCTCTGGTAGAGTGCGCCCTGAAACCTACTGGCGAAGCTTGACCGCGCACCTCGTAGGCCCGGGCAATAATGAGGATGCCTCTTTGAGGGCACCCCGCCCACCAAGCCGTGGCAAACCGCAGTGGCCACATAGAACCTGGCAGTGGCGAGGCAAGTGCCCGCTGACAGTTCTTTCCACAGAAAATCCAGAACTGAAGCAAACTGGCAGTTAGCTGGTTCTGTAATAAGAACTTTAGTAGAAGGAAACGCATGCAGGCGCATTTGCGTTACTACGTTCAGCCCCTCCCGAGGGGGAGGGGGGACTGGGCGACTCGGGGAGAAGTAGAGGAGACATTGCGCTATCAACAGAGGTGAAGAGGTCCTCTTCTGCCCTGAAAAATCTACTCAGATCAGTTCCAAGTGGAGGGAGCCCTAGCACTACAAATGGTCTCGATAACCCCAAGAGAAAACCCTGTGAACCCCATTTGGTACCCTTAGGGGCCAGAATGAAAGGTTTCACAATTCGGGCCAAGGATGAGAAGGTCCTCCCTGTTCGGAATCGCCCAAGGCGAGCCGTCGAGGAGAGGAATTAGCTCCGAGAAACATATCCTGTTCGGCCAGCGCAGCGCCATTAATACGGGGCAAGACCCTTGCTGGTGAACATCGCCAAGACTCCCGGGAGCAGAGAAACTGGGGAAAGAAATGCATACAGACGCATTCTGGGTCATGTATGTGTCTTAACGTCCAGACCCAAGGGGGCTGGGTGATTTCAGGGAGAAGTAGAGGAGACATTGCGCTATCCATAGAGGTGAAGAGGTCCTCTTCTGCCCTAAGATCTCACCCAAACTTGTTCCAAGTGGAAAAAGCCTGGCATTTAAAAAGGTCTCGATAACCTCAGGAGAAAGCCCTGTGTCCCTCAGTTGGTACCCTTAGGGGCCAAACATGAAAGAGTCCACAATTCGGGGCAGGGATGAAATATTGCCCTGTGCCTGAGATAGAAGATCCTTCCTGTTCGGAATCGCCCAAGGTGAGTCATCGAGGGAAGAGATTAGCTCCGAGAACCAAGCCCTGTTCGGCCAGCGCTGTGCTATCAGTAAGAGGCAAAAACCCTTGCTGGTGAACTCTGGGCAACTACTACCTTAGGGTGGAGTTCTTAACTCCCCTGTTGGTATTTCCTGTCTGGACCGTAAATCTGCTCCCGTATACGGGCATGCAGGGATATAACTGACCTGAGTGACAGGAGCTTACCCTGGGCTCTAAGGAGAATCCGACGTGTCAGAAATACAGCTGACAAGAACATGGGTCTCCTTGAAGATTTATGTAAGAGGCTACCGCTGTATTGTCCACCCGCACCAAGACATGGCAGCCTCAGGAGGAGGTATTTCAGGGCCAGAAATACAGCCATCAACCTGAGACAGTGACTGTGACAACCGAGCTGACGACCCTCCTATCCCCTTAAGCTGGACTGACCACTTAAGGCCGCTACCCCGCCCGTCAGGGAGGCGTCTGTCGTTAGCAGTCTGCGACAACAAGACGCACCTAGAGTGGGACCCAAGGCAGAAAACCGGGTCTGAACCACATAGAAAGGGAACGAAGCCTGAGGCGCGTAACCCTATTTAGCCCAGGGGTTTTGGCCCTTGGAAGAAATCCCCTGGCTTTTGGCCACAACAAAAACGGTCTCCTGAGCAGAAGGTCCAGAGGGATCACCATGGACGCGTTCGCCCTGAGACCTGGAAATCGTTGATACTGATAACAGTGCAACTTTGACCTAGCCTGACTTTAATCAGGGTGATCTGAATGGACTCAATCCTAGCGGGAGACAGTTGTGCCCGCATTGTGATTGAACTCCATACGATGCCCCGATAGACAGTGTTCTGAGTGGGAGAGAGGACGCTTTTCTTGGCGTTGAGCCTCAACCCCATAGAAACAGATGAGCTAAGACGATGTCCCTGTGCTGAACTGCCAGTTCCTGGAACTGCGCTAGGATCAACCAGTCGTCTACATAATTCAGAATGCAGATGCCCCGAAGTCGCAAGGAGCCAGCGCTACATCATGCATTGTGAATGTGCGGGTAAAAAGGGCTAGGCTGAGTGAAAGAACCTGACCCTGGAAGACTTCGCCCCCGGAAGTGAACCTCAGGAACTTTCCATGTTGTGGCAGAACTTCTAAATGAAGTATAGAAGTGCGTCATAAGATCGATGGTGACCAGCCAAACGAGTTGTAGGGCTTGAGACACAGCCGTCTTGACAGGCATCATCTTGGACTTGAACACCCACGGGTAGTTCAAGCTTTAAGATCTAAGCCAGACGCCACCCCTCACCCTCCATGGGAAACGGGAAGCATTTAGTGTAATAACCTAACTCTCTCTCTGGAAGGGGAACACATACCATGGCCCCTTTAACCAGGAGATTGATGTTTTTCAATTTCTTTTCAAAAAAGAAATCCGGTTTACGGTAGTGAGAACACGCCGTTGAAACACGGAAAAGCGGTGAGAGAATTAAATCCTGACGCCCTTATAAGACCCACAGAAAAGAATATATCCGGCAGAAGTTTCCACGCTGCCAGGATCTCTGAGATGGATATTATATTTTAACACTTCCTGTTGAGGGGTTGTCGGGTGTTTCGCCTCCTGAATTAAATGCAGGAACAGCGAAAACACCCAATTTTGACGGAAGCCTCTGCAACCCGAAAACACCAAGAGGTGGCGGGAATGGAGGGGCTTCGAGGGGGTACCGGGAGGGGTGAAGTGAAGCATGCGCCCCGTCCCGAGGGGAGCTATCCCCTAATCTAGGCGCAAGACCGTCAGGATTTTCTCTTACTAGAATTTATAGTCCTGAGGTCTTGCTTCGGGGGCTGGTGAGGGCGGCAAGACTGTCCCCAATCCCTGGGAGGAGGAGCACGACTCGCCACGCTTTGCTTTTGAGCCTCCCTTCAGTCAGGACCGAAGTGGGTCTGAGGCTTGCTCGTCAAGCGCAGGACCCACATTCAGGTCGTCCAGGAGGTCAGCCTGGTACGCCTGAAAAACAGCATAGTGTGCAGGGCAGCACCAGCCTGACCTGCTGCTTGATAAGCCCTTCCCACTGAAGTGGAGGTTGTCCTACAAGGCTTTGAGGGGAGAGAGGGCTTCTTAAGTGACGATGCCGAGCCCGGCGAGAGATAGCCCGCAAGCGTCTCTTCGACCGGCGGCATCACTGAATATCCCCGTGCCTCAGCACCCACGATAGTCGAATATAATGACGTCGAGGGTATGTGAACATGGGAACAAAATATATATATATATATATATATATATATATATATATATATATATATATATATTTTTTTTTTTTTTTTTGAAATATATATATATAATATTTTCGAAACAGAAGAGAAAAATAGAACAACGTTCACTGCACACTGCCTAACTGATTCTATCTCCTAACAGAGGAAAGAAAGTTTTGACAGGGTGTGTGAAACACACAGAAACAGAATCGCTCTGAAAAAAGAGTTTCTGATGACACCTGGTGACGTATCCATTTATAGCCTGGCCTCAGGTGCATCTAATGATTACATCAGCCGAGGCTATAAATTCCGGTCAATGTTCATTGACGTGTTCCACACATTATTCAGCTCGGCTCACAGCTAAAGCTGTTTCCCGTAGCGCTTAGCAGTGCAACATCGTAGTGAAGCTTTTTGTAAAGGGAACACCCATTTTCAAACTCAGTGAGAGATTGTAAATATTTTACCATTAAAGCTCTCAATAAATGTTTAAAGACCAAATATTGTTGTGCATGGTGCAAAAAAAACAAAAACAGAGTCTGGCTCCAAGCGGTTTGTGAGTGCATGGGAGTGATGTTTCAGTCTCTGTTTAATCAAGGTACGTCTGTACCCAAGAGACACTGCCTTAGTTCACACCCTGTTTCACACTGCCATGACAGTTGCAGGGTAACAGAAGGCTACAGCCCACCTAAGGTACTCTTTCCTTCTATTTTTGTCAGCATACTTTTTCTCTAAGGACCTTACCTATGTAACATAATGGCTGTCTCCTCAAATCACATTCTGCCCAACATAACAGTGAAGTCAAGGTCAGTTTATTTAATGCGTGTTAATACTTGCTCTATTGACAAATTATTTAATGTGTGTCAATACTTGCTGTATACTATACTGAAAAAAATAAGAATAAGTACTCCTTATCTGTTTAAGATCATACTGAGCTGGGAAAAAGAGGCATCTGTTTGAAAAAGTTTAGCACAGAGTAGCTGTTCCACCAAATGTTCTACTGCAATTTTTTAAAATGTGGTAAGAACAGTTAGTATTAGCAGTGGTTACAAGACCCTGGCCTGGGATGCTTATTCTTAAAATTTTACTAAGCTTACACTTTCTTTGCTCACAGAACCAGTCCAGGAATGCAGTAGTTCAAGGGAAAAAACAGTTTAATTACACAATGCTCATGCCTTGAAACACTTTATGATACTTGCTCTTAATAAGGTATTAACCCTTGTGCTGTGTTGACATTGTTTCCCTAATATGGTGTTCCCAGTCAATAATGACAGGCCTTTAAAAATGGCTTAAAAATCTCTCATTATGCTATTTTATCACCAAATATTGGATTAGATCTTTTTGCAAACTTCTTTTTCTTCAATTAGCACAGGCTCCCCTTCTGTCACTCACTCGACATTGTGTCAATGTAGTGACACTAGGGGTCGCTCTTGAAACACCACAGATTTTGAGAAAAAGTCAATGAGAATTGGAGAGTGGAATTTGCATGCCACTCCCCCGGACATATGGGTATAAAAGGAGCTGGAATGCCCACTCTCATTCAGATTTTTTCTTCGGTGCCGAGCGGTTGTGTATCAGCAGGCTGAATCACAATGCTTTTCCATTCACCTCTGAATGAAGCGTATGCTGTTGGATATATGGCGCATTCCAGCAGCTTTCTCTCCTTCTGCATGATTAGTGTAGATTACGCACCTGGGCGCTTTGACAGTACTGAAAAGAGTATATATTTCCTCTATTAGAGCAAAACATTGACTTGAACGTCCTTTTAAAGATGCATATTTTTAAAGATGCATTTCCGTCTTTGTGTGATTCCTGGATGCCACAGGATTTGCCTCACGTTTCTGGACCACCTTCACACTGTGGCATTGCAAGAACATGACCATAGCAACGTTGAAGGTTTTCCTTCTTCTGGGGGAAAGCCACTCCAGCCGCCCCCGCACTGCGCCTTCTACCTACGGGTATGAGGTCGGCATGGCTGGTGCTGGAGGCGATTTGAGGAGTTCAATGTGTGCAGTCTCGCCGTGTAATTCCCAGCGGATCTCCCATTCGCCAGCATGTTCGCATTTGCCTGCATGAGTTCCGAGATGAGACCAGCTAGCCTCATGGCCAGCTTAACATCTCTTTCGGGACTCGCAAGCAGGATTAGTTCTCTATTGCTGCATCGGAGAGCGCACTGGCGATGTCGGATGACAAGGACTCGACTGGGCTGCCACTGCTGCGAGTGTCGGGTTGGACTGGAACCCTCCATCCTACCCTGAGCCCTCAAGGCTAGATGATAGTTTCCTGAGTTCGGGGCATTGCTCACGGACACGCCCCCCGATCCCTTTCTTCTCGGAAGTGCACAACAAAGTTTGCATTCTCAACGCGCCCATCTCCCAGATCGGCCTATTCAGTGACACAGTTGACTCGCAAATGTTGTACCCCAGCATTCGCCACAACTACAACCACGGCCACCCATGTACGTCAGATGCGATCGTACCCTTAGTGCCCGGAGCCCGAAGCTTGGACGCGTGGCTAGCACTATCCAACCCATTGCGGTGGCTGGCCAAAACCATCCGACTCGGCTACGCGATTCAATTTGTCAGGCACCCGCCCCGGTTCAGTCACGTCCACTTCACTTCGGTGCAAGGCAAGAACGCCAACACCCTGCAGGCGGAGATTGCAACCCTTCTGCACAAGGGCGCGATAGAGCCTGCTGTTGAAAGGGTTCAACAGCCCTTACTTCATCATGCCAAAGAAAGGCAGTGGGTTGTGGCCAATCTTGGACCTCTGAGTTCTGAGCCGGCCTTACATAGACTACCGTTCAAGAAGCTGACCTGAAGGATGCGTATTTCATGTCTCGGTTTTACCTCGACACAGGTTTGCACACCTTCCTATGGTTTTCTTTCGACGGCCGGGCATTGTAGTACAAGGTTCTCCCCTTCGGCCTGTCCCTGGCCCCTTGTGTCTTCACGAAGGTCGCAGAGGCAGCTTTTGCCCCATTAAGAGATGTGGGCATCCACATACTCAATTATCTCAATGATTGGCTGATCCTAGCACACTCTTGAGAGTTGTTGTGCACACACAAGAACCTGGTGCTCACACCTCAGCCATCTAGGGTGAACTGGGAAAAGAGCCATCTCTCCCTGTTTCAGAGCATCTCTTTTCTCAGCATGGATTTAGACTCAGTCTCAATTATAGCATGCCTCACAAGTGAGCGTGCACAGTCAATGCTGAACTGCCTGAAGTAATTTAGGCTGAGGACAGTGGTTCCACTGAAACACTTTCAGAGGCTCCTGGGGCATATGGCATCCTCAGCGGCGCTAGGGTCACGCCGCTTGGGTTGATGCATATGAGACCGCTTAAGCACTGGCTTCAGACTCGAGTCCCAAGATGGGCATGGCGCCACGGCACACATCGCGTGGCTATCACGCCGATCTGCCGGCACTTATTCAGCCCTTGGACAGACCTCATGTTTTTGCAGGCAGGAGTCCCCCTACAGCAGGTGTCCTGACACGTTGTGGTCACCACAGATGCCTCCATGTTGGGCTGGGGCACCATGTGCAATAGGCTCCTGGACATGACCATGGCTGTGTTGGCACATCAACTGCCTAGAGTTGATGGCTGTACTGCTCGCCCAGCTGAAGCTATTGCTGTTGATCCAGGGTAAGCATGTGTTGGTCCAGTCCGACAACACAGCGACAGAAGCGTATATAAATTGCCAAGGCAGCGTACGTTCACCTCGCTTGTCACAATTCGCCCTCTCCTCCGCCACAGCGGACCCACTGTCATGGCAGGCGATGCTCAGCGGAGAGTGGAGACTCTACCCCAGGTGGTCCAGCTGATTTGAAGTCGATACGGCAAAGCACAGGTAGACCTGATCGCTTCCCTGAAATCCTCTCACTGCTCACTCTGGTATGCCATGACGGGAGCCATCCCTTGGGACAGACGCGCTGGCACACAGCTGGCCCCAGGGGCTGTGCAAATACGCATTCCCCCCAGTCAGCCTACTTACACAGACCTTGTGCAAGGTCAGGGAGGACGAGGAACAAGTCATCCTCGTGGCCCCATACTGGCCCACCCAGACATGGCACTCTAAATTCACGCTCCTCGCGACAGCACCTCCCTGGAAAATTCCCCTGTGGAAAGACTTACTTTCTCAGGGACGGGGCACCTCCACGCCTGGCCCTTGGATGGGACATGGAAACCTAAGTGGCCTACCACCGGCAGTGGTAGACATGATCACTCATCATCACCTCTATGAGGCAGCTCTATGCCCTGAAACGGCATTTGTTGTTTTGATGTCTCGGTTACCATCGAACCATCCGTTCCCTGATGGAGGGAACGAGATGTTGTGTCCATCTTGCAACAATGCTGAAATTGAAATAACCACTGAAATTGACCTTGTCTCGGATCCTCAGCACACAACCTGAATGAGAGTGGGCATTCCAGCTCCTTTTACACCCGTATGTCCGAGGGAGTGGCATGCAAATTCCACTCAACAATTTTCATTGGCCTTTACTCAAAGATCTGAGAAATTTTGGGGCTCTCAAGAGCGACCTCTAGTGTCACTACATCGACACAACATCTCGTTCCCTCCATCAGGTAGAGTAACCTAGAAGTTTTGTATTACTTTTCATATTTTATTTAATATTGCCAAAATTATCAACACATGCTTTTTACTCAAAAACGGTGTCTCGGGTCAATGAGGCCTACGATCAATAAGTTCCAAAAACAAATTCAAAACCTGTGCTAATTGAAAGAAAACAAGTTGGCAAAAAGATAGCATAATGAGAGATTTATATACAATTTTTGTAGGCCAGGAACACCAAAAGAAACAACAGGCAAAAGAAAATCCTTTTCGATCAAAATGACTGGAACACAACATGAGGGTTAACAAACTTGCTGTATTGCTTAACAAAAAGGGGTAATGCCATGAGGAATACAATTTTCCTTGATTTTTTCACATGTTAGAGTTAATTGTACTATAAAAAACATGCTGTTAGTTTCAGTACTCAAAACTTCATCCTCATTGCAAAAAGAAGAATTTGTTGAAACCAAGCTGGCTTTACAGTCAAGTCTTAAAGGAGAAACAGCAACAAAACAGCGCATTTCTGACAGAGGGTCAGAATGAGGATGGAATTACGATTTACAAATATATTACTGTGATGACGAGGAGGGCAGGGCCGGGCCAGGCCGGGTCGGGCCGGGCCGTAACAATGAATGCCCGACGCTGAATCAGCCCAATCAGCCAGGGGAGGGATAAAGAGGAGCTGGAGACGCCAGTTTCAGACAGATACGCAGCAGTGTTCTTGTGTGTGTGTTGTTTTGTTTCAGTTCAGCGTTTAATGTTGTAATTAAAGTCTTGTTGACTGTTAATCCAGTTCCTGCTTCCTCCTTTTCCGATGAACAAGAGGCTTGTCTGCCACACTGGTGCCGAAACCTGGGATTGGTGGAAGACATGCTGTCATGGAGTCCTCCAGGAGGTGGAGGAACCTGCTGCCATCCGCGAGGGGATGAAGGAGTTGCTGCCATCCACCAGGAGGTGGAGGAGTCCGCTGCCGTTCACCAGGGAGCGGTGCAGCTGGCAAAGGACCATGTGGCAGCATGGTCGGGAACCTCTCCTCGTCCTACTCAGATTCCCAGGAGGTGAGGAAGACCGGAAGGTGGAAGGACGACCAAAAGGGCAACACCTCCCCTCCAGGAAGGGAGGGGGTATGTCTTCCCGGAGGTTTCCCCGGCTTGAATCGGGCGTTGGGTGTATATGACGGTGTGGCCGGGCTGTAACCATGGACGCCTGGTGCTGAATCAGCTTAGAGAGGGATAAAAAGAAGCCTGGGATGCCAGTTCGAGAGAGAGAGAGAGACACACACACATGCAGCAGTGTTGTGTGTGTGTGTGTGTGTGTGTGTGTGTGTGTTGTTATGTTTCAGTTCAGTTATGTTGTAATTAAAGTCTTGCTGATTGTTAATTTGGTTCCTGATTCCTTCTTTCACAATGAACAAGAGTCTTGTCTTCCACAATTACTTTTTTGCGAAAAGTTAATAATTTTCATCAATTGCATAAGCAAATATTATTCAATGATGTAATGCTTATGCAAAAGCTCATTAGTTTATACACACATAAACATAATAAATGACATGAACTCTGTTCACAAACAATGCTAAACGACAAAAGATTAGATAACAGAATATCAAACCAAGTTGCATTTCATTTAAAGAAAAAGAACACACTTTGCAAGCATTCTATTTTACCAAAAAACAATTTTTGGTATAAAATTATGTTATCATGACAAAATGAAAAAATCTTGCACACTACCATAGTTAGCAAAACAGATTTAATTGTAATGCTTTCATTTAATGCCGCAAATATATTCTTGATTGTGTTCTGCATGCTATTGTAGTGTGCTGGATTTTTTATTTTGCCTTGATAATATCTTTATTCTTACGCACATACCTATTACTTTTCAGGTGTGCAAGGGGCTTTGAATGATCATTTTGTATAAAATGATAAAACAATAGATTTAAAGTTCAAAATTAAGATTAAACACTGTATTTGGACACTTTCTGGTTGTCCTACTTTGTGGAACATGTACATAGGGACAAGTTGGGTAAATTTTATTGCAAAATGGTTAACAAAGTTAGTTATAAGAAATGGTCAAGCATCATTTGTGAACAGTGTTCATGTTATTTACTATTTTTATCTGTGTATTAAATAATGATCTTTTATGTAAGCGTTATATAATTAAATTATATTTGTTAATGCAATTGATGAAAATGATTACAAATATGAATATGTTTATTAAGAATGCTCCTACTGGATTGAATACACATCAGACATAGCGCTATGGCTTTCTAATGTTTTTGCATGTTGTGTATTTGTTTTTAATTAAATTTGTACCATTCTGTATCATTATCCACCAATTTCTTGATTAAAACATATGTGACGGAATGTGTACAGCAGAATAAAAATATCTCCAGCGTGTCTCAAAAGAGCTGTGGGTGGTGTGTGTGGGTGTTTCAAAGTCTCTCCTCATCTCTGTCACTTCCCCTCACTGACATTTACAAACCTACAAAGCTTTCACAGTAACTGCTGGAGAGATGGATTAGCTGCCCAATCCTTTCTACAAACACAAATATTTTTCATTGTACATGTAAATGTTTCATTAAGGTTCTAAAGTCATTTAGCGCAGATCTTTTTACTGATAGTATGCAGACAGGATAATACTTGCATACAGTATATTACTCAATGTTCTGTACATATAAACTGTATATATATATATATATATATATATATATATATATATATATATATATATTTATACAGGGTTGGGGAGTAATGAAATACATGTAACTGGAATATCCTCTTAAGATCCTTGCCATTTTTGGGGATTTCCGCCTGGATTTGGCCTACCCAAATTAAAAAGCTTCCCATTCCCACATACTTTGGCCTAAATACACAGTTTTTTTGTCATTTTACAGGAAACCCTTTGAAGTTGCATAAAACACTGCTAAAAATAAAAAAAAATTAAATATATGTTGTCTGAACAGTAATAACCCTCCTAAAAAAAGAGGCGCTTTTAGATTTTTTTTATATAAATTCATTTTTGAAAGTGTATAACTCAAGCCCTGTAAACCCTAGCAGCAAGCAGACAGTTTTGGCTGTTTCCACTAGATGTCAGCAAATACCTGAAAAAGGAATTTTGTCTGTATCATGTTTTATTTAATCTATTTCAATTTATTTGAAGGGAGGAATATTACCTTTTTTTGGTGTACTTTCCGCCTACCCAAATCTAAAGTCTCCCCATACCCATATACAGTGCTATAAATGCAAAATCCCAGTGTAATTTTACAGAAAACCCTTTGTCATTACATAAAACACTGTTGAAAGTGGTAAATATGCGCTCTGGTGTCTGGTGAGATGCGTCTGTGTGTTTTGGGCACGTAACCTACCCAGTGATCACTTCACAGTCTGGATGCAATATCACAGCCCCTGATTGGTCTATTTGATCTTGAGAGACATTGCCGGAAAGCGGAGGGTCTAAGCTTTACGGCAATATATGCTTTATCCGGATCGGATGTTTTATTTTCCTGGATTGTTGAATATCATATAACATTACTTTGTGGTGTTTCTGCACTCGTGTGACATATCGAGGGATTACTTGGGCACACAACCACAGAAAACACTGAAAAACGGCTCATTTTGCAGAGAATAACCTAAGGTAAAAGATTATGTAGCATTTGTGGCTAACTGTGCTGTCTAGTGCGAGTAGCACGGCAAATATTAAATAATTTCACTTGTATGATTGTATACTTCATGATTCATTCGAAGTGTATTAGATATGTGATTATACCTCAATAAAATGACTTATTGGAACTTCTTACTGGCAATGAGAGCTTTCATTTGATACATGGTTTGTACATGTGCGTCATATTTGAGCGATATGAGACATATGTATTCAAAAACGCACATACAGGTCCTTCTCAAAAAATTAGCATATTGTGATAAAGGTCATTATTTTCCATAATGTAATGATAAAAATTAAACTTTCATATATTTTAGATTCATTGCACACCAACTAAAATATTTCAGGTCTTTTATTGTTTTAATACTGATGATATTGGCATACAGCTCATGAAAACCCAAAATTCCTATCTCAAAAAATTAGCATATCATGAAAAGGGTCTCTAAATGAGCTATTAACCTAATCATCTGAATCAACTAATTAACTCTAAACACCTGCAAAAGATTCCTGAGGCTTTTAAAAACTCCCAGCCTGTTTCATTACTCAAAACCGCAATCATGGGTAAGACTGCCGACCTGACTGCTGTCCAGAAGGCCATCATTGACACCCTCAAGCAAGAGGGTAAGACACAGAAATAAATTTCTGAACAAATAGGCTGTTCCCAGAGTGCTGTATCAAGGCACCTCAGTGGGAAGTCTGTGGGAAGGAAAAAGTGTGGCAAAAAACGCTGCACAACGAGAAGAGGTGACCGGACCCTGAGGAAGATTGTGGAGAAGGACCGATTCCAGACCTTGGGGGACCTGCCGAAGCAGTGGACTGAGTCTGGAGTAGAAACATCCCCGCATTCCCCAGGTCAAGCCACTTTTGAACCAGAAACAGCGGCAGAAGCGCCTGACCTGGGCTACAGAGAAGCAGCACTGGACTGTTGCTCAGTGGTCCAAAGTACTTTTGTCGGATGAAAGCAAATTTTGCATGTCATTCGAAATCAAGGTGCCAGAGTCTGGAGGAAGACTGGGGAGAAGGAAATGCCAAAATGCCTGAAGTCCAGTGTCAAGTACCCACAGTCAGTGATGGTCTGGGGTGCCATGTCAGCTGCTGGTGTTGGTCCACTGTGTTTTATCAAGGGCAGGGTCAATGCAGCTAGCTATCAGGAGATTTTGGAGCACTTCATGCTTCCATCTGCTGAAAAGCTTTATGGAGATGAAGATTTCATTTTTCAGCACGACCTGGCACCTGCTCACAGTGCCAAAACCACTGGTAAATGGTTTACTGACCATGGTATTACTGTGCTCAATTGGCCTGCCAACTCTCCTGACCTGAACCCCATAGAGAATCTGTGGGATATTGTGAAGAGAAAGTTGAGAGATGCAAGACCCAACACTCTGGATGAGCTTAAGGCCGCTATCGAAGCATCCTGGGCCTCCATAACACCTCAGCAGTGCCACAGGCTGATTGCCTCCATGCCACGCCGCATTGAAGCAGTCATTTCTGCAAAAGGATACCCGACCATGTATTGAGTGCATAACTGAACATAATTATTTGAAGGTTGACTTTTTTTGGTATTAAAAACACTTCTTTTATTGGTCGGATGAAATATGCTAATTTTTTGAGATAGGAATTTTGGGTTTTCATGAGCTGTATGCCAAAATCATCAGTATTAAAACAATAAAAGACCTGAAATATTTCAGTTGGTGTGCAATGAATCTAAAATATATGAAAGTTTAATTTTTATCATTACATTATGGAAAATAATGACCTTTATCACAATATGCTAATTTTTTGAGAAGGACCTGTAATTATGACACGACTTTTGATGGGTGGAACTATGTAATTTATTGTAAATAAGTTACTTAGTGTAAAACAAATGCCAAAGTGATGCATATCTCAAGAAAGTAGACATTCTAAGCTTTCAAATGGTACCAGATATGAGCTCATAACTCCTCCGCATACATTTAAAATTGGAAGTACATTATTACTGACGTAATTTTAAATCCCGGAACCGGGATCGTGGATTTTAAGATGATAAGTGTTTAAAATACAAAATATAAGTAACTGTATTCCACTACAGTTACAGTACAATTTAAATAATTGGTATTTAGAATACAGTTACATTCAAAAAGTATTTTGATTACTGAAGCGATTACTTAGGATTTTATTGTTATTTGTTTCATTTAATATTAAATCCTTTCAGATGGAAAATGTATACATATAAATGATGCGATCCAAACTGCATTTGAACAGCGGTGAAACACTTTCTTATGATGTGTTACATTCCTATGAGCAGACAAAGAAGTAAGTTTGGAGCATAAAAAATGTAAATAAACTTTGTGTAAATTGTCACACTAAGCTAAAATGTTATTTCTAGCCATTTTACATGCACATGTTACCAGGCACAATCATATTTTTAAAATTAAAGAAATTTCACGTTGGATCAATTTGATTGAATTGGTTGAATTTCTTTTTTTCTAGTAAAACCTTTGATATTAGGGAAAAATCGTATTGTTGATAATAATTTTTGTTACATTTTCCTGTAAAAATATATAAAAATCCTTAAAACAAGATCAATTAAATTGATCTTGTTTCAGAAACAAGTGAAAAAAACCTACCAGTGCTGAAGAAGTAATCCAACGCATTTAGAATACGTTACTGACCTTGAGATTAAATTTTACAGCATGTATTCTGTAATCTGTAGTGGAATACTTTTCAAATGCAAACCTCCCAACCCTGTATATGTATATAGCCATTTTCAATCAATTATGGATATGACAATAATGACAGCATCTACAAAAGAACTCAAGTAAAAGAGCATAAATGATCTGTTTTCTTTGTGATGTACACTTCCCAACATAAAAGAAGACATGATAGGAGGTCAGATGGTATGAGTTACACATAAAGAAAAATAGGCTAGAGACACAAAGCCAGTGTGAGCAGCAACTTATGCAACAATCGATAAGGCATATGAATATGTAGTCTTTACCTTTACACTGCACTGCTGCTGAAGATGACAGCTCTTTGATTCAGGATGGAGAAGCTGCTTTATCCAACGGGGTTGGCGTGGCTGTGTTCTTGTGAAGAGATATCTACTGTTGCCCACATGTAGCAATGATCACACGCGTGTTCATCGGTGTGAAAGTGTGAGGGAGCGAGGAACTGCGAGAGAGAGAGGAGGGAGAGATGAGAGCGAGAGAAATAGGCAGGCTTTGTCAACACACTGGTCTCTCTGGAGATCCAAAGGGCACTAATATGCCGTTTGGTTTTGTTCTGAAGGGGGATTTTCAGTATCATGTTTTGTTCTACAGTCTCACACTGGTGTTATTCTGCAAGGATGCTTGAGATGGACTAGGGTGAAATTTGAGGTCTACAATGCAGGTTTTTGCTGAGGTAATGGGTTCCTCTGAGGAGAAAGACTGGGAGACTAAATCAAGCCAACATAGACATCAAAGTCTTCCTTTCAGCACTCTCTCTATTCTACCTCGCAGTGGTAAATCCATGCTGGGTTTTAGAGTGGGGACATGCTAGCCCCATTTGATAGCTCTTATCTGAGTATGGGCAGCAGACTGGCAGCTTGAGTATGTATCCTTCTCAGTTCTCCACTGGAGGCATATTATGTCTTCAAAATAGAGCTGTATCCTCTTAGACATGCATATGAACAGGCACACATGAATCATAAAGGCACAGCAGTCATGCCACATGAATTGGGGGCTGCAGTTGAACTGTTGTATCGAAAGACACAATTACTGCTTTTTCACAAAACATGGTGAACTTGGCATCTGTTTACAGCCATTCCCTCCATTTTTCTTCCACAGAGAAAGAGCCACATATTCACTGTCACTAGTCACTGTTTTAATGGAATAGTTCATCCAAAGTTAACCCCTTGCATATAGAAGTGTGATATGCATCTCGTTTGAAGTGTTCTTTAAATTTAGAAATATTTTTGGTTTAATTTTTTTCATTTCCCAATAAATGAAGTCAAGAAAAATAAAATAATACAAATAAAATAAAAAAAATCTCTCGACCCACAGCCTTATCTGGGAGGCTGATGTAATCACAGTTCTTACTTGCCATTAGTTGTGTGTCACTTGATAGTTATAATTAATATTACTTACATTCTCTTGAATTTAACAGATCCTACATCCAATTCATGAGGAGAGCCACATTTTTCATGCTTATAACGGTCACTATCATAGAAATATGCCTGACATTCAACAAGGATGCAATCAATCCACAAAAGATCGTTAAATCCATATTTTTATTGTAATTCATTGCATACAGCCATTTACACCAACTTCTTATGAATGTGCTGTCATTGTTTATATCGCTGGTGCTTGACAGAGAATGGGCAATATGATAGGACACAGATGATGCAATAACTGGAGAAGAACCTCGGAATTAAATTGCACGTGACCCAGCCCATTAGCGCTTTGTGTGCACAATTTTGTCAAACTCATTTGCGCCTAGACTCAGCACATACTTGCATGAAAATTCCAAAACTTCATGGCCATGCCCACTGACTTTGCATGTATGACTTAAGGCATAGTGCTGCATTTAGCACTACAGCTACCTACCTGATGGATCTTTGGAGACATTTTTATTTAGGTCAGGACGTCAGTGTAATTCATAATGAAAACACAGATTTAGCTTTCCATTAAATAGTGGATACCTTTTTGTTGACTATATTAGAATTTCACATTTAATAAAGGTTTTATGTATTATGTATTTCCTGAGGCAATACGAAAAATCTCTTCAATTAACACAAATTTGGTCCATTTAGAAATGTTGCAATGTGAAAGTGAACCAAAACCAAGAGGAAAATTGTAACATTGTAACAATTTAAGCCCCTGTTCCAGAACAAATCATATGAGCAACAGTCTGAAAATGGCCTTAGAATTCAGTGCATGAGTCGTATGGTCTACCTTTGATTGACAACCCCTGGTCACCATGCATTGTCATTGAAATGAAGAGAGCAGCGTAAACATTCTTCAACATTTCTCCTTTTGTGTGTTCCATGGAAGGAAGAAAGTCATCTGGGTTTGGAAAAACATGAGGGTGAGAAATGATAACAGTATTTACATTTTTGGGCAAACTATTCCTTCAAGAGCAGTTGCTGTCTTCCATTAGTCCCATTAACAAAGAGCACTTGAGGGGAAACCCAAACCACCAGCCCAAGCAACTACATCCTGACATTTTCTGCAGTGTGGAGGATGATTCACTTGAAATAACATCTATATAAATAAATATTTTTTTATTTGCTCAAATGGCCCCACAAAGGGGATGACGTAGAGAGCCATTCCTAGGGGTTGTCAAGGACATTGGGCCTTTTGTATGGTGGCTATTTTATAAACTCTTCATGCGCATTTGAATAAGCATCACAAATGAGTCCTACTAGATCACATGCTCACAAGATGACTAATTTGTCTAGGAAACTTCTATAACATTGGACTGAAATAATCATTTTTTGCCCTTTCACTTTTCTTAGAGTCATACTGCCTTTAGCGTTAAACGTTGGGGTCAGTATCCTTTGTCCTCTGTGGGTTTGAAGAAACGCTTAGTACTGATGTCATAATTCTTTTTAAATGTGTGAATAGCATTGTATATTAGAATTGAGTTACAATACAAAGAAATGTAACTGACCCTCACTGAAACCTAACTGTAAAAGTTTGATGTGGTAGCATCTAAATTAACTGGTTTTATTCAAGTCATTTACAAGTATTGAATATTAATGACTCAACTTGACTTCATTAGGTTACTCTAAAACGTTATTTAAGGGTTAGATCAAGGTAAAAATTGCTTGGATCCACTTACTAGTGCTGTAATCCTTTCAAGGTTGACTTTGAATGTTGGTTCGTAATTGCTGATTTTAAAACTAGAGCAAAAAGTAGCCTAAATGATGTGCTTAATTGCAGGCTGAATAATTTTATCAGGATTAGGCCCACACATGCAGACCAGACATTACATCATATGCACTGCATTACCTATTTAGATTTCCGATATTTTTTCAGTGCTGATCTATACAATACTCCCATCACCATTATTAAAATTAAATGTTTATTTGTATATACATTATTGTCCTGGTTACTTTTGTAACCTCCGTTCCCCGATGGAGGTAATGAGACGTTGTGTCGATGTAGTGACACTAGGGGTCGCCCTTGGAAACGCCAAACACCACTGATCTTTGAGAAAATGCTAATGGTAATTGGCGAGTGGCTTTTGCATACCACTCTCCTGGACATAAATATATAAAAGGAGTTGGCTCACAACCACTCATTTGGGTTTTGTGCTGAGGAGCCAAGACAGTATCCCTGCCATTTCAGTGGGTAGATCAAGTCAAGTCAAGTCATTTTTATTTGTATTGCGCCTTTCACAACACACATAATTTCAAAGCAGCTTTACAGAAGATAAGGCATTAAAAGAAGTTAAAACTGTAATGTCTATAATGTCTATGAGTCATCGTTGTGTAATTTACGATTGTGACATGTGTTTAAAAATAAGTAATTAAATAATAATTGTATATATATATATTGTGTGAAGGCACCTACAACACCAAAACAAATTCCTTGTATGCGTAAAAAACTTACTTGGCAATAAAGCTTTTTCTGATTCTGATAACCCCAGTGAGCAAGTCAAAGGCAACTGTGGCAAGGAACACAAAACTCCATAAGATGTTGGTTAATGGGAGAAAAATAACCTTGGGAGAAGTTCCCCTCTGGCTAACATCATGAATATAATGCCAATATTACTTATTTATAGTGCAAGTCATGGTTTAAAATTATTAAGCTAAGTAAATGTTAAGGGACAGTGTTTAAATAAAGATTTTGTATGAACTGTAAGATTAATGACTTGATAAATGATGGTACAGTGTTGTGGCAGGAGGGACACACTGCCTCATTCCCTCCATCAGGGAACAGAGGTTACGAAAGTAACCAGGATGTTCACTATCTATGTAGTGACAATAGGGGTCCCTATAAGAAATGGCAAAACTAGCTGAACTGTGTTACGTGGACTGGCAGTGCGAGACGGGCAAACCACTGTATGCCACGTAGCCAGCGCACCTGGCCATCATGTAACTTCCCCCAATGCTCCTACAAGTGTCGTATGGTCCCCCGCACCTCAAGGACAAGTTGACTGCAATGAATGCGCACAGGCCACCCCAACCGTGGCCTCTTCTTTTTTCGCCCCAAAATAGAATGGAAATCGTTCAGCTGGGGGCCATAAGTGTCCGCATCAGGGGTGTCCATTCCCAAGGGGAAGACACCACGGAGACCACAGCCTACCTAAAGGGGAGGCAATTGTGTGGAAATATGTCACATGGTCTTACTGAGTCTTGTTGGCATTGTCGCATGTGGTAGGTCCTATCCAGAGGGGAAGTCTCTGTGGTAGGGCCTATCCAGAGGGGAAGGAACTCTACAAACATGGTGACCAGTGGCAGAGGGTCGACTCTGCCTAAGGAAGATGCGGCTTTATGGGAAAACCGTCTCGCGGTAGCCAGCGCACAGGCAACCAGCGCATGTGGAGCACCTACCCCAGTACAGGGCCTATTAGCACATGTACTGGGCTGGCATCGAATTTCTCAGTGAATCCGCCTGCCACAGGGCTAAGGAGGAAGGACGTCCAGGGACCACGGTCTCGTGAACACTGCTGGTGGTAAAAAGCACACTTCTCCCATCCAGGAGAGGAAAGGTGCTATTCGCAAGCGGCACATCTGACCAGTTGTCCCGCAAACGTACCTGTTCGTACCTGACAACACACGGGATGAACCGGCCCAACCCGGACATTTACATTTTACATTTTATGCATTTGGCAGACGCTTTTATCCAGAGCGACTTACAGTGCACTTATTACAGGGACAATCCCCCCGGAGCAACCTGGAGTTAAGTGCCTTGCTCAAGGACACAATGGTGGTGGCTGTGGGGTTATAACCTGCGACCTTCTGATTAACAGCCCTGTGCTTAAGCCACTACGCCACTATGCCACCATTGTGGAACCTCGCAAAGGTATTGGGTGTTGCCCAGCCTGCTGTTCTACCAATGTCTGCTAAAGAGGCACAATTGGTCAAGGCCCAGGAGCAACTCCTGGTGGAGTGTGCCAGAAGCCCCTAGGGGGGTGGCACATCCTGGGCTTGGTATGCCAAAGCGATGGCATTAAAGACCCAGTCAGTGATCCTCTGTTTGGAGAAAGCGCTCCCATTCTGCTGTCCTCCGAAGAAGACAAAGATCTGCTCAGAGCGTCTTAAGGTCTGCGTGCGATCAAAGTAGATGCGCAAAGCATGCACTGGGCACAGCAACGAAAAGGACTCCGCCTGGGGCAGCTTCGCTTGCAGGTTCACCACCTGATCCCTAAACGGGGTTGTGGGAACCTTAGGCATATAGCTCGGTCGGGGCCTCAGTACCACGTGAGAGTATGCTGGACCGAAGTCCAGGCACATGTCACTGACAGAGAATGCCTGCAGGTCCCCTACCCTCTTGATGCACATGAGCTCAGTCAGGAGGGCTGTCTTCAAGAGAAAGCCTTTAGCTCAACTGACACTAGGGCTAAAACGGGGCTCCCCGCAGGACAGCGGAGTGATCCCATGAGTGAACGAGGTACAGTCTGGGAGGGTATAGCCTCCTCGTGTCTCTAAGGAACCTGATGATCAGGTCATGCTTCCCGAGAGATCTAACGTTAACTGCATTGCGGTGTGCCACCATAGCGGTCAAGTACACCCTCAGTGTGGGGGGAGAGCAGCCCCACCAGCTTCTCCTGCTGGAAGCACCAACTGCACATCTCTGGGGGTCTTTGTGTCAGGAAGAACACCACTTAGTGAGCAGATGCTAATGCAAGGCATACAGGCACCTCTTAGAGGGAGCCATTGCCTGAGTGATCGTGTCTACCACTGCAGGTGGTAGACTACTTAGGTCTTCCACGTCCCATCCAGAAATGGACATTCCAGAGTTCTGGTCGCAGGTGCCAGATGGTGTCCCGTCCCTGAGAGAGGAGATCCCTCCTTCGGGGAAATCGCCAGGGAGGGGCTGTCCCGAGGAGTGTGAGGTCTGAGACCAAAGTCTGGGTGGGCCAGTAGGGTGCTACTAGGATGACCTGCTCCTCGTCCTCCCTGACTTTGCACAGGGTCTGTGCAAGTAGGCTCACTGGGGGGAACGCATACTAGTGCTGCCCCCATGGCAAGCTGTGTGCCAGCGCATCTGTGCCGAAGGGAGCCTCAGTCAGGACATGGAAGTGGGAAGTGGGAGGATTCCCTGGAAGCGAACAGGCCTACCTGAGCTTGACAGAATTGACTCCAAGCAACCCCTAGTGTCACTACATCGATACAACATCGAGTGAGTGAAAGATAGGGAAACATAGTTAGTCATGTTGGATTAATCTGCTTTAAGCTTTCAGTACTTAATTTTCCCATAGCTCAGAGACATACCCAGTCACGGCATGTATTAAAATCTCTCTGTAAATTTGCAAAATACCTTATAGAGTGGGCCACTGTGGACAGATGCAGACAATGAATGCTTTAGTGTTTCTGTCAAAGCTGGTGAGTAGCACTCAGCCACATAAATGCTGTTGTCTGATCAGAGGGAACGTCCTCCCAGTTTAATCAGCATCAAAGTTGGATTAACAAAGCTTTCAAATCCCTGGAAAAAAGCCTTTCTGTGATGAATGTTGTTAAATGCTCTTTTGAGTGGATATGAAGATATAAGATCACAAAGCACACAATATAAATGACCACAAAAAATATGGTCCGAAAATTATATCAAGGTTATTCTTTTGCAGCAATTGATCAGTGCTAAACCTTTATCAGTTCAAACTAAATAATAAATAAATAAATATAGAAATAAATAAATAAATATATAATAATAATAATAACATTTTGAATTTATGTTGAATGGAGTTTGCCATTTTTTAAACCTGTATTCTAAATGAAAAAAAACAACAAAAAAAAAACAAATTCAGCTAAATAAATAAATGTATTTTTGGGTGCCAAAGTTGTGTAAAAACTGAATGAGATTTCTTTTAATTGTCTTATATTCAGGGGTTAAATTGGGATTTCGGAGGTGGGGGAACCCAAAATGGGTAAAAATGGTAATTTTATAAACTTTTAATAAAATACATGGGTGTCTAAATGTGGATTAATTAATAAGCCAGTATGTAATTCAAATAATAAATTTTTTCTTGCAGATGAATCAGTTTCACTGAGGTATTTTCATTATTGATCTATCATGAAATTAATACATTTTATTGTGAAATAACATGGAATATTTGGTTTAGTGACAAACTATTAGATGTTAGATATTAGATGTAAAAAAAAAAATTTGATTAAGAATGATATCATATGTATTTTATACATTGTTTTTGGCACAGTTCAGAGTATATTTTAGAGACTTTTTTGCATGAAAATCCCAGGAGACCAGCAGTTACAGAAATACTCAATCCAGCCCATCTAACACCAACAATCATGCCATGCTCCAAATCACTGAGATCACACTTTTTCCCCATTCTGATGGTTGATATGAACATTAACTGAAGCTCCTTACCCATATGATTTTATGCACTGCACTGATGCCACATGATTGGCTGAGTAGATTATTGCATGAATGATTGTTGGTGCCAGACAGGCTGGTTTGAGTATTTCTGTAACTGCTGATCTCTTGGGATTTTCACACACAACAGTCTCTAGAATTTACTCCGAATGGTGCAAAAATGTAAAAAGAAAATCCAGTGAGGGGCTGTGGACGGAAATGCCTTGTTGATGAGAGAGGTCAACAGACAATGGCTAAAATGTTTCGAACTGACAAAGTCTACAGTAACTCAGGTAACTTCTCTGTACAATTGTGGTGAGAAGAGTATCATCTCAGAATGCTTTTCTGAGATACGAGTTGGCACTGTTTTGGCGGCATGAGGGGGACCTACACAATATTGGGCAGGTGGTTTTAAAGTTGTGGCTGATTGGTGTATATTACAGTGTATATGAATATATAAGTATGATATAAGTATTAGATTCATATATACATATTATTTACTTTTAATAATTGTAGTATTTTAAAGATTCAAGTTTTGCTAAATAATTGCAACATTTTGCAATATTAGCTGCAAAAATAAAGGGCATCTTGTGGAGCACTTGCTTCTTTTTCACAAATGACAATAAAAGACTGAGCACAAGCTGGCCCTGAATAAATAATTTAATCAATTACAATAATCACACTTGTGCTTGTCAGAATTGTATTTTTTAATCTGTGCTTGAGCATTCTGGGATTTAAATATATCCAGTTGGCTCGAGTGTTTTGACTACCTTCACCAAAATTAGTTCAGATCCATTTAATGATTCAGTGACCATTTCTGGTAATGCAAGAAGATTGTGACAAATGATTATCTTGTGTAAATTTAGTTAGTCACTGAATCAACAACCAAAATAAATGTTTAATCCTTTAAAATTTGTATGTCTACAGACCTGCAAATATAATTTAGTAGAGGTTTTAAGCATTATAAGAACCAAGCAAATCTAAAATTTCCCTACATTTTGTGAGATGCTGAGCATGACTTATATCAAAAGACATATTGTCTATTCAATATCAATAGTCTCATAATAATTATATTGAGTTTTAATAACATACATACGTTTTCATGTATAAAAAAGCATGTCTGCATATCTATTCACTTCAGTAAAATGCATAAGTGCTCTAAGAACACAGCAGAACTATCATCACTTCCTCTGTGGCCTTGAACACAGTGGCCATCATAAACCCCAGTCTTAAAGGGGCCACATCCAATTTGTGACAAGAGTTAAATTACATGAAATTTCTTCACTTGGCTCCATTTATAATAAATAACTTAACTTTATTATAAAGACTGTATTTTTATGACTGCAAGACTGAGGTTGTTATGCAGAGTTATTGAATAGTGAATGTTAAGCACACTCAACTTGCCAATAACAATTCAGAAGTGAAACATCCAAAACAGATGTGTCCAAATGCGTTAATATTTTATCAAGGTCAGGTACTATAGTAGCACTCATAGTGCTGAAGGTGAGATACAATTAGTAAATTCTGCTCAAAAGGCTGCTTAACCCAGCTGTGGTTGTACATGAAATATCAGCAGTAGAGGTATTATACAGTGCGCTCCACTGTCACGATTCTTTCCTCTCCATTCGCCCAGATATCACACTTGTTAAATGCCGACTTTCTCTTTTCACTCTGGGTTACCCCCATGACAAGCATGTACTCCTCCTGTAATTAACCCACTCTTCCAGCCATTAAATTCTCCTCTTCTGTCACTTTCCATTCTGTCACTGATTATATGTTGGTATGAATTCCAAAAGATAACCAACAAATTCACAATTTTCAGGGAAGCTCATTCAGTGTAATGTGATGGCTGGAGAAATAGGCCAGTTCTACACCCCTTCTATAGGTCAAGAGAATGCATTTAAGACATCATATGTTTCTTCACATTTAACTGCCTGGGTGTTTATGTCCAAATTGAGAAAGTAAAAGATGCCAATCTTTTGACTAATGTTGCGCCAGCACATAAAGACTCTTCTTTTTGTGATTTTGAGGACTTCACAACATATTTCAAAACTGTTGTGATTTATATTTCATCTAAACCTTTTGACGGAATATGCAATGCAGTGTAGCTTTATTTAGCATTCCCTAACATATGCTCATTCCCATAAAGAACAACATTACAGACTGAGCTGATGGCTAAAACATGCAATCATAACAGTATTTTAATCATAACAGCATGCTAAAAATATGTCAGTAGAAGGGGCCATTATACAGTGTAAATATTATTAATATTTTTCAAGTTATTACTGTGTGTCAAAATTGATCCCCATCTCAGAGAACCTGGCAGCATGGAAGCTACTGCCAGGTGTTTCTATGTGGGTTCTAAGAACAGTAGAAAAAGGCTACAGAATTAAATTCGATAGCCATCCTCCGCGTTTCAACGGCGTGGTCTCCACTACCGTGAAACCGGAACAAGCAGGTCTACTGTGGAAAGAACTGCAAAATCTCTTGGTCAAAGGGGCCATAGAACATGTTCCCCTTCCAGTGAAAGAGTCAGGTTACTACAGCAGATACTTCCTGGTTCCCAAGAAGGGTGGGGGGTTGCATCTGATTTTAGACCTTCGAGGCTTGAATCTCAGTCAGGGCATTCAAGTACAAGATGCTAACTGTCAAGATGGTCGTGTCTGAAATCCAACATCACGATTGGTTCGTCACGATCGATCTCATGGATGCATACTTTCATATAGAAATTCTGCTACAACACAGGAAGTTCCTGAGGTTCGCTTTAGGGTGCGAAGCTTTCCAATATCGGGTTCTTCCATTCGTCCAAGCCCTATCACCCCGCACATTCACTAAGTGGATGGATGCAGCACTGGCTCCTTTGCGACTCCGGGGCATCCGCATTCTGAAATATATAGACGACTGGCTGATACTACCACAGTCGCAAGAACTTCGGCACAGTGATATTGTCTTAGCTCATCTGGTTTCTCTGGGTCTGAGACACAACGTCAAAAAGAGCGTTCTCTTCAGACTTATGTCACCGCACAAGCCAGTGGCGTAAGTCAGGGCAACTCTTTGTTTGTCATGGTCGCCACCAGGTAAACTGTCACATTGGGTGAGGGATGCTTTTGCCCTGGCCTACGAGGTGCACGGTAAGCTTTGCCAGTAGGTATCAGGGCTCACTCTACCAGAGGGGTAGCCTCCTCTAAAGCTTTGGCCAGAGGTGTCCCTCTGCAACATGTTTGTAATGCGGCTGGCTGGTCCTCTCCGCATACATTCATAAGATTCTATAATTTGGATATTCATGCTATTCCGGGCTCTTATGTCCTTGAGTCAACATCACAAGCTCATATCTGAGACCTCTCTTGTGAGCACAACTACACCACCGTAAGTTGTCCGGACAGCCACAGTTCGGCGCCGTGGTATTCTCGTTCTCAACGCGCTAAATCAGCACAGCATCAAAGTGTAGCTTTTTGATAGGGAACGTCTTGGGTTACCTTACTGTAACCCCTGTTCCCTGATAAAAGCGGAACGAGATGCTGCGCTTCATTGCCGCATTGAGGATGCCCCAGGACTGCTCTTCAGACAAAATTCCTGATGATGCACCTGTGGCACATCTATTTATAGCCCCTTTACCGTCGCATACGGATGATGTCACCGGCCGAGGCTATACATTTTGTCAATTTCATTGACCTGTTGTACACATATTCACAGCTGGCCACTCCTAAAGACGTTCCCAAAGCGCTAAATCAGCACAGCATCTCATTTCGCTTTTATCAGGGAACAGGGGTTACAGTTAAGTAACCCAAGACGTTCTCCCAATAGGAATGAATGGAGGTTTTTTCAAAAAGAAAAAAACACTGCGTGTATACTCTCTGGGTACATTCTATCATTATTGCATGTGATCCAGCAATAAAGATTTTTATCAATTTTTTTGTATAGTTTCTATAAAATTTGGTTTCTATTAAATTACTCAAACGCACATTACTCCTATAGGCTCTCATTGGAAAACAGCAAACGTGTGTCAGAGAAATGGCGGATGGCAACAGTTGCTAAGACAGGATTGGTCAGAAACCATTTTAAGGCAGGTCTATGGGAAGGGTCAAATACCGTAATTCCGTCACAGAATCTATCTGTAATCATGAAACTTTGTTTCATTTAAATTTTTTTATATGTGTAATACTTTCAGACAACATCAAAGTTTGTCTAGATAATTATGTTTATTAAATTAGAAATGTTTATTGCTGGAAAATAATACAATTCCAAAAATTCCATGAATCAATTGTAAACTGTATTCAGACATGCCCCTAAATTAAGGCACATTTGGGTCAAAAGATTTCATTCATATTTACTCATTCAATCATACAACATAAACAGCACAAATTATATACAGTTGGATCTCCTAAGGAGTGGACAAACAACATTTTCTCCCTTCATTTACACTGTAAAAAGACAGTCCTAATTGGATATGGAAAGTAACTAATGCTTAGAACTTATTTAAATTATTAGTTCCTAATAGTTACTAAAAAGAATGGCTATTAACCATTCATCAATAAGTAAATACAAGACTTAAACCTACATTATTTTTAGACGGGTTAGGGAAGTTTTTCTGAAACAGTGGAATATATATATATATATATATATATATATATATATATATATATATATATATATATATATATATATATAGAATATGGTTCAACAACGTTAAATACTAGAACTTCCATGTGTGGCATATGTCTGCACCTCTTAATGTGTTTTACTTCAGATCTGATGATTTACAAGGAGTGTGTTGATACTAAAGGACAGAATAGTGGCAGGCAGTGAATGAAGATCCAGAGCTCACCTGATCTTCTGCTGTAATAAATTGAGCTATCCTCATTTGCATACCCACATACAACTTATCAAGAATAGCTGTTAATAGAGAATTTTATGAAAGACATGACTCTTTATAAATCTTATGCTGCTTAGCATTTCAAATCTACCATACATTCAGCTTCAGAAAAATGTCTGTTGAATGAAATTGTTACAATATTGACTTGGCAACTATTAAGCTTTATTAAGAGACAGGATGACAACAACAGCATTAGTGTAATGAATTATCATCATTTCCTGGAACTAGATTTTCATCTTATTGTAAACTTCATGGTTGGTTTTTCCAACCCCATTTCAAGAATTGTTTTTATTAAAGGAGTTCAAAAGAGTTCAGCTCGACCTTGCAATTTATTTCTTGCTATTTTTCACCAAAACCTCATAGTTTGAAATGATATTTAGCAGTCTTGTGGTTACTGCTGGAAATACCTCATCAGTCTTGAGACTGTCTAGAAGCAATGGCTATTCTTGTTACATAAATATGCCCTTTGTTATAGACAGCTGAACTATTGTTGGCATGATTTATAAAATGTTTAAAGGCTTGTTATATAAAGTCACAAACCTTATATCAATATTTAATCATATACATTTACATATGAGCTATTTTTGAAGCTTTTTATGCCTTGTTTTTTATAAAAAAAAATTATCATTTTTTTTTTTTTTTAGAATACTCTCCCATGATTGGGGTGCCCAGTAAAGCTAAATTCAGATGTATTACATTTTCTTATATATATATATATATATATATATATATATATATATATATATATATATATATAAGAAAATGTAATATCAGGTTATGCAAGGGAGATTCCTCAGCAAAGTCAATCTACTAATTTTATTTGTGAAGTTGCTGTGTCCTCTTGTGGACAAAATGAAACATTACAGTCACCTCTTCCCCACAACTCCAATCCTACTTTTTAGCAATGTTACAACTGTAAACTGTAAGGCCTATTTAATGCACATAATGTTATACTTTGTAAACAGTGATCAGATTACACAATGAAATCAATGGTATACTCTAAATAAATAAATAGTAGCCTAGTAGCAGTAGTTGTAGTATTAGTAAAAGGCCTAGAATCTAAAAAAAAAATCTGAATTAATTAATTTATTTTTTGTGCTGTTGATCTATTGAAAAAATATCTTAAAAGCTCATAATTTACTTATTTTTAAATCAAGATGAAATGCAGTACTTTTTTCACAACTAAAATGAGCTATTTCGAATAACACTGCAAGAATGCAAATAAAAAGTATGCACTTCCTACTTTGACCGCAAGAGGTCTCTCTTGGCTTTCTATTTCCCCCTCAGACGTTAGCATAGCGTACCACTGCTAGGGATGGGCGATACCACTTATTTTCCTTCGATCTGACCAATAATTTCAAATTCAATATCGTGGATACCGATACTTCGATTTCTTGGAATAAAATTAGTAATTTAAAAAAATAATAATATTATTATTTTTAATTTGTTAGTCTAAACAGAAAATTATTAGACTTCTGCTTTGTTTACCCTAACAAAAGGGTAAACTAGAGTAGCTTATCTTCACTACAGTAACTATAGTTTAACCATGGGACTTAGTTAAAACATAGCTACCACACAATTAACCATGGTTACTACTACAATATTACTGTAGTAAAACCATGGTTTCATCACCATGGTCCGATCTCTAAAATAATTTACATTAATATACAGTAGGCTATGTAAAAAGTGTAAGAAATTTATTTTTTTATATAAAAAAAAAATATTACTGTTGTAATTACAGTCCTACATAAACTTAGAAAATGTATATCAGGGCAAGTTTCTTGCTGGTAGGGCCTATGGTGTAGAGTACACTGCTAAGAACCATGGTATGGTAACTTGATGTTAAATATGTATTTAAATGAATAGGTGTCATTAATGTTCCTTTCATTAGGCTATTATGAAAATTTGTAAAAGGCCTACTTACTCTAAAAGGCCTAATTACTCTAACTAATAAACTAATTCATAATACACAATTATGTTAAGCATTGTAGCTAATATGAGAGTAGTAATGTTCATGCTAACGCGTTATCTTGTAATACTAAATATTTGTATGGTTATTTGTTTATTTGTGTACTATTATGTGCTTTTCTGTGTATAGTGAAATTATTTTCCTACTTAGAAATATAATTTGAAATTATTTGATATCACGATTTGATATCACGAAAAGGCACCACCAACAGCAGTAAAAGGCGGAAAAAAAAAAAACTAAAACTACATTTATGCATTTGGCAGACACTTTTATCCAAAGCGACTTACAGTGACCTTATTACAGGGACAATCCCCCCGGAGCAACCTGGAGTTAAGTGCCTTGGTGGTGGCCATGGGGTTAGAACCTGCGACGTTGTGATTAACAGCCCTGGGCTTTAGCCACTACGCCACCACCACTCATCAAAAAGCATCAAACTAGCAAAAACATGCAGTATTTTGACAAAGTTTAATTGCAAAGGTTATATATATATATAGAGGGTTACTTTTTAAATGTATTCCACTACAGATTACAGAATACATGCTGTAAAATTTAATCTGTAGCGTATTCTATTAGATTACTCAAAGTCAGTAATGTATTCTAAATACTTTGGAGCACTGGTAGATTTTTTCACTTGTTTTGCCTATAAAAACTCTAAAACAAGATAAATCAAAATGATCTTGTTTTAAGGATTTTTATATATTTTTTCAGGAAAACAATACAAAAATTATTATCAAGAATATGATTTTTATCCAAATATCAAAGTTCTTTCTAGAAAAATTTTATTATGATCTAACATGAATTTTCTTGATTAAAAAAATGATTATGCCTGGTAGCATGTGCATGTAAAATGGCTAGAAATAGCATTTTAGCTTAGCGTAAAGCTGACAATTTACACAAGGTTTATTTCTATTTCTTTTGCTCCAAACTGACTTCAAACTTACTTCTCTGTCTGCTCGTATGAATGTAACACATCATAAGAAAGTTTTTCACTGTTGTTCAAATGCACTTTATATCGCATCATTTATATGTATAAATGATTTCTATCTGAAAGGACTAAATATTAAATTATACAAATGACAATAAAATGCAAAGTAATCTCTTCAGTAATCAAAATACTTTTAAATGTAACTTTATTCTAATTTCCAATGATTTAAAGTGTAACTGTAGTGGAATACTGTCGACGTTGTGTCGAAGAAGCACCGAATATACCTCTGAACTATGAAAAAAGGCCAATGAGAAGTTGGCAGACAGAATTTGCATGTCCCGCCCCCGGACATACGGATATTAAGGTGGGGAAATGCATCTGTTTCATTCCAAAATTTTCTTCGGAGCCGATGGTTGTGTATGCAGCGAGCTGCAAGTCACACACTGTTCCTCCCATCGCTGAGTGTGATTGCTGTTGCATATCAGTGGCTTTCTCCTTCTCTGCATGGCAGTGCAGTTTGCCCCTGGGCGAAAAGCGTTAGTTTCTCTAAAAGAGTAAATATACAGCTGGCGTTGAACGTCCTTTTCAGGACACGTCTTTTTAAAGATGTCTTTCCGCCTCTGTGTAGTTTCTGGATGCGGTTGATTTCTCTCCACTTCTGACGGTCATAAAAAAACACGCTTGCTTGTTCCGTCTGAGCTTGGAATGTGTGCGGCTCGCTTCACGGCCGGCCGGCATTCTCCCTTGAGCCCTCGGAATTGGATGACGACATCGGTGCTGCATCGGCGTCTGATGCCGATGACTTGCATGGGCCGCCACCTTCAGGTCTGCTCGCCCAGTCTGAGGCTGATGGGCAGAGGTCCGCTATGCTTTCCCAGGGCACCCCTCACAGCTACTCGATTGGTTCCTCGGGCATGTACGCCGCTCACAGCTGGTTCCTTTCTTTCCGGACGTGCATGACGAGAAGAGTAAGCCGTAAAGCATTTTTCTGCCCAAAACCGGCTCCTTGCTCCTCCGCTCTCACTACCCTCAACGGTGGAGTGGTCCTAAGTACCCGACGGTCCCCCAGGTGGACGAGCGGACCCGCATCTCCTTTGGGCAGTTCCCACTGCCCCCCGGTCGCCGTTTCTGTAGCAACTCCTCCCTCTGAACAGGCGGGATCTACCACCACGCCACTTCCCACATGTGACCTAAAAGCCCATGTGGTGTATGTCACCACTCTTACCTCCCCCTCTCTGGGCAGGTGTGGTCTCCGTAGGGTCCTTTCCCCCTTAAAGAATAGGAAACTGGGTAAAACCCCCTTCCTCGATGTGTGTAAGGGCCCCAGCCATTGACTCTATGTTAGAAACATCGAGAGAAAAGAGGCCCGGCTAGGCTAGGCCCTTTCCCAGGTTGGCAAGCGTCACCTTGTTCCACTGTGTAGGGTAACTATAAGGATTCCGACAACTTTATGGGGCATTGGGGGAAGGGTACATGCAGTTTGATACAGCTGGTCGTTTTCGCACATGAAGTACATGCCCGCTCCTGTGTCAGCAGTACACGTACACAGCTCAGCGCATGGCGTGATTTAAATTGGACCCCTAGTGTCGCTTCTTCGACATAATGTCGAAGCGAGCGACAGACGGGGAATGTCTAGGTTACAGATGTAACCTCCATTCCCTGATGGAGGGAACGAGACATTGTGTCCTCCCGGCCACGTCTCTGAGCCGAGCCACTGTTGTGGCCGGACCATTTCCAGCTCCTCAGAAAAATCCTGAATGAAACAGATGCATTTCCATTAAATGTATTCCGTTACTCCCCAACCCTGTGTATATAAGTACATTAAATATATTTACATTTAGCAGGGAAGTACATTTACAGTGTAATTTATGTTTAGTCTAGGTATGCTGTGCATCAGACAATGGAAATGTCCCGCCCCTTACTGAAATGAAAAATATGATTGGTTAGCAAATATCCAGTTGCATCTGAAATTAATGTTCTGATTGGTGGATCAGCTTAGTCAGACTGTCTGTCTAGCCAGTTCCATCAGTTGCACTCCCGCCTCCCGCTGCTCCATGTGCAAATCTCAGTACACTTAATATATATATATATATATATATACACACACACAATTGACTTAACGGTGCTGTGACATCACGTTAGTAGATTGAAAAACTTCCTTGTCAAAATACTACTCGTTGTTCTGGCAGCCATACATATCATCACTTATTTCAGGTGGGTATATGCAAAATCCTAAGAAAGATAGGTGTGCATTTTCTATCATTACCTCTACAAAGCACTGATCCCTCTTGTTTGAACGAGCCTTGTGATGGCGCAAATGCTTGTCTGCTTGTGTCTTTCAACATGCATGTTAAAATGAGCGGAAGAAGAAATAGTACCCATCATGCACAAGTACTTCATAATATAGCCTAATCCTTTTATTTCACTTTGAAGCTTATAATTATTGTTCAGGGTAACCAAATAATAATATCCTTAGTTTTAAAAAAAAGGTAGAATCAATATTTCTGTATGAGGATCAATATTTTTGATACAACATCAGTATCGGAAGGATACTTTAGGATTGATCCACCCATCCATAATTACTGCAGTCAAAAGGTGATAAATCACTAAAGTCAGAATCATTTCTGTCTCCATTGAGTCTGAAATATCAATCTGTGAACTATGATGCTGGAATGAAAAAGGTTCCCATTTGCAAAGAAAATCAAGAGATATAGAATTTCCCCCTATGCAGCTAATTGAATATGGCTACATGCCTAGATTAAGTCTTATCTTTCATTGTCTCATACTGCCCCACTGGATCAATACTAATTGCATGCAGTAAGTAGTAATGACCACACACTATATGATGAGGTATTGGTTTAATCAATCTGTATGCCCTAGATGAAAATAATGAGCTCTAATGGAGATGATCTCATTCAACACCAGAGGTGAAGTAGGAAGTAGGACAAAGGGCTGAGCTGCTAATTATATTTCTGTGGATTTAATATCTTGATAATGAAATAATGAGTCAGCATGGACACATTTGTGGTGATTAGTATTAATGACAGGTCTTGTGGAGAGTGGTTAATGGGTGAGGGTTTGGCTAGCATGGGTTAGCCACTTCTGGTATAAAAATTACACAATTTGTGCCTAAAAAGCATATTTTGCCATTGATGGCCATTTAAAACTAGTCACAAATATAATTCACATTCTTGTGGTGCCATCAGCGAAATCAGGGTTGTCAGCATTTCAGGACACATTTTGCAGTGCCTTGTACTGTTCCTGGCTGTGTGTAGCACCTGGTGCTCTGCACATTTCTCTGAAGGATTTCAACAGTAGCAACAAATAGCACATTTCAGCACACATTGTTTTATGAATCACAAAGTGATGAAAGCTTTTCAAAGAGACCATTATTAAAAGATGGTTCACTCCGACTACCATGTGCACTCCAACTGACCTGACAAACATTCACTCTCAGAATATTCTATCAATTATGAAATGTGTCCTGCATTTCTGATGGCTTTTTAAAAGAATTAGTTATGTCCAATTTGCTAATGAATAATTCTTTTGAGTGTTTTTTTTTTCTTCAGTTAATTAACCAAATGGGATAGCTAAATGGTCTGAATAAATTCATAATTAGGTACAATTAGTTCAGAGCGCTCTCTCACTGAATCATATGGAGTGGTTTCTTACACAGTATTGGGATATTTACGAACACAGTACTAACAGCGCTAGATAAAATGGAAATGTACCTACAATCTACTGAAACAAAAGGCTGTTTTTTTGAGAGGTAACATTGAGAAACTTCAGCTAGTGCTGTGTCATGTGAAGAAGGGTCTGTTCAAACCAAATGTGTTTTTGCTTACATTCACGCTGTTTTTCAAACGGTTTCCATCTAAGAATTTTCCAGATGGATGTCTTTTGACAACTGCATCATGTTTCAGGGCGTTTTTAGCATCTCTTACGGGAGCGCTGCATTTTTAGACACCATGTCAAGATAAAAAGAACTCAACTGATAAAAACTAGTCTTGAGACAACTGCGTTCTGCGATTTGCTTGTTTTAGCACGTGTATGTGTTTGTTCTGAGCGGTTATTGGAAATGCTTTAGCCAATAGTTACATGAATGCTACTCATACTCAAGAAAAAAAAATGAGTCACTAGAATTGAATGTTTGTTTGGTGTTGTTTTTGTAAGAAAAAACAAAAATCTCCCTGGGTAGCATGTTCTTGGACCCCCCAGATATAAGGTTGTATTAGCAGATTTCTGTGCATACCCTGTGCATAATCCAGCAGACACCCATGGATCAATTAAAGGTGTATTCAACTTGACAGAATACCAGCTGCCCATGTTATATGGGTCAAAAATAGGGAGCAAATTGGTTGTTTTTGTATAAAAACTTTAAAACTTTGTTTGTAAAACTTTACAAACATTATAAGTGGAACTTAGGGGAAACATATAAATAATAAAAAAATATTATATGACCATATATACAGTATATATATATATATATATATATATATATAAATATATATGACACTGGCAGCCAAATGTTTTGAATAATGTGCAGATTTTGTTCTTATTTAAGGAAATTGGTTCTTTTATTCACCAAAGTGGCATTCAACTGATCACAATTCATAGTCAGGACATTAATAATGTGAAAATTACTATTACAATAAAAAAAAAAACTATTTCAGAGTTCTCATCAAAAAATCCTCCACGTGCAGCAATGACAGCTTTGCAGATCCTTGGTATTATAGATGTCAGTTTGTCCAGATACTCGGGTTCACCCCACGCTTCCTTTAGCACTTGCCATGGGTGTGGGTGTCTTGTCGGGCACTTCTCACACACCTTACAGTCAAGCTGATCCCACAAAAGCTCAATCCATAACACTCTTTTCCAATTATCCTCCTTGATGGTTTATGTAGGAGACTGCTGCTGTGTTGTCCACCCGCACAAGGACATGGCAGCCTCTCAGATGTCGGAGGAAATATTTCAGGGCCAGAAATACCGCCATCATCTCGAGGCAGTTGATGTGCCAATCGAGCTGATGACCCTCCCATTCCCCTTGGGCTGGACGACCACTTAAAACCGCACCCCAACCCATCAGAGAGGCATCTGTCGTTAGCATCCTGTGACGACATGACACACCGAGAGTGGGACCCAAGGTAAGAAACCGGGGTCTGAACCACATAGAAAGGGAACGAAGCACTCGGCGCGTAACCCTTATTTGCCTTAAGGGACTGGCCCTTGGATGAAATCCCCTGGCTTTTAGCCACAGCTGAAACGGTCTCATATGGAGAAGGCCCAAAGGAATCACCGTGGAAGTAGATGCCATGAGACCTAGTATTCGTTGATACTGACGAACAGTGCAACCTTGACCTAGCCTGAGATTGCTCAGGGAGCTCTGGATGGACCTGACACGAGTGGGAGACAACTGTGCCCACATTGTGATCGAGTTCTATATAATCCCTAGATAGGTAATTTCCTGGGTCGGAGAAAGAACGCTCTATTTGACGTTGAGTCTCAGACCCAGAGAACCTAGATGAGCCAAGACGATATCTCTGTGCTGAACTGCCAGTTCTTGAGACTGTGCTAATATCAGCCAGTCGTCTAGATAATTCAGAATGCGGATGCCCTGGAGTCGCAAATGAGCCAGTGCTGCATCCATGCATTTAGTGAATGTGCGGGGTGATAGGGCTAGGCCGAATGGAAGAACCCGGTATTGGAAGGCTTCGTCCCCGAAAGCGAACCTCAGGAACTTCCTGTGCTGTGGCAGAATTCCAATATGGAAATATGCGTCCATGAGATCGATCGTGACCAGCCAATCGTGATGTTGGATTTGAGACACGACCGACTTGACAGTTAGCATCTTGAACTTGAACATCCTGACCGAGCGGTTCAAGCCTCGAAGATCTAGAATCGGACGCAACCCCCCACCCTTCTTGGGAACCAGGAAGTATCTGCTGTAATAGCCTGACTCTTTCTCTGGAAGGGGAACATGTTCTATGGCCCCTTTTACCAAGAGATTTTGCAGTTCTTTCCACAGTAGACATGCCTGCTCCGGTCTTACGGTAGTTGGAACCACGCTGTTGAAACGCGGAGGGCGGCGAGCGAATTTAATTCTGTAGCCTCTTTCTAATGTCTTTAGAACCCACATAGAAATATCTGGCAGAAGTTTCCATGCTGCCAGGTTCTCTGAGATGGGTAATAATTTCAACACTTCCTGTTGGGGGGGTGTTGGGTGTTACATGTCCTGGATTAAGGCAGGAAGCAACGGTACACCCAACTCTTTGTTGGAAGCCTCTATCACCCGAAACACCAAAGGCGGCGGGAGTGAAGAGGTTTCGTGAGGGTATCGGGAGGGCCAAAGTGAATGATAAATGCGCCCCGTCCCGAAGGGAACTACCCTCACAAGGTTGGGTTCAAGACCGTCAGGGTTTCTTTCTTTTAGAAATCACAGCCCTGAGGTCTTGCTTGGGCGGCTGCTGAGGGCGACGAGCCTGTCCCCAGTCCCTACGAGGGGGAGCACGACTCGCCACATTCTGTTTTTGAGCCTCCCTCCTAGCAGAATCAGGGCGAGACTGGGTGGCTGATGCCCCCGCCCTCTGAGTGCAGCGAGGAAGAAACTGCCCAAAGGCTTCCTCGTGGCTTTTCGCCTCCTGGAATCTGGAGATAACCGTATTCATGGCATCTCCGAAGAGACCAGAAGGCGAAACCAGGGCTTGTCTTTATCTCTGATGCCTGAAAGGTTTAGCCATAATTGCCTCTCCGTACTGACTAAAGGGGACATAGACCGGCCAATGGCATGGGCTGACTGCTCGGTCGCACGGAGAGACAAATCTGTAGCTCGACGAAGTTCTGATAAAGCTTCTTCGTCGAGAGTTTCACCCGCACTCAGGTCTTTTAGCAGGTCAGCCTGGTATGCCTGTAACACAGCCATGGTGTGCAGGGCAGCACCAGCCTGACCTGCCGCTTGATAATCCATCCCCACTAGCATGGAGGTAGAGGGGAGAGCAGGTTTTTTCAAAGATGATGCCGAACCCGGCGAGAGATAACCCGCAAGTGTCTCTTCGACCGGCGGCATCATTGAATACCCTCGCGCCTCAGCACCCACGATAGTCGAATATAACGACGTCGAGGGCACGTGAACGTGCGAGGTATAATGTTTCCTCCACGAACGAGCAAGCTCATCATGGAGGTCATCAAAGAAGGGAAGGGACTGATGAGGTGTTCCCTTCCCTTGGCCACCAGACAGAAATCTGTCCTCTAACTTGGAGCGTTTGGGGGTTTCTTGGTCACATGGCCAGTCCAATTTAAGTCTGGCCACTGCACGAGTAACCACATCAAGTATCTCTTCACAGGATTTTGAGTCATGCTTTGAGTGCTCGGATGTGGGTAACTCGAAATCTGCAGATCCAAGAGAATCGAGGTCCCCCTCGTGAACTGAAGAGGCACCGGAGCGTGCTTCAAGATCACGCGAAGGACCAGCCGGATCTGGGGAGAGAGCGAGCAAAAGGGACGGACCCGTCCTCGCTCCTCAGCCAGAGCCATACGAGAGCCCCACGAATGAAGTGTGGGTGCAGGCTCTCGGAAGTAAGCAAGGCGAGCGCAAAGCATTCTGACCAAAAGTAGGTCACAATGTGCGCACCCACCCTGCCCCAACGCGAGAGCAGCGTGCTCTTCCCCCAAACAAACAAAACAAATCTCATGCGTGTCATTGTCAGTCATGTAACGCTGACAAGGAAACACGCATCGTTTGCTCTGTTTCTCTGCCATTCTCTCTTTTATATATATATATATATATATATATATATATATATATATATATATATATATATAATCTTTTTCAGAGCAGAGAGAGAAAGGAAAGAAAGTTCTGCGCACTGCCTAACAATTTCTAACTCCTAACAAAGGGAAGAAAGTTTTTAGCAGGTTTGTGAGACACACAGCACAGAATGCTTTGAATGAAAAATATGTGACGACACGCTGGTGACACCTCTATTTTATAGCCTGGCCACAGGTGCATCTAATGATCATCACCAGCCGAGGCTATAAATTGCGGTCAATGTACATTGACGTGTTACACACATATTCACAGCTGGTCTCAATGCAGGATTGTTCCCAAAAGCGCTTAGCACAAGTACAGCATCATAGTGAAGCTTTTTGTACAGGGAACAGGTGGACAAAACTTTGTGTGAACAATATCCTGATTGATTTTGAACAAATAAATAAAATGGGGCAAGGAAAGGTAGGTGAAATGGTGCAGCTGATTGGGGCAAACAGTCCCCCTAGAGTTCTCTCTTCCTTCCAGAGAAAGGAAAACCCCATTCCTCATTAGTTTGTAATTTCCGCTAGTAAGAGCTCACTTTACTGAGACACTGCTACAAATTTTCCTCTGATGGGAGATGGGAGGTGACTCATGGGAAACATTTGTCTGTGGTTCATCTGCTGATCTTGCGTATATGAATATTGTTGCCCAGGGCAACACTTTCACAAAATCACACACTTTAACTTGGGCAGGATGTGAATCTGCAAGTTAGCTGGTACAAAATGTGGGTTTTCTCTGCCTCTGAAATCTGAATTTACACTGTGTTATAAGAAAAAACTGTTTTTGTCTGGAGCAAGTACATTAAATATATATATATATATATATATATACACTCACCTAAAGGATTATTAGGAACACCTGTTCAATTTCTCATTAATGCAATTATCTAAGCAACCAATCACATGGCAGTTGCTTCAATACATTTAGGGGTGTGGTCCTGGTCAAGACAATCTCTTGAACTCCAAACTGAATGTCAGAATGGGAAAGAAAGGTGATTTAAGCAATTTTGAGCGTGGCATGGTTGTTGGTGCCAGACGGGCCGGTCTGAGTATTTCACAATCTGCTCAGTTACTGGGATTTTCACGCACAACCATTTGTAGGGTTTACAAAGAATGGTGTGAAAAGGAAAAACATCCAGTATGCGGCAGTCCTGTGGGCTGAAAATGCCTTGTTGATGCTAGAGGTCAGAGGAGAATGGGCCGACTGTTTCAAGCTGATAGAAGAGCAACTTTGCCTGAAATAACCACTCGTTATAACCGAGGTATGCAGCAAAGCATTTGTGAAGCCACAACACGCACAACCTTGAGGCGGATGGGCTACAACAGCAGAAGACCCCACCGGGTACCACTCATCTCCACTACAAATAGGAAAAAGAGGCTACAATTTGCAAGTGCTCACCAAAATTGGACAGTTGAAGACTGGAAAAATGTTGCCTGGTCTGATGAGTCTCGATTTCTGTTGAGATATTCAGATGGTAGAGTCAGAATTTGGCGTAAACAGAATGAGAACATGGATTCATCATGCCTTGTTACCACTGTGCAGGCTGGTGGTGGTGTAATGATGTGGGGGATGTTTTCTTGGCACACTTTAGGCCCCTTAGTGCCAATTGGGCATCGTTTAAATGCCACGGCCTACCTGAGCATTGTTTCTGACCATGTCCATCCCTTTATGGCCACCATGTACCCATCCTCTGATGGCTACTTCCAGCAGGATAATGCACCATGTCACAAAGCTCGAATCATTTCAAATTGGTTTCTTGAACATGACAATGAGTTCACTGTACTAAAATGGCCCCCACAGTCACCAGATCTCAACCCAATAGAGCATCTTTGGGATGTGGTGGAACGGGAGCTTCGTGCCCTGGATGTCCATCCCACAAATCTCCATCAACTGCAAGATGCTATCCTATCAATATGGGCCAACATTTCTAAAGAATGCTTTCAGCACCTTGTTGAATCAATGCCACGTAGAATTAAGGCAGTTCTGAAGGCGAAAGGGGGTCAAACACAGTATTAGTATGGTGTTCCTAATAATCCTTTAGGTGAGTGTATATATATATATATATATATATATGTATAAGCTACTAATGCAATTCAATTAAATAATAAGATTACAGTTTTAAAAAGTTAAAAAGCATGTTTTAGAAAGTGTTAGGGACAAATATGAGGGTGGGTGCACAAATTATTTCACATGATTTTCTGTTTTGATCAATTTATTAATTTTAAACTATCAAATATGAATTGATAAATATAGTGTATTGAGATCAGAGATGGGGTCTGTAGTACAGTATTTGCTAATTTTAAGGCAAAGTTGGTATTAAAAACTGTATGTGCATTAACAACATTATAAGCCTATGACTCTGGTATGTCACGTTTGATTACTACACTCAAGGACTAATGTTGTTATGGCGTCAAAGACGTTGAATTTCTTTCCGTTCCTTACACAAACAAATTAAATGTCTTCAGTTGACTTGGAATATAGTGCACATGTCATTTAAATGACTTTTATGGTGCAATTTGGAGCTTGACAGACTGTCTATGCATGGAAAGAGCTGCATAAAGATTCTTAAAAAAAAAATCTGCTTTTGAAGTAGTATTGACAGATTTGAACTATTCCTTTAAATTCACATATAAGAACAAGGGGCTTTCCAGTTCTGCTCAAAATATCAAATATACCACCCCCTCTTTTAATTATTTAGAGCGTAGCTGCTCTTCCACAATATAAAACAACTGACAACATGACCATTCCGATCATGGAGGCAAACCTCACAACTGAATTTTCAATTCTCAAACACTTTCAATCATTGCCCGCTTGCCTCATGAGAAGGCAGCACATTTGCCCTCTTTTGACTCCGTAATCAATAGTGTAGCGGTATTGTAACAACAAACATTTCATCTTGCACTCTCAGCAGCAGAGCATGCCCAAGCAAAAAACTCTGTCACCCTACACACCTCGCATTGTATGACCCCTGACTCCTACATCAGACTAGCTTTGCTCCAGCTCTGACATATGCCAGTCCTCCAGGACATTTTGGAGCCTGAGGTACAAACTATGACAGGAAGGTGAGAAGGTGTGCAGCATTTCTTGACCCTGGCAATGCTAAAAGAAAAAGCCCTCTGACTGTGAGTACGAGCTTTTGTATTTTACATGAGGGCATTGTCCATATCCAGCTTGCTTTTGTCAGCTACTGTTGTCATTGAATGTCTGCTTTGTCCTTCTTGAATTGATGATGTGTCATGACAAAAGCCTGTTAGCACAGAGCAGACAGGTGGCTTTGCGCAGGTGTTAGATTGTGACAACAGTCTGCCTGAAACTTCGGGAGTCTCTCAAAAGAGCACACAAGAAACACACACAAACAGATTTGTCAGCTGGTTAGAGACACACTTGAGAAACAAATGAACAGCTATCAGAGAACAGAAGAGGCTCCTAAACGTTTGTTGAGAAAATACTGCATATTGGCTATTTCTTAAAACTAAAGTGTTTGGTTGTTTTATGTTAAAATCCTTTATCCTATCCAGTGGTGGTTCTAGCTTGTATGGCGCCCTGGGCGACACTTCCGAGATCCTATCCCAGCCTAAGGGGATAGTTTACCTGAAAAATGTAAATTCAGTCATCCTTCAATCACCCTCATGTTATTCCAAACCCTTATGACGTTTCTGTTTTCTGTGGAACTCAAAAGGAGGCAGAATGTTTCACAGTATTGCTTAGTGACCATTCACTTTCATGGCAACTTTATTTTATTTATTTTTTTCGTACAATGAGGCTAACATTCTGCCTTATATCTACCTTTCATGTTCCACAGAAGAAAATGAGTGATATGGGTTTGGATCAACATGAGGGTGAGAGAATTACATAATTTTCATTCTTTGGTGAATGACCCTTTTAATTTGCAGAGACAGATTGCCATTTGTTGGCTGAATAGTGTAAGCAGTGCAGCTTTGTGGCAATTTCAAAACATTGCTCTGTTTGAGGATCCTGACCAGCCAAATACTGCAACATTAGCTCAAACAATAGTGTGAGGTTGTCACGTCTTGATGTGATTTTAATCATGTTTTGTGTTTGTCTTTTATTTTGTAAAGTTTAGTTCCTGATTCATGTAATGTGGTTCCCCAGTCATGTGATCATCATGTTTCCCTCCATGTTTATGTGTCTTGTTTTCTATTCATATTCTTGTTATAAATTCTGTTATGTAATTGGTTCATGGTCATTGTCTTGTTATCTTGTTTATAGTTCGGTCTGTTCATTGGTTGATGTTTCCCATGTCCATGTCCATGTACTTAAGCCTCATGTTTCTTATTGTGTCTTGGTCAGGTATTGTGTTTTTAACTTTGTTGTTTTGTTTCAAGTCTAGTCAAGTCATGTTTACGTTTATGTTTTGTTTCATAATCTTACCTTATCATGTCAAGTTTAGTTTAGTCTAGTTCATGTTTAAATTTTGTTCACGTTTAGGATTAGGGTTTCTGAATGACACGTATGTAAATAAACTGCAATTGGGTTCTTCGTCTTCACGTCATCATCTTCATCATTTCCAGTGCCAGCACATCGTTACAGAATACCTGACCACATCAAAATGAACAAAGCAGATCTGCTAATCTGTCTGCGGCAAGGAGGACGTTCTATAGAGGACTACGTGGAGGACGTCTGCATCCTGGCAGATGAAGTGGGCTTCAATGAGATCTCAATGAGAACCTTCAGTCTTGCTTAATATATCGACTTTTCCCTGCGGATAAGTGGTTAAACTTTCACTGTGGGTGAGGTGGATAATGAGCCAGCATCCGCCGTCATGGCCGACGAGCCAGCGTCCCACGGCATGAGTGAGTGGAGTGGTGGTGGCGTAGTGGCTAAAGCACAGGGCTGGTAATCAGAAGGTCACAGGTTCTAACCCCATGGCCACCACCATTGTGTCCTTGAGCAAGGCACTTAACTCCAGGTTGCTCCGGGGGGATTGTCCCTGTAATAATTGCACTGTAAGTCGCTTTGGATAAAAGCGTCTGCCAAATGCATAAATGTAAACGTAAGTATTGCAGGGGTAAGCATTACTCACATTTTCTTGAGGAAATTTTAAACTATTGTCTATACGTATAACCACTTTTAAACGTTGTTTCACATTTATACTGTACATGTGGTCTACTCCAAAGTCAAATGCATTTTGAGCTTTAACCGCATCTTCACTGCATGACAGAGTTGCAGCATAATACGCATAAATTATAATGTAGTCGAGAATGAGGATCATTTTTACATCCTAATGATAATTATTTACATGGAACCTGAACTCCAAATTGTAAATATAAACTGCACAAATCATCTGGTTTCAGTCATACTTGTGTGCACGTCACTGCAAGTTTACATCATCCCTGTTAAACCTGCAGTGCCTGCTATCTCTCCTGACTGCCTCCAGAGGTTGCCATCTTCAGAGTACAAACTACATTTCCCATAATCCTACGCTCTGATTGATTACTCACCCACCTGTTTCACATTAATTAACTGTGTTTTGACTTCTGCCTGTTCATCATATTTCCCAGCCTGCTTGTGTGTTTTTTGTACTTATTGCCTCTTTACTGGATTACCCTCTGTCTCTCAGATTTACTTGGTTTGCCTTTCTGGGCTATTTTCCTGTGTACCGAAACCTTGTCTTTTTTTTATCCTTTTATTTAAAATTGTTGTACTGTTATACTTTTATTAAACTGCATATGGATCTTAACATTACTGCCTAGATATACTGGCTATATTGCAAAAGATTATGTTAATAAATAGGTTTGTAGTGCATTTTCAATGTGTTTTTAGCTGAGCTCAGTGTTTGGCACGTGGTGAAAAAAGCTTTTGTGCAGTAACAATTCTGCCACAAGCGCATCTAGGACGGGGCAGGGGCGGAGCTAGTGGGTTTCACACCCCGCAGACACTATTTGTGAAAAAGGCCAAAGGTGTGACAGATTTTGCTGCAGAGTTTTTTACATGTCAAATCCATTTCAAAGGGATAGTTCTCTTCATTTACACACCCTCATGCCATCCCAGATGTGTATCAATTTCTTTCATCTGCAGAACACAAATTCAGATTTTTAGATGTAGCCAGTGGGTTGCAAACAAACAACACAGGATACAAAAATTTTTTTTTAGGGTTATGTTTTGATGGCTGTTTAAAAAAAAACAAACAAACAAAAAACAGCGGTCGATGTGGCCGTATTGTATTTAAAAAATAAACAAAGAGAATACAAAATCTGAAATACGGTAAATAAATCCGGAAATGAAATATAGTAGAGGCTAATGTTAAATGAAAATGCAAACAGGGCATTAGTCTACCCACATGTTTCAGCATACGTTACCTTAATACATGCTTTTTTCAATCATTGCAATTTATGCATTTACTTGCTTAAATCACTCAAAGCAATTTATGCAATTTTAATCAGGCTTTAAGGACATGCACAACAGTTTAAAACAACACAATTCCCATAGTTTCACATATAAGACGTATTACACTTATTCACTAAAGGTCCTGGTTACTTTCGTAACCTCCGTTCCCTGATGGAGGGAACAAGACGTTGTGTCGATGTAGTGAGCCCCAAACACCTCAAATGGGAATTGGCGAGTGGAATTTGTATGCCACTCCCCCGGACATATAGGTACAAAAGGAGTTGGCTCGCAACCACTCATTCAGGTATAGTGCTGAGGAGCTGACACAAGGTTCCGGCCATTTCAGCCGGTAGTTCAGTGTTGTGGCAGGAGGGACACAATATGTCATTCCCACCATCAGGGAATGGAGGTTACGAATGTAACCAGGATGTTCCCTATCTGTTACCCACTCTATGTTGTGTCGATGTAGTGACACTAGGGGTCCCTATACAAAATGCCACATTTAGCTGAACTGTGTTAAGTGGAGTGGCGGTGCAAGACGTGCAGACCGTAGTGTGCCTTGTAGCCAGTGCACCCGGCCATCCCGTAACCTCCCCCAACACTCTTACGAGTATCGTACTGTTGTGCCTCATGATTCAAATACAAGACAAAGGCAGGCCTAACACAGTCATAAAGCCTGACTGAGGCCAACAAAGACACAGTCATAAATCTTACTGATAAAAACTGCACCAAAATCAAACAAAGGGAGTCCAAAACAGTCTACAAATCCCATGAAGCCTGGCTCACTTTACACCTAGGTGTGAAATTCTAAAGGATCAAATTCTAAACCCCTATTGGATGAGGTGCACGACAGAACCCCCTGCAGCCATGATGTCATAGGGAGTAGAAATAACTCTGAGATCCTTCTGGGCATTGCTTCCAGTGACTTTGCTTGCCGTGCATAGATGCAGCTCATTGCTGCTCTCAGGTGTAGCCTTGTTGCACAAGGAAGTAACGTACGACTTGAAACGTTGGCCATACAATCTCTATCTCAACGAACACAGGTACTCCTGCATGCAGAGCGAGGAAACATGAGAGTATTCCGGACAAAACTCCAGGCACATGTCGCTGACAGAGAATGCGTGCAGGTCCCCTAATCTCTTGATGGAAGTGAGTGCACTCTTCAAGGAGAGTGCCTTTAGCTCGACTGACTCCAGGGGATGGAATGGAGCTCCCCGTAGTGCGTAGATGGTGTGCCGCTATAGTGGCCACGTACATCTTAAAGGTGGAGGGGAACAGCTGCCTCTCTAGCCTCTCCTGTGGAAAGGAAAGCACTGACCAGACTGCGCATCTCTGGGGGGTCTTTGCGTTCTGTCGTGAGGAGTGTGAGGTCCGAGAACCTGGTCTGGGTGGGCCAGTAGGGTAGTACTAGGACGACTTTCTCCAGGCATCTGTGCAAGAAGGCTCGCTGGGGGGAACACAGTAGGCTCAGTGTGGGGCCAGCTGTCTGACAGCGTATCTGTGCCGAGGGGAGCCTTGGTCAAGGCATACTAGAGCGGGCAGTGGAAGGATTCCCGGGAAGCGAACCGGTCTACCTGCACTTGACCGAATCGACTCCAAATCAGCTGGACCACCTGAGGGTGGAGTCTCAACTCTCCCCAACAACTTGAGCCGCTGCTAGACTCCAGAGGAGGAGATGGTAGGTGAGTTGAGACATGCGATGAGAGTGCACCCCACCTTGTGCTTGCCTTTGATCAATGGCTGAAGCCTCCGCAGGGCGAGCAACACTGCCAGCAACTCGAGGCATTTGATTTGCCAACACAGTCGTGGGCCAGTCCAGGAACCGATGCTGTGTGCCCGTTGCACACGGCACCCCAGCCCGACTTGGAGGTGTCTGTCATGACGACAACTCACCTGGAGACTTGCTCAAGGGGAACCCCTGCTCGTAGAAATACCAGATCCATCCAAGGCTGAACAGACAGCACAAGTGTACCGCAACCACCTTATCCACCTGGGGAATCACAGAGTACCCTCTGGCAGCCCCACCGTCGAGGGTAGTGAGAGTGGAGTAGCCTTTAAATTGGTTCCGGGCAGTGAAAGGTGCCTACCACAACTTCGGGAGCTCATCGTGCACCTCCGGGAAGAAAGGAACCAGAGCGAGGTGTGGCCGTGAGCAGCGCTCTGAGCCCAGGGACCATTCATTGAGCTGTGAGGTTTCAGGGTGAAGTGGAGGGTTCCACCCTATCCCAATGCTCGAAGCCACCTGGGCAAGCATGGCCGCAAAGACACAGTCGATTCCTCAGCATCAGACTGGACAAGCCCACTTTCCGATGCTGCGATCGAGAGCTCATCCTCTTCGCGAGCCCCGAATGAGAATGTGAACTCGCCCCCAGTGCTAATTGCCGCAGCCTCATACCTGTTGCTAGAAGGGCCAAGGTGTGGGAGCCATTGGGGTGGCTTTCCCTCTGATGAAAGAAAGCCGCGACCACAACATTGCCATGGTCTTGTTCTCGCAATGAGAGACTGCGATCGTGGCCGTCAGAAGTGGAGAGATAACGACCGCAACCAGAAATTATGCATAGATGGAAAGGCATCTTTAAAAAGACTCATTGGTGCCACTCTTTTAGATAGGAAATATACTCTTTTAGCTGCTGAAGTGCCCAGTGGCATTCTCTGCACACCACCGATGAAAGAGTGGGATAAACCAATGGGCCAAAAATCCAACAGCTTTGGCTCTTCAGAAGTGAATGGATCGGCAGAGGAATTCCGCTTGCTGAACACAACCACTCGGCTTCGGAAAAAAATCTGAATGAGTGGTTGCGAGCCAGCTCATTTTATACCGTATGTCCAGGGGAGTGGCGTGCAAATTCAACAACAAAGTCGGGAGCTCTCTTGCCCAACGTATGTTATCACATTTCTAGCACGAGAGAGTGCCGGAAAGCAGGTATCCCAAACTCTTAAAGAGTCCACATCCAATTTATGACTAGAGTTAAATTACATTAAATTGAATCCACGTTAAATCCACTGGGCTACATAGAAGGATATTTCAGCTCTGTAGGTCCATACAATGCAAGTGAATGAGTTCCAAAATTTTGATGCTCCAAAAACCTTCAGATTTTTGGAGCTTCAAAATTTGGGCACCCATTCACTTGCATTGTAACCAAAAGAGCTGAAAAATGATTTTAAAAGTCTTAATTTGAGTTCAGCAGAAGAAAGTCACACATCTGGGTTTGCATAAGGGAGAGTAAATTATGAGAGAATTTTAAAATATTCCTTTAACCAAAGAATGGAGTTATTTCATTTCTGCTAGTGCCCATGGAAAGGAAAATCATAAATAAATAACACACACACACACACACACACACACACACACACACACACACACACACACACACACACACACACTGTGTTATTTTTCACCTCTTTAACTCTTCATGGTCAGCTTAAATGATAACCTTTATTTGGCTGTATACTGTTATACATGTAATTAAAACATATAGTATTAAATTCCATTGGAACAGTTCTTAACAATTCCAAGTAATTTTCACAAGGGGGTACTGTTGACACATTAACGGTGCTTGGTTGTGAAAGCTTGAATATGTCGATCAACTATCAATATGCTAAAGAGCTTAACAAATGTTCCAATTGCAAATGTTTGTGTAGAATCCAGTGTGTCTTTAAAGGCTGCTTGTTCCATCAGGTGTCTGATTTCACTTCAGTGGCAGAAATGCTCTGCTGAAATGCTTAAATTTAGAGGTTCGTTTTTATGTTACTCAGTTGGTGGTCTTGTGCCAGAGTGAAAAGGTGTTTATTATACTGACAAAATCTTTAAGGATAAAGAAACTTAGAGGATTGTCAACATAAAGCAAAGCGAGGGATGTGTGCAAATAACAAATATAAGCAACAGCGGCCAGGGATTCCTACAAATCTCCTTTGACATTTTGGTTTATGTACCACTGGGTCACTTAACATTTGCCATGAGTGGAACTTATTGACAAACGATAAAGATTTCTAAAGCATTGGTTTATTCAGGGTATTTGTCGACCTAGATGGAACTACACAGAGGACATGAACGATTGACTCCCCCTGGAACCCTGACTTTATTGTCATCAATAACAAAGGAAGGCAGGGGTGGGAACAACTGACTAATGTTGTACTAACTACTACTTATAAACTTTGAAAGGGTCATTGCTGTTGACAAGCTATTCAATATTCAAGTCACCATGGCCTTTACTTTTTGCTTTGCTTGCTTGAAAATGATGGCTAATATTATAATGTGAAAAATACAGTGCCTGGAGAAAACAAATGACTGGTAATTAATAAATAACCGAAGCTTTATTACAACTAATTGTATTGGGTGAATTTACTGAGTTTTATTAAGGCTCAGTGATGCTATATTATTTTTTATCACCAATGGATACTTAAATAATTTACTCTGGATGTTCAGAAATTTCATATTTTCAAAATAAGGGAGCTATTTTAAGATGTTTTACTTGAGGGGCACTGCCTGGGAGGGTTTCTCTTCAAAATGCGCTTAGTGTCAGATAAACCAGCTTGAATGGAAATAACTTGGATTTTAAGTCGTTGATTGAATTCTCACAATGCTCAAGCTGTCAGTCTCTGGCAAGGTTGGGAGGGTTCGTTTTGAAATGAATTGCACTACAGATTACAGAATTTATGCTGTAAAATGTAATTTGTAACATATTCCATTAGATTACTCAAGGTCAGTAATGTATTCTAAATACTTTGGATTACTACTTCAGCACTGGTGGATTTTTTACACTTGTTTTGACTATAAAAACTCTGACAGTATAGTAAGACAAAATACAATCTGAAAAACCTAAATATCTTATGCAGTGTTGTTTCAAAAACAAAATCAAACAAATAGATATTTTATCAGGAAAAAATGTAAAATAATTATCAAGAAAAAATGTTTGCCCTAATATCAAAGGTTTCATCCAACGTGAATTTTCTTGATAAAAAAATATGATCGTGCCTGGTAACATATGGATGCATTATTGCTAGAAATAGTATTTTAGCTTAGCGTAAAGCTAACAATTTACACAAGGTTTATTTTTATTTCTTCCACTCCAGACTGCTCGTATGAATGTAACACAAGAAAGTGTTTCACTGCTGTTCAAATGCACTTTGGATCACATCATTTATTATAAATGCTTTCCATCTGAAAGGACTAAATATTAAATGAAACAAATGACAAAAAATGCAAAGTAATCTCGTCAGTAATCAAAATAATTTTTGAATGTAACTGTATTGTAATTATCAATTATTTAAATTGTAACTGTAGTGGAATGCAGTTACTTATATTTTAAATACATAATCCTGTTATATGCATTCCATTACTCCCCAACCCTGGTCTCAGGCATCATTAAAGTTCTATTTACCCAAAGTAAATGGACAATCATCATGATTGGCCACAGTCTCCAGACATCAGAATTTATTAATCACCAAATGAATTGTAAAATAGATTTGGCATGGTGATATTTATGGCAATTAAAAAAATGTAATCTATTAAAAGTCTAGCATCAAACCTCATTACCGGTCATTAATATGCAATAAATGATCAGGGGCCTAATCAATCAAGGTCACAGCAGTCCCTGAAATCTATATGAGATATACAGTGTAGGGCTGAAAAGATTAGTTGACATTATCATCAACGTCGACAATAAAAAATTGTCGACAATAATCATTTAACGTAAAATGAGATCACATTAAACTGTAATGACGACTCGTGAGAGCTGCACTGCAGTTCGCGCAAGACTGAGGGGAGGAAGTATTACACTAATCACAGTCCAGATGCACTCTAAACATTCCAAACAGCTTCAGGTAATGTAGATCGCAAAGTATGAGGGAATTATAATGCAAAAATACCAAACAAGTAAATACAGAAGCACTCTCGTTATGGAATAAGAGGAGCTGGAGCTCTTTAAAGGAAACACCCAAGCGTTACATCTTAATTTAATGCGTTATAGCTTTATAAAAGTTAAAATAATACAAAAGCAGATCATGTAAATAACTATAAACTCCGAAACTGGCATTTCTCAGTGTGGTCAGTGCCTCTTCTATGAGTTGCGCAAATGTCCCGATCTAAGGGGGAGAGTCTGAAACTGCACACGGCTGATACATACTCTGTCGAGGGGACGCTCATCCCTCAAGCTTGGCTAGATTATAACGTGTTGGCTCGCAACTTATTGAATTATAATATGTCACTGTGCATTTCTTATTGTGAAGAAAATTGGCAATATGCAGCTTATTAATAAGAGAGAGTTTGTTTTTTTGTGAGTTAAAGATGGATTGAAGTGAACAGAATGGTGAGAGAGGTTGTCTTCACCCATTATACACTGCAACAAAATATGTTTTTGATTAGTTTTTGTTTTGGTTTGTTTTCCAATATAAATATGTAAAACTCTTTTAAAACAACGTACATTTTCTTTAGCAGCTATACTGCAGAAGAAAAAATAGTTATCTCAGAATGTTGAATATAATATTACAAATAAAAATATGTTAATATCTAAAAATCCTTTTAAAAAGATGCATTTACCTGAGAAGCAGCACAGAAGATTATTTACACTTGCTTTTAGAGAATAGATCTTGAATATAAGTATATTTTGTGTTTACTGCACTCACAGAAGTATAACCAAGTGAAAAAATTCATTTATATTTACATTCTCTTAAAGCAAGTTTAAATATCTTATATGTTGCTTCTCAAGTAAATGTATCTTGTTTTAAGGATTTTCAGATATTTTTAAATGGAAAACAAGTCAAAAACACTTGATAAAAATAGGATTTTTTGCAGTGAATTTCTTTACAGAATTAAACTTAATACAAAGTTTTTTCCCGTTAATTCAGTGAATGTCATTTAGAAATATTTTTAAAAGATGATTTTGTCCTCTTTATTGTTAGGAAGCATGTTTAATCCAACCCTTTAAGCCGGGACACAAGCAGAATAATCGGTTAAGAGCTAATGATTAATATTTGCAATAATTAGCAAATAGTTGAATAATCGTTCTAATAATCTTTAGATTTATTGATTATCAAAATAATCGTAAATTGCAACCCTAATACAGTGCTTTAGATCCAGCCTGATCACTTGAAATTTATTTGACCATGGCAATATTTTTGCAAACCAAATTTACGTACTTAATTACACATTTTGCTGCAGTTTTCTAGTTAATTGTCCAGTGAGGGGTGCCAAAAATAAGTGAAATTATGAAATCAGACAAGGTTTGTAAGGTAAATTTTAGGGTGCATTCCATTCTGAAGGGCTCATACCTATACCCTAATCCCTTCAGAGGGTTTACACTCAGTAATACGGAATGCACTTCAGCATCATCTATCCAAGCCAAAGGCGCCGCTGCCGCCATGGCACAAAGAATGATGCTAATGACCATCACCTGCAGCTAATCAGAAATGTTTATACATGATTTTGTCTTTCTATTAACTATTTTCAGAATGCAAACTGAAAAGAAATGCTTTAAAACTTTTAAACTTAATAAAGAAATTTAAGCTTCATGTCTAAATATTTGTTTTATTTATTTAAAAAAGAAATTAACCCAAAAAATATAAATATGTTATATACTCATTTTATATAAATACAGTTTATGTTCAATTATTCAAAAAATTAAATGTCACTGTGTACATTTCTTTTAATTTCAACTCCTTTATTAGAATAATAGATCAAGCGAATTTACAGGAAAATACAAGCAAAAGCCAGTTTCAAACTGAAAGCCAGGGGGTTTCATTATAATAATTATTTCATCAACTTTCATTATAATAATTAAAAGCCTTTATAACCACAGATTTTTGTTTATAGAACCATTGTGTGTTTAGAGGTGCAGCTGGTTTAATTTACAACAAACCTGCAGATTTATGACGTATGGTCAGGTTCCAGTCCGTTTGGCAGCAAAGTGTCCATCAGTTGAACCCTAAAGAAATGCCCCTTTTGCAATGCCTTTCGAAGCAGTTTTTTATGAGCTCTTCGGTTTGGAATGACCCTTCAACATGGCAGCCATGATCCTTCCCCCTTCGAAGTGCCCCTCAGAGGCAGATTTATCCCTTTTGGAATGCTGGGCAAGATGAATGTTTTAATGATTAAAATGTACTTCCCTAACCCAAAACTTTAGCCTAAACCTAACCAGTTGTGTCCTTAAAGATAAATGAGAAATGAACAAAACAGACATCATTACCCTTAACCACGCAGAAACCTTATGTTTTAAAGGCAAACTCGACATGAAAAGCATTTTTTTTTCTGGCCTTCCACATAATTTTATTTTGCTTCTATGCCACTTTCGTTTTACCTCACTTTCATTTCGAGCGTCCTTGGCTGGGCTCAAACCGCGGTCTTCTGAATTCTGAGCCCAACACTTTCAGATGAGCTACAGCACAAGCTAATCATGATGGAATAATAATATTGCATTAGAGTAAAAGTGTTTTGATATCATAACATAGTGTTCATGAAGTCATAATCAGCCATTGTACTGAGGAGCCGAGAATAAGGTACGGCCAATCACAGTGGTAGGTCTAGTGTTGTGGCAAGGGGGACACAATGTCTCATTCCCTCCATCAGGGAATGGAGGTTACAACGAGAACAGATCCAACAGCAGTGCTTCGCCAACAGAGGTGAGAGGAACAGTAGTGAGACTCAACTTGCTGCTGCACAACCGCTCGACTCTGACAGAAATAAATCTGACAGACAGACGTACACTCGCTTCCCTTTATACCCGTATGTCGGTACATGCAAATTCTGTCTGCCAATCACTCATTGGCCTTTTCTCAAGTTCAGAGGTACACAAGGCTCTCAAGAAAGACCCCTTGTGTCACTACATTCGACACAACGTCGAGTGAGTGACAGAAGGGGAACGTACATTTTATGCAACTAGGTTCTGTAGATCAATGATTCTCAACTGCAAGAGATTCAACTAAACCATAATTTGTTTATCATAAAAAATAAAGCAAAAATATGATTAAAATTAAACATTGAAATGTATTTATATTGAACTGTTTCAGCACAACAATATGCAAAATTATTACCATGGAACTGGCTGAAAAGGAAGATTTCTTTAGTTTTACAATGTTTTTATGGTTTAGAAGTTTTATTTCTAAACATCTCTTGAATTTCAATAGGTTCATGCTCTCGGCATCTAGTAAATCACCCATCAAAACACATTGTGAACCTGTGTTTAAAGTTGTCTGGGTTGCATTGTGATTTACTTTATATCGTTTCTGTTTTTAAGGGATTGTTCACCCAACAAGGATCAATCTTTCATAATTTACTCATTTTCTTTTCTGTAGAAAAGCATTTTGAAGGATGTAAGATGTTGTTTTTGTCCATACAATGTATGTCACTGGGGTCCAAAATTGTCAAGCTCCAAAATGGACATAAAGACACTGTAAATGTAATTCATATGACTTGAGTAGTTAAATCCAAAATGTAAAAATACCAAATAGAACTGTGCTTGTCAGGGCACTGCACTGCAACTTTAAAGGGATAACTTCGACAATTTCGGGTGAATTCTGAAGAAGTCCTTATTCACTATAAATCTTGACATCCTACCAGATTGGAACAAAGTCCAGGCTTCAAGACAGCGATTCATTGACACTGCATGCGGTTTCCAGATATTCCATACATCACTTTAAGGGGGTTAAAGGGAAAGGAGGAGGTGAGAACCAGCTTAACAATGTAAACAATATTTAATTAAATAACTGTCTGCCGGCTGGTCATCCCCGCCTACCTCGACCTGGGAGGAGACATGAGGGAAAGGTGAGGGAAAGGCAAAGACAGAGCGAGAGGGAAGAGAGAGAGAAGAAGCTCACTCACCAGTTCTATGATGTGCCATCGCGTGGTCCCTAATCACTCCTCCATTCTCTCAGGTGGACGACAGCCACTCCTCCCGGGCAGACCGGAGTCAAACCTCCGACCCCCAGAGGACAGAACGCCCCTTTGCTTTTCTGGTGGCACATGATAATATTTATAATAAATATTACTATGTACAAAAAAAAAACGTATAAAAAAATCACATCTATCACAACAAGGCCAATTTCATGCACTAAGAAAATAAATCGGGTCAGTTTTGATTTTAAGTCAACTTTAAGTATTTTAAGCAAACTGTAAATGTTAGCATATACCTAATTTAGCTAGCTGCTATCAAGTGACAGATGAATTTGCAGCAAAATACTAAAGAGTAAGCTTTGTCACCAAGTACAAAAGATATGGGAAGCAGTTTCTCCTCCCATCATTACTATGCACATTACTATGGTTAGCTCCATTTTATTATTTGCATTTAGTATTGTCTTTGCCCTGCTGTCCAATCAGAACAGACCTGCACCCACTTTTTGAATTGTGACCCTCCAGTTGAGAACCACTGCTGTTGATTTTCCTTAAATCAGGTGATGTTGTTAGGTACAGTACAGATGCTTCAATGTGTCACTGTATATCAGCGTTTCACCTCAGGTGCAGATCTGAATGCCACACCACAACATTTAAAGCATTAAAGCTTATTTATTCCTAAGAATTTGGGATAATTCAGCATTTATAAAATAGTTTCCTGATACAGGACAATATTTTAGAAGGAATTATTGAGTGATTAAGCTGTATCCACAGGCACTGGTGAACTTCAGTAACTAACTATAATGCGATATTTCAATGGACAGAAAGCAAAATGTAGTTGCTTCTCCAGGCAATATAGCTGCCTAACACTAAATTATTATACATTAATTAAAAGTGAAGACTTGGGAGAAACAGTCAAACAGACAATGTGAATCCCCAGAGACATCCAATTGGCTTTAGAATGCCACATTTATTATCATAATTAAAATAGACCTTTCCTGTGAATCACATAAGGTCAAACTAAGCTCAGGGCGGATACATTTTGAATTGGAAATTCATTTATTAATCATATTTCTCTCTTTGTGGGGTTTAAATCTGAAGCTCTTTCTTGTTTTGACATTGATGGCATACTGAACTCTCTTGTCCTTGTGGTACAGTTTTGGTCAGAGCAGTGTAGGACTTTTGATTAACTGACACAAATGACAACTTCCAGTCTTAGCTCTGACTCACTAGTGCACTGTTCCTCTGTAACATTTCACATTCCGGTGAGGGCTGAGTCCAGAATTCATGTATTTTACATCACAGCTTGTGGCGCTGCAGCCCTTATAAATATCTGACAATTACTGATGTGCTTCTCTATTTCCCTCAGCTGAAAAGGCACATAATCCTATTTCATGATGACTACACAGTTTTTTGCCACCTTCAGCTTTCCCACTGTTAGGTGGCTAAAAAAACTAGCAAAATTTCTAGAGCCTTGCGTCTACAGCGCAATGCAGATTGCCTGTATATTGATGAATTGCTCTAATCTAGCGGATGAGGGTAAAGCAGCAATAATTAGTGTTGGACTTCAGCCTCCTTATGTAGGTTCAGCCAGGTAGAGATGAGAGCCTTCACTTGCTGTCTTATCTGTCCATCCAACCAAGACCAGGGGCAGAGGGTGGCTTGTAATAGTGCAACAATGTTGGTAGGCAATTGCCTGCTTATTAAGGGAGTGCTGGAGTGGAACATAACATTTTCAGTTTCAATTAAATCTCCTAGTGCATATATAATGAATTTTAAGACCTTAAGGTGCAACAAGCCTTTTGTATTCACAAGAGGCTGATATTAGCTTCCATGTGTGATGGTTCATCAGAGCCATAGGTCTAGAGTCAGAACACTTAATATGGTGGCATGCACATCATATATGTTGTCTGAACTGAGAATGTTCCTTCATTTTCTGACCTGGCTGAAAGTCAAGTATACTGCACATAGCAGGGTATAAGAAACAGTATTTTTTCATTCCAGTTCTAGTGTTCCGCAGCATCCTTTCCAACTGTTAACCCATTAGAATTAAATAAAAGATTGGTTTATAATGTTCTTTTGAAATCGAAAGAACTCTGTGCTAAGGGTGGGTGATATATCAGTTGCAGTGTTGCCAGACCTGGCAAAAGAAACAAGTTCAAAATAAGTGACTTGCCTTATTAATAAGTGAATATGGAGGAATTCTCAGCATAGAAATTATAACAACCATAGTATACAGTAGCATATATAAAATAGCTGTTTTTTTAATATTAAATATATCCCGAAAACTGTTAAAAATATTTCAAATATATATCTAGCCATCTAAAATCAAGTAATAGCCTAAATATCTATCTCCTGTATACACACATACACACTGCATGGGCACGTTTGGAATTATCGTCATATAATGCGGGACAAATCGTTTTAATAATTAAAACATATTTAATTATTTTATTTTAATTATTGGTTTTAATAACATATCTGCTTTTCAGTCAAAAGCATCATATTTAAAATTATTCAGTGAAAACTCTGTAACAACTGAGAAATTTACCTTTTACCTCTATTTTTTCCCTTGCAAATGGATTAATCATGCATGTATGTGTAGTAATTTTATATAGTTGTTAAAAAGGTCTTCAGGATGTCACATCCACAATGTGCAGTAAGGCAAATAAATGTGTGTGCAGTGGTTTCCTTCAGGATCAAAGCACATTCTTATCTTGTTCTACTTGTGGGCTACAGGAACTGGTGTAGTTTCCGAAAATGTATGTGATGAACCGTTTAGTCTTTTCTAAGGTTTAGGCCTTTTGTGTCAGGAAACTCGCATCTGAAATAGTGATGGTTCGTTTGCGAACGAGTCGGTTCTTGTAGGTGAACTTTGGGAGTTGGCTCGCATATCAGAATCTATTTATAAAAAAGAAATAAAAAAATAAGATATGAATAATCAAAAGATTTAAAAATAAAGAAAAAAGAAATAAAATAATATAGGCCTAAATGCTCAAGCCCACACATTCATTCTGACTGTCTGCTCAGACTAAAAGCCTAACCTGTTGTTCCTGTCAATCAGACACGCAGTGTCAACCAAAGATGCATGAGGGAGGGCAGAGCCAACTTATTATGTTGTTCAGATTGTATTTGTTTTGAATTGTTACATTTATATGCACTTTGTTTATATACATTGAAAAGTTTTACTTTAAATGCACATGTGAATTGCTGCCGTTTTGCAAATTGTTATTTTTCTTTGATATGGTGCAATATTCTATACATACATGCATACTACGCAGTTTGCGTAGGGCACCATCTCCCTAGGGGGGCACCATCTTACCCTAGGATGGCACCAGAAAGTCCACCGTTTGCCCTTACATGCTTGCTATACGTTATTGACGTACCCGAAAGCAGTTGAGGAACACAGACGATTGCTTCACACTCATATCAAGCATAGGGCGTAGAAGAAGAATAGGCAGCTGAAAATAAAGATAAACATTGCATACTTCATTGTGAAAGAAGAAGAACCTTTCGTCAAATTTGGGCGGCTTATCACTCCACCACAAAATCTTTACATAAATCCCACATACGACAATGATGTAAGATGTGCAGAGATGATCGGTCAAATTGCTGACATAATGAGAGATCGCTGGCTGACCTCTAAGTATGCCAGACAGTCAACATACAAAAGCAGCTGGACAACTGATAACCTCTGATTCTAGTAGGCATGGGTCAATGTGTGATTTCGGTGGTATGTGCTGTTCCACAGATGTGTGTCCCTTAGTAGATGCACACACACTTTTACACGCTGTATAAATATGTATGTAATAAATTGTTTCTATTACATACATGCTGTATTACATTTTTCATTGTGCTCCTAAATTTCTTTGTGTGCTCCTACATTTTTTTCATTTAGGAGCGCATGTACTCCTTGGGAAAAAATTTAGCGTAGAGCCCTGATGTTCCATTGAGTTCTGTCACCATGAAAAATTCCTTGTGTATGTAAGCATACTTGGCAATAAAGCTCATTCTTATTCTTTTTGCTCGTCGCGTCACCAAACAACAATGTTCTAAGCATGTGAAACGCAGTGGGTCATGTGATTTCAACATGATGAAAAACATTGAATGGGGTGACCCGCACCATGTAGAATATAACACTTTTTATAGAAAAATATTATGAGTACAGTCTTCATCTCATGTGAGCGTACACCATTTGGATCAAACTTCACAAAAACACAATTCATTCGTTAATGTGTACAGTTTTTAAATTGGCTCCAAACTACTGAATGCACCTTTAATAATACATGTATTTTGTTGTTAAACTGCTCTTTGGAACAGTTTCTTTACAGTAAAATGTAAACATAAAAGTAGTATATATGACATGTGTGCTGTATTCCAAGTCTTCTGAAGACATACGATAGCTTATGTGTGATAAAAATACCAGATTTAAGCAAACATAAAAGTAGTATTTATTACATGTGTTCTGTATTCCAAGTCTTCTGAAGACATACAATAGCTTATGTGTGATAAAAAATACCTAACTTTAAGCAGCAATCCACAGACGATCTTGGATCAGGAGGAGGGATACGCTGTAGTGGAGTTCTCGCTGCTACCATCCACCCCAACGGAGCAGCCACGGCCGTCTTCCAGGGGACGGAGGAGCTCGGCCAACTGAAAGTGGAGGAATTGATCGCCAACCGCGAGGGGAGAAGGGGCTCCTAGCCGACCACCTGGAACGGTTAGGGCCGCTGCCAGGGGAAGAAGAGACCCCTACCAGCCGCTGAAACGTGGCGGGGTCTGAGACCTCTGTCCGCAAGTAGGGAGGGGCTCACTGCCGACTGCCTGGAGTGGGAGAACTGCTGCCAGGGGCAGAGGAGACCCCTTCTGTTCCCCGAGAACGCAGCGAGGCGTTCCGTCCGCCAGGGGCTGGAGGACTGCCCCCTATCCGCCCGGGGAGAAACGGCTCTCGTCCACTTCATGGTGGAAGACAAAAATAATTAAAATAGGGGGTACTTCCTTTAACAGTGTAGTCCTCTCCCGGCAGACGGGGCTTAGGGCACGCCCTCCCCCAGGGAAAGGGGGGTAAGGATGTACATCATGCCGGGGGCTCCCGGCCTGAGAGAAAGTGACAAGGCGGAGGGCGGGGCTGGGTTGTGATTCTACACACCTGGTCCCTTATCAGGCTTATCAAGCCTCCGAGAGGGATAAAGGCCAACTTCGGACGTTGGTGCGAGAGAGAGAGGATGTTTATGGGCAGCTGACCATCGTGTGTTGATGTTTGTGTCTTTACCAAGTTTACCATTAAAATATAATTTATATTGTCAAGCCGGTTCTCGCCTCCTCCTTTCCACTGGTCCCTTTACAGGAAGATTATCAGCAAATAAGGACTTTTTGAATTTTGTTCTGTTCATCACAATGATAAGCTATTGTATAACTATAGAATATCTGTGTTTATGTATACACAAATATAGTGAATGAGTCATATGGACTACCGGTGCATTGTTGGTGGGTTTGTGTGCGCGTGCGTACGCGCGTACGTGCGTGCATGCGTGTCCTTTATGGAGCTTGACAAACGTGACCACTAACTGTCATTGTATGGACTTGCGTGAAGATTCATCAAGTAGCTCCTTTTGTTTTCCACAAGCAACATGAGGGTGAGTAAATAATTACATAATTTGTTAACGATTCCTTTAAAACTTACATTGAAAGTTTTTCCTGATACTACCAGTCTAGTTTTTAGAAATAAATGGACACTTAATTTTAGCCATGTTGTAATCTATTAAACAAATGTATTTATGTGTATTTTCTCATCTGAGAATCTTCTTCATCACAGGCTCATTGAATTGGGACATCACTGCAGCGGGAGACTAGAAAGTGTTTCACAATGAATTATTTGTTTTAGGAAGTCAAATGTAGCTGATAGAACGTTGTGTCTTGCTTGCTTAACATAATTGCCATTATGTGAACTATGGATCTGAAAAATAAGATTATGTTAATTCTGACAATGAAGGAAAGCAACCTTAAGAGCTAACACTGCATGGAACAATAGCCTGGTAATACTTCATTACAGAGTTGGAAAGCATTTTTTGTGCAACAATAGATTTTACCTCAGGCTTTAAATTGTTTTGGCACTGTTTTTCAGGAAAGAAGACTGCAGAAATTCATTATTTGCATGTAAAAGAGAATTGGTTAGAGCTGTAGATATTCCATGTCTTGTAATTCACAAAAAAAAAAAAAAAACAGTAATGCTTACAATGCACATTCATCTTACGTGCAATAAAAAATTGTGTACTTATTCATATCTTGTTGCCATTCTCACTGATTTGTGATTTAAATGAAATTCATCAATGGATTATGCTTTAATCTAAGTTTGCATAGTCATATATTAAAGTAAGGATAAGCCATTAGAAGCTGTGCTTTGTAGTTATATTTTACCATAGGTAACGGTTGTTGTTAGGCACACAAAGCGGAGTGTTACCTTTTACCTGTGGTAAAATCACTGTAACCCATAGAGTGGATTCAGAGAATTTCAGACTGATCTCACAGTGAAATCGGACAAAGTGAGTTCACTTTTCTTTGACTAAAATTGGTCTGTGCTTACCGAGAATGGAAACACTCAGTGGCCTAAGCGGTGAGTGTTGTTGGGTGAGTGAGCACCTGCGAGCTCTATTTTCCAGGTATAATGTCCACAGAGGGGCTCCAAAAGCAAGTTTTGAAGCATGTTGTTTTCAGCTGTACAGACTGTAATACAGTGAAAAGGAATGCATGTTTTATAAACTGAAACCCCCAACCCAAACCCCAAACCTAAACCTAACCATTTGTGGAGTAAAAATGTAATGTTAGATGGGGAAATGCAATCTCCAAATTGTGCTTATCACTGATTATGTACAGTAGACGCAATAACTTCCTGTTTTCAATGCGGGATCCAAACCTGGGTCTCCCAAGCTGCTGATGCAACAAGCTTCCAGTTGTGCCACCATGGAAGATGCACTGGGGCACACTGGAATCACATTGGAGCCGATGCAAAAACATCTAATAGGAGACGGTTCTTGTCAGTGAGTCGGCATAATGTGGCCGATCCTGGGGTACTGGAATACCAACAAGCAGATACAAGACACCAATGTTCAGAAAAGGAAATGCATTATTGATAATTATTGGAATAAACAATTCTTGACAGATAATTGAGTATCCTAATTGTATACGATTTTTTGTTGCCAAGCAAGGTGCATTTATAGAATGTTCATTCTCAGGTGTGAGTTTGTAGTCATTTTTACAATTGCTTTGAATGCAGCTCAGTCAGTCAGTATTGAGAGTCTGAACTATCTGTTTTAAATGATAATTCAGTTTGGTTTTCCCCTTAGTAAATGACCAATGATGCTTTTGACACTGGAATGATGTCCAAAATGGGAAAACAAAAACATTGTTCAAGACCATAAAACATAGATGTCTGCATAAAATTGTATGGACTCATGCAAGTCTATAATGTACTATTTAAAACCAGGGGTCGGATTCACAAAAATATTTTTATGAAAATAATTAAGAAAGTTCTTAGGATAAATGATAAAGTTTGTAAAAATGTTCCAAAGTGCAGTTCTTGAAAAATTCTTAATAAGTTCTCAAATATTTTCTTAAGAACATCTTAATATTTTCTTATGAATAAAAAGACATTGTTTGATCAGCCTGCTCATGGGCTTGCCTTGTCTAATAGCCTACAACAAATTCAATATTTCAACACTGTTAATGATTAATTTATCTATTAACATTTTTTTTTTATTATTTTTTTTAAGTAGCAAGCACCTCGCAGTATTCTTTTTTAATATACAGACCATGAAATGTGTTAGTTTAACAACACTGCCCATCATAGGAGAATTTACTTGCAGCTACCTATTTGATAACTTTTAATTTGACATTGGGGAAAAAGAGCTGGATGTTCTACACCATAAAATCAGGCTCAAATGCAAGGCCCCATACCTATGCAGAGCGCTTGTGCTCACAAGTGTAAAACAGATCATGAAACACTAGCAGTGAACTTCATGGCCTTCATCTGCCACAACATTAATGTTGAAGCACAGATGCAAAAGAAATGTGATAGAATCAAGTCCATAGTGGAGGCGGCATGAAGATTCCTAGATATGAGAGATGTAAAAGCAGATCCGATTCATGCATAGTTGACAACAACTGAAGTTGGAGGAAATGTACAGGCTGAGTGTTAAAACTTTAATTATGGTACTACACATATTACAGTGGAATGCGAGAAGCCTCATAGCTAATGGTCAAGAATTAAATATATATATATATATATATATATATATATATATATATATATATATATATATATATATATATATCAATTACAAGTAAATCCAGATGTAGTATGTGTTCAAGAAACCTGGTTACAACCCGATTTAGATTATGTAATCCCAGGATTCATTTCTATAAGACATGACAGAGCTAACAATCAAAATGGTGGAGGATGTGCTTCTTTTCTCAAAGATGAGTTGGCCTACAGGGTGGTTCCCTCCCGTCAGGATATGTATAGTAGCTGAAATTTGCAGCCCAGGGAAAGAATGAAATATTCAATTAATCAATGTGTTCAATTCATGTAGAAAGCTAACCACTGACATGTTCATGGAAATAGCAGATACAGTATATAGAAAGTAAATTTGGTGTAGAGATTTTAATGCTCACAGTAACTTATGGGGTGGCGATCACACAGACAATAATGGGAATATAGTAGAAGAAATGTTGGAGGACAGATCATTGTCAGTACAGTATCATGCTTGGATCTTACAAATGAATGCCTGCGAATGGTATATCAAGTATGATACAACAGTAGGAAGTGATCATTTCCCAGTACTCACTATAGTAATACAAACGTGTATATACAAAAACGGAGTACATTCACCATATGGTGCTTTGATAAGGCTGACTGGGAAAATGTAGGATATGTTGTGAGGAGTCAGCACACTTGGTAACACTAGAATAAAGCATAGAGGAGTACACGATGCAAGTTACAGAACATATTCTGGAGTGGTGGTGGCGGAGTGGGCAAAAGCACTGAACTGGTAAGCAGAAGGTTGTAGGTTCGATCCCTACAACCACCACCATTGTGTCCTTGAGCAAGGCACTTAACTCCAGGTTGCTCGGGGGGCATTGTCCCTGTAATAAGGGCACTGTAAGTCGCTTTGGATAAAAGCATCTGCCAAATGCATAAATGTAAATGTAAATATTCTAAATGCCTAAAGAACAATGCAGGATAGGAATAAAGTGGTGCCTTGGTGGAATGAGGAATGCAGCAGAGCTATAAAAGAATGAAACAAGGCATTCAAAGCATTGAGGAAAAACATCTCACAAGAGAAACGTCTAGGTTACGGATGTAACCTCTGTTCCCTGATGGAGGGAATGAGACGTTGTGTTGAAGAAGCGACACTAGAGGTCTCTCTAGCGCCAAATATGCCTCTGATCTATGAAAAAATACCCCGCCCCCAGACATACAGGTATAAAAGCGAGCCAATACGTCGAGTTCATTCAGGAATTTTCTGAGGAGTCGGAAATGGTCCAGCCACTACAGTGGCTCGGCTCAGCAATGTGGCTGGGAGGATACAACGACTCGTTCCCTCCATCAGGGAACAGAGGTTACATCCGAACCTAAACATTCCCCGTCTGTCTCTCACTTCAACGTTGTGTCGAAGAAGCGACACTAGGGTTCCAATTCAAATCACGCCATGCGCTAAGCAGTGTACGTGTAATGCTGACACAAGAGCGGGCAGGTTTCCTACGTGCAAAGGTGACCAGTTGTGTCAGACTGCACGTACCCTTCCCCAATGTCCCATAAAAAGTAGTCGGAATCCTTTTGGTTACCCTAAGAGGGGGAACAAGGTGACGCTTTCCAATCTGGGAGCCTAGCCGGGCCTCTTTTCTCTCTGTTTCCCGCATAGAGCCAAATGGCTGGGGCCCTTACATGCATCATGGGAAGGGGGCCTTATCCAGTTGGAAAAAGACCATGCAGAGACCACACCTGCCCAGGAACGGGGAGGTAAGTGGCGAAATACATCACATTGGCCACTCAGGTCACATGTGGAAAAAATGGCGCAGTGGTAGATCCAGCCTCAAGGATAAGGCCCGGTTGAAAACTCTCAAGTCCAAGATCGGTCATAAGCCTCCGCCTTTCTTGGGTACGATGAAGTAAGGGCTGTAGAAACCCTTCTTCATCTCGGTTGGAGGGACAGGCTCTATCGCGTCTTTGAGCAGAAAATTATCGATTTCCACTCGCAGGGATTTGGCATGTTCGCGTGTACTGTGGAGAAGCGGACGCCCATGAAGGGGGGCGGGGGCCTGGCAAACAGAATTGCGGAACTGAGTCGAATGGTCTGGGCCAGCCAGCTTGACAGGTTGGGAAGGGAAATCCACGCATCCAAGCTCCGTGCTAGGGGCACGATTATTTTTGATGTATCCGGCGGGGCGGAGCAGCGGGGTGGAGCAGGTAGTATGGCATCGGGAGGCGCGGATGTGTCCCGAGGCTTTAGTGCTGAGAAAAGACTCAAAGCACTTACCTTGCTCCGCACTCCCGGCAGGGGGCAGGTTCGTGACTGAGGAGGAAGTCATGTAGCAGCGTCCCCTATACTCGTCAGAACCGGCTGGCCGGGGAACAGTCGTGGGGCTGAGGGCGGAGGGTCCATGTCAAGCGTGCCGGGACTGTTGAGGTGTGGCGGCAGAGTGCTGTGAGAACGGCATTTGCGGGCCAGGTGACCCAGAGACAAAGGAAATAGCTTTTTAACTGAGAATGTGGGGCAAATGAAACAAATCCAACAAAAGATTCTCCTCCCGGCCCTCCACCGAGGGACGGAGCAGTCTACTTACCTGCTCCGGAGCTAAAGTCTTGATCCCTGGGTCGATCGTCTCAGGAGCACCTGGGAGTCTTGTGGGTCCTCGAGGGGGTCCGTGACACAGGGGCCGTCGACTTCCTGCGTGGTGCTCGACGCGTGGGCTGAGGTGGAGTCCTCGACGGTGTCGCCGAAGAGACCGAACTGGGAGACAAGGGCATTGAGGAAGAGCACTTTGTCGGCCTCACGCATCTCGATCTAGTTCAGCCACAAATGACGTTCCTGGACCACGAGTGTGGCCATCGCCTGCCTGAGTGACTGCCCTGTGACTTTCGTGTCTCTGAGAGCGAGGTTGGTCACTGAGCGCAGTTCCTGCAGCATGTCGGGATCAGGGCTACCCCCATGCAGATCTTTGAGTGCCTTGGCCTGGTGGACTTGCAGGAGGGCCATGGCATGCAGGGCGGAAGTGGCCGTCAGTGCCGACGTTGTCCTACAGGCCTTGGAGGGAAGTATAGGGCGACCCCGCCAGGTGATAGGGTTTTCGGGGCATAGGTGGAGCGCAACAGCCCTATCCATCTGAGGAATCAGCATGTACCTGTTGGCCGCTCCTCCGTCGAGGGTAGCGAGAGCAGATGAGCGAATGGCTTTGTGATGTGTGGAGAGGGGTGCCCTCCATGCAGATGTCAGCTCATCATGTACTTTCGGGAAACACGGGACCGGGGGGAGCGCGGCTGTGAGTGGCGCAGAGCCCCCAGGAACCGGTCATCCAACCGCGATGGCTTTGCGGAGGATGGAGGGTTCCAGCCCCATGCTGGCGGCGACCCAGGCAAGCATATCGGACATCTGCACATCAGCCTAGCATGCAGGCCCAAAGGTGGCAGCCCAGGGGAGACCTCAGCGTCAGACGGCGCGCTCTCTGATGCAGCGGCGAGCTCATCCATCTCGAGCTCTAGAGGATAGGCAGGCTGGCTGTGAGGCAAGCAGCTGTTACCTTGAGCACAGATGGGAGACAACGAACGTGCCGGGGGGCGGGTGGTCCGAGGGGGCGTACCTGGCAGAGCTGCTCCCGCTGCCGTCCCCAGATCACCTCCATCGCCAGCCGCACCGTCCTCAATCCCGTGGGAAGAAGGAGCAATGTGGGGGGCAGCTGGAGTGGCGTGCTTTCTGTTGAAAGCGAGCCACGACCGCAACGTTGCCATGATCATGCTCTCGCAGTGAGAACATGAACCATCCACAAATGCTGCCTCTGTGTGACCTTTTTTCATAGATCAGAGGCATTTTCGGCGCTCAAGAGAGACCCCTAGTGTCACTTCTTCGACACAACGTCGAAGTGAGCGACAGATGGGGAACTTATAGATTTTCAAAGGAAAAGGGCAATGGCTTTTAGAAGAGATAAATATACAAAAAAGAGGACATGGAGATAATTTTGTTCCACCATTGGAAGAGGAATAGTTAGGATATGTCTGGTCCATGTTCAAGCAAATGAGTGGGGAAAGGAAATAAGTTAAAATTGATGGAGAGAGGCTGGCAGTGTCAGACAAAGAAAAGGCGGATTTGTTTAATAGGATATTTGCTGCGGTACATAGTGTAGAGCACCATGATGAAATCCAGAGACAGCAGAAAGACAGTGTAATCAGAGAGAATATGAATGTGTGTGAGAAGAGAGAGGATGATATGTCAACTCTAGATGAGAACTTTACAATGTCGGAATTCAAAATAGCTCTGACATTAATATACAGCCCCAGGACAAGAACAGACTTTGACAATAGTCAAGAAAATGTTATGTCATATTCTGACAACTACCAGTGGAAACATTAAAGCTAGTGCTGAGATTTGTTTATACAATCTGGAGGGATGGAGTTATGCCAAACTGTTGGAAAAAGGCAGTAATAATACCATTTAAAAAGCCAGAGAAAAATCCTGCTAATCCTGGTAGCTATAGGCCAATAGCTTTGGCATCACATATATGCAAATGGATGGAGAAAATAATAGTACATAGGCTATCGCATGAACTGGAACTGGGAGAGCTATTAAGTCATTTTCAGTTCGGATTTCGAAAATAAAGTTCCACAAAACATTCTTTAGTTAGAGTAAGTAATGAGGTGGAAAAGACAATGAAAATGAAAGAGTTCATGGAAATAGTATATTTTGACATTGAAAAGGCATATGATTCTATTTGGAGGGAAGGGTTACTTATCAAATTTAATAAAATGGGTATTGAAGGAAGGATGTACAATTGGATAATGGACTTTCTAACAGGAAGAAAAATAAGAGTCATGGTTGGTGCCCTATCTAAGGAATTTGAAATAGATAATGATATCCCCCAGGGAAGTGTAATCAGCCCTGTATTGTATAACTTTACAAATTTAGATGGATGCATCAAATCGGCAATATATACAGGTGATGGGGCCATATGAGGGGAAGAAATGTGATATATGTGTTAGAACATTTAAGGAAAGCAATAGAGAAAGTTGAGAAGTGGTCATATTAGTGGGGGTTCAAGCTTTTAGCAAGCAAGTTTTGTTACATGATGTTTGCAAATAAGCGCAAGGTAGGTGCTGAGAAGCTAACAATATATGATCAGCTGATGGAGAGGGTGTCTGACTTTAAGTACCTAGGGCTATGGACAGATAATAATTATACACTGGTGTCTAAAAGTTTGGAGTAATGTAAAGATTTTGCTCTTATGGAAAGAAATTGCTACTTTTATTCACCAAAGTGGCATCGAAATGACCACAATGTATAGTCAGGACATTAATAATGTGAAAAAGTACTATCACAATTTGAAAATAAAAAATGTAAAAACTTCTTAAACTACTTCAAAGAGTTCTCTCACCCCACGCTTCCTGTAACACTTGCCATAGGTGTGGCTGTCTTGTCGGGCTCTTCACACGCACCTTATAGTCTAGCTGATCCCAAAAAATGTCAATGGTGTTAAGATCATAACACTCTTTTCCAATTATATGTGTTGTCCAATGTCTGTGTTTCTTTGCCCGCTCTAACCTTTTCTTTTTGATTGCTGTTTCAAAAGTGGCTTTTTCTTTGCAATTCTTCCCATAAGGCCTGCACCCCTGAGTCTTCTCTTTACTGCTGTACACGAAACGTGTGTTGAGCGGGTAGAATTCAAAGAAGCTGTCAGCTGAGGATATGTCAGGCATCTATTTCTCAAACTAGAGACTCTGATGTACTTATCCTCTTGCCTAGTTGTACATATGGCCTTCCACATCTCTTTCTGTCCTTGTTAGAGCCAGTTGTCCTTTGTCTTTGAAGACTGTTGTGTATGCCTTTGTATGAAAGCTTAGTTTTTTTGGCAATTTTTAAGCATTGTATAGCCTTCATTCCTCAAAAGCCATTTGTTTTTTTAGTTTTGACCTTAAGACATGCCAGTCTATTGCATACTGTGTCAACTCAAAACAAAATCAGAAACTGTTAAGTTTCATTTAACAAACCAAATTGCCTTCAACTGTGTTTGATATAAAGGGAAGTTATTTTCTCGTACCAATTAGCAATTTAGCATTATTATTCATGGATAAGGTGTTGGAGTGATGCTGCTGTAAAAGGGGCTTGTCTATATTTTATCTGACTATAATTTGTGATCAGTTGAATGCCACTTTGGTGAATTAAAGTACCAATCCCCTTCTGAAACAGCAAAATCTGTACATTATTCCAAACTTTTGGCTGCCAGTGTACATGGAAAGTGCATATCAAGCACCTAGAAACAAAATGCAAAAAACGAATAAATCTATTACAAGCTGTTTCCGGATATGACTGGGGGGCAGACAAACAGTAATTAATTGACATTTACAGGGCCATTATGAGGTCAAAAGTAGATTATGGTTGTATAGTATATAGAGCAGCAGCACAGGCATAATTTCAAAAAGTGGACAGAATACAGTATAGAGCACTATGGTTATGTATAGGAGCTATTAAGTGAATGCCCATTAACGCAGTACTAATAGAAGCAGTAGAAACACCGCTGGAGTTAAGAAGGGAGAAACTCATACTAGCATATTGGCTAAGGTTAAAAGGAAGTGGGGAAGAAAACCCTACAATGTAGACAAAACAGGATTTTTAGGAATATTCCAAGTTCCAGGGGAATGGGTTTGGGTGGATAAGGGAAGTAACTTGGTTGGATAGGGTGGACATTCTGCGCATGCGTATTGTTTGAATCGTAGTGGACAACTTATCTAGTGGAAGCGTTGCTGGAAAAAGGTAAGCATAAATGTATTATTATTCATCATTTTACATAGTGTTTTGTCCATCTATCATTGATATCACTTTTGAGTTGAGATTTTTTACCCTTCAGTGTCTTAAAAACTTTCCTGCTTCGTAATTGTGTTATTAAGTGTCCTTTTTGCCCACAGCCAGTCTTCCACGAGGTCAGCAGGTAACTCTGAGTTGAATTTACATAACTCACCATGTTGGACAGTTATTGTGGAGTGGCAACTTCAACATGGTCTTCACAGTGATAGTTTTCATATTTATTTAAACTTTAACTTTAGTCTATACATTTGTCTTAATTCCGCTCAAGAATATCCAATGATGCGTGGCGTGAGCCTGGAGATGTGCTGCGCCAAACTGATTACATTATATTTCATTACATTCTCAAATACTGTGCTTTAATTTCTGGGACAAAACCTGTGGCATTTTCTGCACCAGTGTTCACCACCGAGGTCCAAATGAGCATTGCAAAGGTAGTAGTCTCAAGTTACAATTAAAGCTGCACAATTCTGGATAAAATGAGAATCACATTTTATTTTTTTTTTTTGCTTAGAATAAAGATTCTCTCACGATTCTGAATAAAAATGCTTATTTCAGTAATTTACAAATCCTGGACATAAGGGTGCTAAACAAAGTAACGTAATTTACTAGAGATTCTGATTAAATGTTCTCTTCTTCAATCTATGCAAAAATGCTATAAAGTATGTCCTATGTTCACATGAGGTCGCAACAAATACAAAACAGCACTTTGCGATTATTGCAAAAAACAAATAAAATACTGTTAAAAAATGGCATAATAAATAAAAAAATTATTTAACCTGTTTCACATGCTAAGAAAAAGCAAAACAAGCAGAAAAATGCTTCATTAATAGTTCTGTGTTAACTTGGAATTGCTCTTGTAAGCACATATGCAAT